>NW_009649705.1:1992531-2069418 GCF_000708025.1 Charadrius vociferus
ATTCCTGCTTATACAGTGAATGCACACAGCGAACTCCACAAAATATTATCCCTTGCTTCATTACTATTGCATCACAGCATTCTGATGGGAATGTCTTACTCAAAAAGTTCCGTTATACCCATATCTATTTTTTGCCTTCTTTTCCCACATCTATTTTTTTCACTGGTAACATATCAGGTGTGTGTAAAGAATTTGTTAGCTGCTCCAGTGTTAAGAAGTTATATCACTCTTCCAGATCTCCAAGTGTAACAAAAGGAATAGCAAAGACACAGAAATTAAAAATGCTTATTTTAAACTATCTATCTGAGGCTGACAGAATCAAGATTGGAAAACCTGTTATGGTGTACATGCATAATTCATGAGCCAGAACAAGTTCCATCTTTGATCTCCCACCATTGATACAAAATGCAGAAAATATTTTGTAGGTAAAGCTACCTTGTTGATATCTGTGCTCCTTAGCCATGTTAGAAACTTGTCCTTTAAAATCTCATGAATTCTCTATTTTAAACTTTGTGCTATGGGAGGAAATGCATTACAGCACAATTTTGCTCCAAGAAATGACTGTAATATCAGCACCTTTTCACTCTGTTTATCTTCGCCATGCAGGTATTCAGAGACATCTCTTCTTCCATTAGTGATAATGGGAGGCTTTTTCTATGTTTTATTCCTTTTATCACTGCAAAGGTCATACTGGTAAGATAGCTATACATCATTAATAGCATTACAAAGCCAAGCATTAGCTCCCACACAGAGTAGAGAGATAGAAGTACAAACTGGAGACAATGGGGCAACATAACCCAAGTATTTGAAAGGAGAGTTTTGCCTGATCAACATATGTCCTGGGGCTGAGGAGGTTCAAGTCAACAGGGGTAGTTTAGCTTTCACTCCCCCTGTTGAGTTTATAGATCTGATTGTCAGAGAGAGCAGAGAGAGCTTCTCTCTTCACAAACTGGGAAGTTTTTGAATTAGAAATATCTGAGTTACAATTATATAAAATGCCATGAAATCCCTTTAATAATTTTCCTGATCAAAGCTGAACACTCAAAATTAGACCCGAGACTGTCCTTGTCACCAAAACACTCTCTCTGCTTCCAGAGATGATCCCATTTCTAAGCCCAGAAGAAACGTCAGGCAATGATTTCATGGGCAGCTAACCCAGTGTAGCATCTCATTTCCACTAAAAAGCGGGCATTTTGCTCTTCCTCTCTGTTCCTGCTCCTCTCCCTTCCCTTGTTTTACACGAAGGATTTTCACTAGGGTGGTTGGTTAAATCAGTTCACAGAAGGGCCTGATGAGCTGGCACAAAGTAAACAGCAAGAAGATGACCAGGAGCGATAGAGGAGGGTGGAGGAAGGAGGGACCTTACCCTTTCAGCAACAATAAGCTGTTAAAACATTCACTACCACTTAGGCAACCACAGCCTAAATTAGATGCGAAGAACTTTTTCCATTGACTGTAAGCAGATCCTAGAGCACTGGCTTAGCTCTGACATCCAGCTTCTAAACAGCTACACTTAGGTGAGATCAGTCCCCACCGGGAGTACTTGAACTGCCAAGGTAGGGTGGACATGCTTCATTTTTATCACATTTCAGTCAGGGACACATCTTTGGGTCCTTTTCAGTTTGTGCTCAGGAGCACTGCAGTAATGAAGAAAAGAGTAAAATGTAAGTAAATATTTACAGAGAACTCTGAGATTTTAGCCTAATTCTGGAGCACTCTGAGCACAGGTGCAGGCGTCCCCAGAAGGACACCGAGAGGCCCAACTGTGAACTCGCATCCATTTTCACTTATTTCTATTTTCATTTATATTTTTACAGGAAAATTAAGCCCATACGTTCAACAGAGTTCAACAAGATAAGAGAAACGAGTCCACTGTTTCAAAGGAGGAGGAGGCCAGTGCCAAGAACGAAGGCATGCCGACTGGCGTAGTGTGTGGCAGAGCCAGATGTTCAGCAATATTTACACACTGAGAGCAGGACAGATAATCTGCGAGAGATGAAAATTTGTCCTTTTGACTACTGCCTTCAAAACCACTGGTCTGTGTTTACTGATCTGATTCAAGTGAGCTTTCTATGAAAGTATTGGTGGAAAATAAGGGAATGAAATATAGCATCTTTTGTAAGTATGCATTTGCATTACAGACTTGGATTTTGTAGAAGAAGAAGAAGAAGAAAAAACTACATGTCAAACCTGAACCTCTTGAGGCTGTCTCAGCATAACTGCCTCTAACTTGCTGAGGATCTTGGTAACCTGGATTCATAAAAAGATGTTCAAGGCATTTTTATGCCAATATGACAGTAGATCCAGAAAAAGACCAGCATGTCATATATGAAAAGGAAAATAGCAAAAGTTCAAATATGAAAGCAATGGAGTTCAAGTGAGCAGAACCAGAAAAAAAAATATAGGTTCAGGAAATTCAACGAGCGCACCTTGGAGAAACCAGTCTTTTTTTTCTCCATGGTCCAAGTGCAGTTAGACTGATATTTTGAGGAGGTAGGCAGGTACAACATGCTAAAGTGGATTGTCGTGGAAAGCTTCATCTGGTATTTTCTGTGACTCTCATACAAAATGTATTTGCAGAACACTGATTTAAATTCTCCTTTGCTGTGGAAGATAGTCCCAGGGTTCTGCAATTCAGGCTGTATGCACAAAAATATTTGTGATTACCTGAATCAAAGGGGACCATTCTTTATTGAAACTATTCATTTGATGCTAATAAACCATTGATACTTTAATTGTTGAACACTGCAAATATCTTTTCCTTTTAAGCACAATCTTTTAAGAGAACTGTTCACAACATGCCTTGGTAGGAAACATTTTTCTTGGGTTTTCTCCAACCATTCTTGCTAATGTGCTAAGTTCTTCCATCCATTACCTTAGGAATAGGCACCACGCTTTAATCTAGAAGGTGGTTTCCTGTCCCTTGATGATCTGGTTCTTTAGCAAATCCTTCTGTGTTAAACTTTGTTTTTATTACTAACTGACTACATTAGGACTTAAAAATTTTGTACAGCCAAAGTAGGTGTGGTACTATTTATAAATCAAGAGCAAGTTATGCAGTTTTCATAAGGTGGTTTATATTGCATATTTGAAATCTGGAGGTGTTTCAGGAATGTATCATAAAACCACCTTCCATAAACTGTCTCTCAGGAAACAGTAATGATAACAGAGGCAGACAGATCTCACTTTAAACAAGTTACCCTGTACCCTTGATTTACTAAATTTCTGGAATTTTTTTTTAACCAGATTGAAAATCTTTCCAACTTTTTGAAGTCTTATCAGCTGAGTTTTCAGAAGATTCACTTTACTGCTGAGATTTCCAAACACTCAATAATGTGAGGCTATATAGCCATATAAATCTTGCCTCCTAAGTTTTACAGATTTATGAAAATCCTAATTGTATACCATGTACTGGATAAAAGTAAAAATAATTCCATATATAAAATAACAAAAGTACACATATTAATTAAGCTGCCAGACCTCAAAATGTTGAATTTATAACTGCCAGAAAAAGATTTGACATCTGTGCAATTTAGTGAACATGAACTGTAACTTTTCTGGATCTTACCTCACTTCTTAGTTTCACAGAAAAATGTGTGCAAAGCTTCATGGCTGACAATGTGGGTGTCAGAAGCCTGAAAAGGGTGAAACAAATTGGAAAAGTAGAATGAAAATATATAAAAACCTGTAAAATTACTATGTTCCCTAACTGTAGGCAAGAGCTATATTTAGATCTGGTAACCATAATGGGACATTGGTTAGAAGATGAAGGACAAATTTCAATACATGTTCATTACTTTAAAGAAATTACACCTTGGAGTAAGCCTTTTATATTGAAAAAGTATAGTAGTAAAAAAAAAAAAAAAAGAAAGAAAAAGAAAAAGCTTTTTTGCAGAAAGTAGTTTACCTAGCCTACATTCTTCTGTGTTCATTTTGCTGTTATTGAATATACCTGTGTAAATAAGAAATGCCTTTCACAGCTGAGATTTTCCGTTTGTTCCATCCTTCAGTGAAGTCTGTTCACACCATCACAACCGGTTCTCGTGTGAAGAAGCGCTGGAAGAGTTTTGTTTTATTTTATTTAGCTACCCTGAAATATTTTTCTTGTTTGTTCATTACCCAAGGTCTAATAAAACCTATCTAGCCTCTGACATTTATCTCCCTTGGGTTTTTTTTGTGGAAGACCTTGAAGGCCCAGAGGCATGGCTAGGAGACTACAGATAAAATGCAGATACTGATTTTTCACAAAGGAGCATTTCTTTTAACTGCTTCCTAAGTATTCAAGTTTAACAAGTGTTAATTGAAACACAGCATACAATAAAGTACACCCTAAATCATTTTATTCCTCTACACAATTCAAATTCCCTCTTTTTACACTGATGTCATAATCATACTGACTACACCAATATCTATTGAAAACCATCTGGCTTTGTAATGTTAAATACAAACAAACAAATATAAACCAGAAAATCAGCAGTAATAAGAAGAAACCTTTCCAGATTCTTTTACAATAGACAGGAACTACTCCTTGAAGGAACTCTTTTTTTTTGTGTAATTGTTTAGAGAAATGATCTTATGAACTTTAGATTATAATAAGAAATTATATTGTGGACTTTAGATTGTTATATATATATCAATACAGCTTGAAATTAATCTGTTATGAAAGACACCATACAATAGCTGCTTAAAAATACTAATAATGAGATAGAAACATTAAAAAAAAAAAATCTTCACTGGGACTGAGTCTGACCCAAGAGCTTCAGTTTTCATCATGATGCACCTGACATGGAGACAGAGCAAATGTCTGAAAGGAGGCAGTTTGTCCACCCCCACACTGCTCTCCCTCCTCTCCCTGCTCTCTCCCATAGACCAGCTCTGAGGTTGGTTTAGTGAACTGAACCGGAGGGGACTGAGAGGGGACAGAGCCAAGTCAAGGTAAGAGTCAGGAGTGAATGGTGAAGAGCAAGGGGCAGAGAGGAACTGAAATATTTCCTTTTGTGTAGGATGGCCATCCTCCCCTGTGAAGCAGCATCCTCAGCTCTATGACATTGTGACGCTGCTTATGCACTACAACACCAGACCTGAGGCTTCAGAGCTTAGTTCCAAAGTGAAATCACAAGGACTTCTGGATGCATAACTTAATGAAATTAAAATGCAGTCTCAATATTCCTTACAAAGAATTTGGTATCCTTAAACCTCCTTACAGATGGGAAAATAAGACATAAAGAGGTCATTAGGGTAGAGCAGGGACCAGAACTCATGTCACTTGAAAGCTAATCCTGTCCTCTGGCTGCCAGACCAGAGTTATGATCATGATTAGGACTAAAGAGCCTAACACAGACAGACAGGTTAATTTTTCTGCATCCAGCAGAGCTCAAAAAGTCTAGGGAAAGGACTGAAGGTGTTGGGACCTGGCCCCCTGCTGTTGTGACACTGAAGTTGGGTACAGCTCCTGGTTGCAGGTGAGCTTATGTGTGACTACCAGGTTCCTGCCTCTTACCTTTGTGCAATGAGGCATCAAGAGAAACTACACAAGAACTAAAGTGATGAACAAGAACCAGGTACTCAAAACCTGGAAATCCTTTCCCAAAGTTCAGCAAAAAAAAGTTGTAATCTCTTCTCCAGCTTTCACGTGACAGTGTGTGCTCCCTCCAGAGAGCTCAGGCGGTGGAGGAGGAAAAATCACAGCTGTGCGTCTTGTCAAATCAGCAGTGCCACCCTACCATGCAGCTGAGAGGACTGTGGCTCACTCTGTGGCTATGTGGAGGACAAGTAAGCTGCAGCCTGTTTTGGATCTAACTTGCTTGGCAGAGGCCACCTGACCTCTGGGTACAGTGAAGAACTCGTCCAGTCAGCTGGGCATCTCCTAAGGAGCTGGGGCTCCCATCAAAAGTCTTTGGAGTATTTTCTGTCTTAGTGTCTCTGTGTAACCGTACCATCAGGGCTGGTTGCTTCCAAAGGGATGAAGAACTGGGCGTTAAGGGGTAATCCTGGGGCTGGCTGTACCCTCACTGGCGGCATTCAGCCCCACAGGAGTGAACACAGTGGGCAGAGTGGTGGGCTGGCAACAGGGTCCATCAACAGCCCCCAGCCATGGCCATTGCTGTCCTGACAGTCCAGTCAGGAGCAAAAGGAGATGGGGCCAGAGACAGGGTGGAGACTGTCTTCAACATCCCGTTCAGCAGACAGGTGACCTACACTGCACTACTATGTCTGAGATCTGTGCTGGGGGCAGTGCCCAGGACAGGGCTGGAGACCAGCACTGCTGTGGTGTTCTGGGGCAGGGACTGATGGGGCCTTCCCAGTCACAGGAGTCATTTCAGATGGGCAGCAGATGAAAGACATAGCTCTGCACAGGGTGCTTCACTGCAGAGGTTGGTCATGGCTGAGCCTACATGAGCTGTTGGCACTGGGTTAAGCTGCTGATGGCTGCAGGCCCTGCAACTGCTTTCTTTTGGCTGAAAACATGGAAGAGAAATAAGGAGGCTTCATAGACAGCTAAATATTTTCTGAAAGTTTTCAGACTTAAGGTCCCATAGGCCAGGTTGGTAAATGAGAAAGATGAGCATGAAAGCACATGATCTTGAAGTCTAGGGGAAGGAAGTAACTGAGCTAACAAAGAAAAAAACCTCTTTAAAAAAAATAAAACTTCAGTTGCACAGGAAAAGCAAAGGCATAACAGGAAGAAAGAGAAGATGGGTGTGAAAGGATGAAAGAAAATGTACCCTGTCTCAGTTGAAGAAACACTGGAGACCACCAGGCCCAGGAACCCCAGCAGAAAGAGGTCTTTAAGAGAGAGAAGAGAAGACAAAGGAAAGAAAGGTGACACAAAACCCAAGATGTAACACAACACAGGCAAGAAGCACAAGCATGTGACTGAGGACTGATCACAAGGAAAAACCATTAAGCTTCTCAAGAGAATGGATCTAAAGAGCAGCAGTAAGCCAGCTGCCATGCAAGGAGCAGGGTATGACATAAGGCATCTCTATTATCATTGTAAAGAGAAAGAATTCCAGAAGTGTGTTATGAAGCTGAAGTCAGAAGACTTCAGCCTTCAGGTACAGACCAAAGAACAGATGTTCCCATCATCTGGAGGACTCAGATCTTCTCAAGTGAACAGTAGAGGGATTTCTTCACTAAGGAGTTACTCCACCAGCCACAGCTGATCATGTTTTAGGCCTAAAGAAGAGCTTTACATAGAAATTAGCTTGGAAATCAGCAATAGTGAGGCAATTCTGTTTTACATACAATGGGAGTTTGAAAGCAGGTCAACAATTCAAGTGTAGCAGTTTAGGAGGGAAGAATGATGAACCTCATAACTCATCAGTCTGTAAGGTTTTAATAAATGGGCCAGCTATTTTCAGGTTGTGTCTAAAGGATGCCCTTAGGAAAAGCTGGCGTGTGGACAGACAACAGCACAAGCAGAGGGCTGGCAGACCGCCTTGAAATAGGTCCGAAGCCACAAACAGAGAGAAGTGACATACAGAGAAAAAGTCTGAGGCACAATGAGGCCACTGCATGGAGGAGGTGCCTATGAGCATGTAAGGGCTTCGGAGGGGGAGAAGGAGTAAAGGGTTATAAAAACAGATGTGGCTGTTTAGGTATGTTGTGAATAAGAAAGCTGAAGAAATACTGGTTTTAGCCTAAAGGACTAGTGAACCCTTAAGTATAGAGTATACCATCCACCAGGCTTCACATTTTAGTAGGACTGGAGGACGGATGGGACCCCAGTGACAGAGACAACAAAAGGCAAACGTGCTAAATGCCAGCACCAGCGTGCCTATCCCCATGAGGGGGTGCTTCAGCTGTTGATGGAGACTGTAAGACATCAGGAGGATTTTGAGGAGCCAAGTTTGAGATACTAACTGCACCAAAGAGGAAGCAGGGTGTATGGTCATCACAGAGATTCAGATTATCCATAAATCAAGGAGCAAAGGGGAGGACTCTCCAGAAATTGCATCCCAGCAAGAGAAAAAAAAAAAAAAAGTAAAAAAATTGAATAATCACATTAGAAGGATACTAGGAGCAAGAAGAATGAAAATGAGGTACAGAAAGCCAAAAGCATTCAGAATAATAAGGATATTGTCAAAGTGCAAGTTGAGTTTGACCTTGGAAAGGAAATGAAAGCAAATGGCCAAATAATAATGTATTTCTACAGTAAAGAAGAGAGAAGGAAGTAGTTGGCTCTGCATTGAGAGTACAGTCAAGTTAATCTGTATGTTGCCCAGAACCATGTGAATATCTTGCCTTCTTTTCAGTGCAGCTGACAGTACAGATCAAATGGGAAGATGCACATGGCGATCAAAGTGGTGGCCTCCACAAAGGACACAGTTCCAAGCACTGAAAACACCCCTTGTTATTCAGTTAGGAGTGGGGAGGTGGACAACCTGACAATCTGTCTTCTGCTAACATTTTCACTATGCTGTGAAAACTGGAACATAAAAACGCACACACAGCATGGTATTCTGGTAAATCTATCATACCAAAAAGTCCAAGAAAGTAGAAAGAATAGTGGAGGGAAAAGATATGATCTAGACATTTGGAACCTGATAGTTTGAACTCAACACCATGCACACCTTGAAAACAAAACATATGAAGGGAATAATTAAAGACATGGAGATAAATAGAAGACAGGATAAAAGGTTACTGAAAGTATCATACCAGATTCAAAACAACTCTTGTTCTGAGAGATTAAATTAAAAAAAATAAATTTATGTGGGAGATGTAATCTTTCTTTGTAAAATTAATCTGGAATAAGTGGGGATTAATACAAGAATTGTAAGGTGCACAAGGAACCAACTAAAGACAACCAGCAAGTGGGGAAGTACCTTGCCACAAAAATGTTGGCTTGCTAATGAAATTTTCTGATAACAGAAATTTGGAAAGCATTCTTATTAGGGAGGAGAATCTGAATAAACAGGAAGAACTAGATGACCTTAAGGAGTGAAGCAATTGAAATGGGATAACATTTAATGGTATCAAATGGCATGCTCTGTACCTAAGGATTTATAAAACAGTTTTGTGCAATAAACTAGGAACACATCAGTTCAAAAGGTGAGAACACCCTGAATGTGCTAACTGTCCACACGATCTGTTGCCAACACAATGCAGCTAAGAAAAAGGTAGTGCAAACCTAAAGTGGACCAAGGGCCATTTCTAATATAGTTAGGAAAGTATTGGTGCTATTGTAATTCCCTGGGAGATCATGTTTGGACTACTGTATACAGTCACAAGGAAAGATTCCTCTACCCTGCATTAGGCACGTAAAAAGTATTTTCGTATGAACAGGTCATCAAGGTTCCTTTATATATGATGAAGAGAAACCAAGAAGGCCGTTAATCTCAGCCTATAATAGTGCCCAATACAAGTCTAACGCAATGGCTTATGGAGGTTTCTCTCTTCTCTTTCTCGTATTTGAGTATAAGGGTGGTTAAGGCTGAACACTTCACATGTGAAAATAGGTGAAGTGAATCCAGGTCAGGAAAGAGGCTAATGAGAACTGTCTGACCCATGGGATGAACTTTGCCAGGGAAAAAAAAAAAAAAAAAGATATAAATTGGCGTGATAAAGTCTGAAAATAAGAAGGTATACTATCACAGCCATGAGGGTTTACAGGTCTTCAAAAAGATCTAAGATGTTTTAAGACAATGACCAGCACTGAAGGAGACTAGCAGAGAAAGAAACAAGATTGAATGACTTCATTCAGTCCCATGGTGCTACATCTAAACCTTGCTAGTTATCCACTTACTGTTTAATCAAATTTATGCTTTACCAGCTATTTAGAGATAGTCATTCAATAGTATAGACAACTTCATGACTTCACAGTACTTGCAGTATATTTATAGCGTACTCCTTCCTAAAGTAAAACACTATGTAAACAAAATTGTCCTAGACTAGCCTGTTCATATTTGTCAGAGGCTGGCAAACCACAGTGTTTCTCAGTTTGCTAAAGTCATCTTTGTTTTACCACTACCTTTCTTTGTCTCTCCTCTCATCACAAATTGGCTAAGATGCTGGCTGAAGTTAAGTATCAGTACTAAAATATTGTGAAAAATACTGCTTAACATGCTCTAAACAGACATATCATCCATGTAAATAAACATTTTTTTTTTTCCAAATAAGTGATATAAATTTTTGAAAACACCCTGCAGAGTAAATGACAGAACTTCAAATAAAACTGTCCAGCTTGGTATAAGGCTATTCCATTGTTATGAATTGTGTATCAGCACATATGTTTCTCAAATACTCTATGTTTCTGCACATATGTTTCTCAAATAGTGTGTGTTTCTGCATTATTTTGCAATCCTGTGACCTAGTCTAGCATTAAATCATAACAAGTTCAGCAGCTGAGTTTTATCCTTGCCTGTGGAGCACACGTACCATTACTGTTTCATAAATAGGAATAAGGCATTTAAACCTCCATGCTATATATCCATACAGCTATTTACATTTTGCCTCTTTCTTAACTATGACATCTAACATGTGATATTAAGAATCATCAGATTCCTGTATCCTTTCAACATCTCATGATTTTCAGCTGGAATAAAAGGAGGCATTAGAAGATTTGCTTATAATCACATCCTTCCCAAGCTCTAACCGCAGAACTGTCCTTCTTTGGCCAAAGGACTGGGATTGAATCTTTTACCTCCTGCACTTCTTTCTTGCTAATGCAAGCTGAGATACAAAACCAAGAGTAAAGCCTTGTTTCTAGGTATGCAGCACAGGCCTTATGAATACCCGAGTGGAGTGGAAAATTCAAAGCAAACAGATAATACATTTGTTTCACTAGCTTCAATATTCTGCCTGAGGGTTCCCATGCTCCATCATGCTTCCATGTAATGGCTGACCCATAAAAAGTTTGCCAAACAGTTACAACTAGTGGATAGTGGAGCTTGACCTCAGCAATAACAAACTGCAAGCTATTTTTCCTGTTTTTTTTAAGAAAACCAAGGATATGTCATTGCAGTGTCAGGCTCCCTTGGTAACTCCTGAGGCCACTGGTGAACTTCAGCCAAATCTGGAAGACCTTCAAAAACAAATTAAGTTCCTGCAAGTCTGCGGGGGAGTGGTAGTGAGATAGAGGAGGGAGAGCCCCAACGTTGTCCCTCTGGAAGGGGGAGAGCTGGAGGGCAGTGCAGGTGAGCCACAGCATTTGGTACCACTTGCTGGGGAGCAGCAACCTCCAGACGAGTATTCTGATCAGCAAAATCCAGCATAATCGTTTATTCTTGGAAGGCAATTTCAGATCTGATCTGAAAAGATGGACAACAACCAGTGAGCCAGTGGAAATATTTGCTTAGATAAAATTCCCTACAGAAAGCTCCAGCCCAGGCACAGTAGGCACCGGCACCTCCAGTGTGGCCTATTTCTCCTCCTCGGCAGCAGTGGAGGAAGAGCAGATAGTGACCTCCCTGTCTTAGCATTGCTCTTTGGCATGGCCACGCAACTGAATTACAGCAGGATAAATGGATAATATAATGACTGCTTTCCCCTCATGTTTGCCTTACAAGAAACAAAATCCATGCCCTGCTGATGTGTCCCCTCAAGAAATAACTCTCACTACACTATGAAGATTGTAGCTTTATGCAAAACTGACTTCAAATGCTACAACATATAACGGTGATACAATTTGTATAATGGCGATCATGGTAGACTTCTGTGGAGTTCTCTAAAAAAATAAATAAAATCATCATAAGTCAACAAGGTCTAAATTTCAGTATAAATTTGGACCATAAATGCAGAAGATGAAGCTATCTGTACTTCTGTTTTTAATGAAGAGTCACTTGTCTTTCCCTTTTTGTGAATGACTATGAGGCAACTGAATTGGAAAAGTTCAAAGTCAGTTTTCAGGGAATGTGGTACAAGATTTTTGCATGTTCAAGGCAACCCAGCATCACCAGTGAATGAGCAGATTCTGAGGAATGTTTGAAAGAAGGATCCTTAATTCCATCTCCAGTTTAATGTGTAATCTCTTGGATGCTTATGGGTATGTTTAAATTAAGCAGAGCTCTCCAGACCTGCAAAAAAGGGAATGCTTCTGTGTCAGTTGGATTCCCGTATGATCAAGCTCTCCGGGGAAGGAGGGAAAACTTTTCATTATTTCATGCAAATCTTTCTTTCTGTGGAAACTAAACATATATGGTCTATCAGACAGAAATTGCTGTGAACACTTCCTGTTCAGGGATAGGATCAGAGTGGACTCCTGAAATTTATTACAAATACCAAAGGCCAAAGGGGGATGCGCTGCACCTCAGAGGTGGAAGGAAAGAATCTCCCAAGAACAAGCCACAAGCAACGTGTCATCTAGGCAAATTAATATCCCTACTCCCAGACAGAGAATTTTTTTGAAAGGGAGGGAGAAGGGGTGATTTTTTGATTTATAGGGATGCTTCAGAATTCAGGGCTTAATCATACATTAGCCGTGCAAGCTTGTTTAAGATATCGCTTCTTTCAAATACTTCAGACTTTCCTTCCTTGAAAGCTCACATCTTCAAAATGACACCTGGCGATGCTTCATAAAGCACGTAAGAACAAACTGAGATAGAAGTCCAGACTGCAAACACAGAGATTGAGATCATTAACACGAAAGAAAACAACATAAAGCGTGTTCCGCTCCCAAACAAACCATTTATCCCTTCTACTTCCTGATTCACCTATCAAAGATAACTGGGGAGAAAAAAAAAAAAAACAACCCTGTTTATACCTCCACACTGGATGCTGCCCTCCGGGCGAAGGCCTGGCAGCTTCCCACAGGTGCCACTTTTCTGGACCCATGTCAGACACTGGGACTCAACAAGGCAATGCTTTGGGGAGAGGCAGCAGGGGGCAGGGACGGGGCTGGCACTGGCACGCCGGCTCTGCGCCCGCCTCATACCCCGGCACCTCTCCTGCTCCTGCCCTTTGCGCGCCCCAGGGCAGGCGTCACAGGCACGGGTGCTTTTCTGAGCAGGTTGTATCATTCGCATTGGAGGCAGAGTTTTTTTTCCCGCCGCATGTTTGCACAGCACCTAGCAGCTGGGGTCTCTATATCAGTAGAGCTACTGGAATAATAACTTGAAAATAGCAAGTAGCAATAGAGCTGTGAGTACTCGTCTGGTGCATTTACCTCGCAAATCCAGCAACATTGAAAGTTCACTGTGTTACCAGAGAGTTCCTTGAATGTCACAGCTCCTTGCTCTGATAAATTAGTGTCTAATCCTAAAGGTGGCTCATTGGTTTTCAGTATTAGGCCCTTAATCTCCTTCCCTAGCTCAGGAATCTTCTCACCCTTGCACCCAGAGAGATCATCAGTCATTCCTTTGCCCAGAGTTAGCAAACAACATCCAATTTTTTAGTAAAGATGTCAAAGTGTCTGTCTAAACATCTTCTGGTTTTGGCCTGAAACTGATACGGGTTGAAAGTCTCCAGCTCTTCCCTAAATCCTGACAGTTAGCTAACAACAAATAAAAAACAGCCCTGTGATTTACTGTGTCGATCCCACATTGTTGTGCTCTGTGTTTCTTTAAGAAAGGTGTGAGTATATGTGTAAGAGTCTTGAAATACAGTGGTTGCCATGGCAATTATCTGTGTTTAGAGAGCGGAGGGGAGTAAAGTTCCATGTAAGTGGCCAGAGTAGAGTGCAAGTTAAACATGCCTCTTTGCAGGTCTAAATTATGTACTTTTCTCCACCACCACCACCCCCCCTGCTAAAAATATTTGTGAAAATATGCATAGATTGTCTGATGAGCTCCAAACTATTCTGGCAACAACGCCAGCTTTTTTTTTCCCCCTCAATATTCCCACCGGCCTGTAAATCCTGGGAGAATGAAGCATAAACCCATGGGGCAGGGGAAAGAGGAGTTTGTCTGAGCACAGACTTTGCAGAATTTGCCTGACCACGCTCCCATCCAGGAGTTTGCTTATCTGGTTCATTTCTCCCTAATGGGACTAAGTGCATTACTCTTACAAAACTAACAGATCAAAAATATAGGTATAACTAAATGGCTGTAAATGTAGCTGGAAGGGAATGTTATATATGTATAAATCATCAGGGCAAATATCTCTTAGCATTTATATTGTGCTTTACATTTTTCTAACTACTCTGCAGATTTGTTGTATTTGAACAAACGTGCATTGTGCCTGGACCTGGAAAGGTTATACTCCATAAATCTTTGTCCTCGCGTTCTCTCTTATTTTCATTTATCAACCTAGATTTTTCCCCCTTTCCTCACCTTCCCGATACGGGTATGATTCCCAGCCTCCACATGTGTGCATGCAGTTTGTGTATTTATTTACCAGGTGTTCAAACCTCGACGCTGGCTCTAACGCCCCACGTGAGGCTCTTTTGCTTTCGCATAGGAATATTCTAATACTTAAGGACAGAGATCACGAACAGAAATTCTGCAGTCTGATGGCTGCCTGCTCTGGTTTCACAAGGATAGTGTTCATCTCGGACTCCACAAAATGAATGGTGATTTTCAGATTATCCACAGGCGAGACTCCATTCTACCACTTCCTGCATACCACTTCTCCCAAAAACAGGCTGTGATGGACACTGGCAGGGTAAAGAAACTAGAGCACACACTTTGCAGTAGGCCTGTGTAAAGAGCAACTGTAACACTAGGAATAAGTCATTTGTTAATGCTTATTTAGAATTCACATGCAACACTTACGTGCTCCACTTGAATATCTAGCAAATTCAGCAAAGGAATTGATACCATGAGAGTTTGACACAGCCGCTCTTGAAAACATGTTGCTAGGGGCTTCTTAAAATATTAATGGGTGAATTCCAAGATGGAAAGACATGATTAGGTCATTTTAAAAAAGTGTATCCTGAGGCTCTTCTGGTTCCCGAGCAGCTGTCCGTAAAGGAGCCATGGGTTCCAGCAGCTCTGAACTAAGGAAAGGGAGCTGTATTTGCTCCTAGATCCAGCGGTGCCATGTTGGATGACACTGAAGTCATTTCATCCCTCTGTTGCCTCCTTTACCAGTGTTTTAAAAGTTATAATAATCTTCCTCTGCAAAAGAGTGGTGAATATTATTTTTTTTAGTGAGCTCAGGAGTATGCTTTACCAAAGAACCAGAAATTATTTGGTCCTTGCCTCACTGTGTTTACTTTTCAGTTTTACACACAGGACAATTGGTGGCATTGATAAACAATTCAGCTGATGAGGCAAAGAAAGCCAAAGATTACCAAAACATGATCACAGTTAACTAAGGTGTTTGACCAGCATGATGGTTCCACGCCAAGGCAGTTTGTTTCGTAAATATACTCCCTTCTGGTAGGCAATGTGGGAAAGGTGGTATTTTAGGAGAGATCTAGGCAAGATGAGGGTGGTTAAACAGGTAGAGAATAGATGTGGGAAATGTCTTTCATGATTACAGATGTACTACCGTCAGCAGAGTAAATATGCAATACGGGTAAATTGTGTCCTTTGCCTCTACAATAGGGACTGTATTTCCAGACCCTGAAGAATGGCAGATCACAAGTCTCACACCATCTACTCCCTTGGAAAGAAAACACTGCACCAATATGAACTTCCCTCTCAGCTAAACTGATCCAGTAATACAACCACCCCATTGAAAGGCTCTCCCAAAACCACAATGTCAGAAAAGTCACATTTTACAACGAGGCAACACGCTCTCTTCCCTACCATCTGATTTACTGCTCAGCTATTGCTCTTCAGATTATGCTCTTGATATATCTAGCTGATTCAATGAGCATGGGAGCATGACGCAGACTCACTGGGCAGTTCCAATGAGGCTGGGTCTCGTTGCTTAGAGTATGTCAAAGCGTGTTAGAAGCTTCTCAGGGTCGACAAAGACCCTGTCCAGTAGATCCTGCTGCCTAATTGTTCTATAATTATGGTAACCTTTATGAAAGCTTAGCAATAAATAGCATTTTCCATGAGGCTAGTTCTGTTTCAAAAAGTAATCGCTTGCATATGCGTGGTATGACTGCTTTCTCCATAAGCTGAAGTCACATCGTCTCCTCCACTTTGTTCCCGTAGCAGCACACAGCAAGCAGCCGTACGCTACTCTGTGGTTTAACCCACTTTCTGAGGACACAGGCTAAATCTGTATTGTTCTGCTCACGTATATCCACGGGGCCTGAAAATATTCAAAGCAAAAAATGCAGGAACTTAAGATGGGTAGAAAAGGACAGTGTGGCAGAGAATAAAATGGGAAAACTGTCCTGGTAACCAGGCAGTCCCCCATTTTGCCTGGGTGTACCTCAGACTTACAAGTTCGGTTTTAAAGAGGCAGGTTAGAAAAGCAGAAGGTGTCTTGGAGAGGAAAAAGTCCATCTCATCTTAAAATTATTCTGCACATTAGTGCAATTCAGTGAAAATGTGTATCGCCAACTGTCCTCTTAGACTCAGGAAAGAAGGTTTATGAAACTCCAGATGACCATGTTAGCACAGGGCCATGTGTGGTCTGGCCCCCTCCACCACGTGCCTCCCGGGAATCCCATCCTGTCACACTTGCCAGGGCTGGGGGTGAATTTTAACTTTAGTTTACCCTCACACCTTCCTTCACAGCATACCCAAGCCAGGGATTAACCCTCCTGTAGGTGCCGTGTTGGCAGGAGGACCCTGCTAGACAGACCCAGAGGTTAGAGGTTTCCTTGCTCCTGGGGGAGCCTTGGGAACTTTACCTTTGGGTGGTTCAGGCCTCCCTACTCCTCCAGACACGAAGCAATGCACGGCCTGAGCTACGGCCCACGTGCTGCTCCTTCCTAGACCTCAACATTGTTTTAGCTTTATGGAAAGTATTAGCTATTACAAAATAACTTGTAGATGAGACCATGACATAAAGAATCTCACAGTATTTCATTAACTCTCAGTTTCGTGAAGTCCTGAGCATTTTGGCCCAATCTTGCAAAAATGCCTGTAGTGTGTTCTGCAAAACACTTGCAGCCTTGCAGGATAACTTTTTTTTTTTTTTCAAGACTCTCCGCATGCTTGAGAAGTGCTTTGCTGGATTGGGCCCTAGGCACTCAGGTACTCTTTAGCTCATTCACATGCTTTAATGAGGTAGTTTGTATTAGACTTTCAATTTAGTTGTAGATCTTGGACCATTTCAGTAAACTTTCTTCATGAAATAGGTAATATAAAGCTAGAAGCATTACTATACCACAGCCATGAAAAACCAAGTACCTGCATTTCAGTCTACTTAAGAAAAGAAATAGTGTCTGTCATTTGTAAATTTTAAGAATAATTAAGTACAGTGAGGGAGGTATTAAAGAGAAACACCTTAAAAACAAGTGGGGAAACTCAGTCTTTTTCATTCTGTGAAGAGAGTGTGACAGCATATGGTACATAGTGGGTGGTTGTTCTAAACATAACATGTATGTGTTCGACCTAAAATGTTTTATTGGTTCCTACTTATGAGAGCAGCAGCTAAAAATGACTGATGACTGTTCTTTCTATATCAGCAGTGTGTAAAGGCCCAAGGAAAAAAAAATCAGACTTTATATTCATAAACATTTTTAAACAGACACAAAAATCTGTTTAACATGATGTTTTCTACAAGGTACCCCAAGTTTAATATTTCCTCTTTGTGAAACTGTAACACTACGATATTATTAATTATTACTATTATTTCTAGATCATCCTAAAATATGTCCAAAAAAAAGGGTAATAATCTTCCCTTCCCCCAGAGATACTGTAGCTCTCATGGGGACAGTATCCTTTGAGAGTATAGGTATCTAGCACTACACTACCAGGTTAGCTTAATAGATGGGAAAATGCAAGGCTCAACTACAAGTCTCCTAGATCCATAGGAGAAAACAATTGTATACCCATCATCAGTGCGATCAAGTACCTTATAAATGTTGAAAACTGTGCAGAGAGCAAAATTTCACGATTGTCCCCCCATTTCTCACCTCTGAGTTATTATTATGGAAGGAACTGACACTAAAACTGGGAAATCTTACACTCTCCTCCAAATAAGGCCAGTTTGTTACTAACCTGTCCTCCTGTGGCAGCGATTCCTGCGTCTGAGGCCAGTTGCCAAGCATGCTCCCTCTTCCTCCCACACGAGTTTCATCCTTGTGGTCAGCTGTTTCTTGGAAGCTGAGGAGCATAATTGATATTGCAACTATCAAGCTGTGTGCAGAATGAGCTTACACAACTTTGTGAACATGCTTTTCTTGCCCTCTCCACCCACCTTTCTCTAAAGCTATGTGTTTGTTGGTAAAAACAGGATTCAGGTGTCCGTTTTATGGGTGGAGCTCAGGTGCTTCTGCAGACGAGTGTCCTAATCCCACTTTGGGGATCAGACTGCGCCCAGATGACCCTCCCCTTTGAGTGAGCTCAACCCAACGGCACGAGGGGCCCGATCCTTGCAGTATCAGCAACACCACCGTTACTAGCTGGCAGGGGCCTCCTAAAGGGAGTCTCAGCAGGTAGCCTGCTTGGTGGGAAAGCAGAGAAGACATTGCGCATGTGCTTTGTGAACCTGTCTCATCTCTGAGTTTCACCTCCCATGTAGCTGTCCAAGTGCCTATAGAGTCCCTTTGGTTAGTTGAGGTTCAGAAAGCCAAGTCTGCCTCAGTGGGTGTGGGATAATTCCCTAAAGCGCTGGCTGTGAGAGAGATGAAGCACATTTTGTGGCTTTGTCCCAAAGCGGCACAGCAAATTTAGGAGGGACATGGGCTTTGGAACAAATTCAAAACTGTCTGTTTGGGTTTTGTGGCTGGTTTTGTGGGGTGTTTTTTCAGTTGGGTGGGTGGGTTGTTTTTTTTGTTATTTTTCACAAATATGACACATCTGCAAGTCTTTCCAAGGAAAAGACTGCAGAGCTGATGAGCGGATGATGCCTCACCTCGGTAGGACTGGACCCTGAGAGTCATGCAAAAGGATTCTGGGGAAAAAAATCTGCTTTGTGTTTGCGCAGTCCTGCTCCTGAGAAAGAAGAAAACTCACCCAACCTGCTGTAGTAATGAGTTTTATCAGAATTAGAGCATGAGAAAATTATTCTTGTCTATCCTACTGTGATTCGTCTAGGTCTGGAAAAGGAGACACTGCTGAGATATTATGTCCTTTAAACGTTACTGTCATAAACCTCAAATCTTCTTATTCATAAACAAACACATCCAGCCCCACATTCAAACGTTTGTGCATGCTGCTTGAAATGCCTGAGAGATTCTTGCCCCAAAAGATGCTAATCTATGTAATACACAAATCTCTGAGTGAAGATATGCAGATTATTGTGGGGGAAAAGCGAAAGAAAAACAGTCACAACAAAGACAAGTGTGGGAATTTGGTTGCAATAATGTTATGTGATCCCTGGTAATACACACATCATCTTATGTACTTTCCCCAAACGAATTAGATAAGGTTAGATTTATTATAACCTTTCAATTATTTTACTGATGCTAAATATGTTTACACAGGGGATGTCTACAGAGCTACTTGGGAAACTTTACATAGCATTGCAGTAGACTGGGGAGATAAATCCTGAGTATACAGGGCCAGCTTTATCCCTACCTATTGCAGCACTGGGAAGTGAAGTCACGATGTAGAAGAAAGTGTCAGGTCACAGAACACCTCAAAACACTGAGGAGACAAGAAAGGTTGGCAAAGAATATTCCTCTTCCTAGAAACTAATCCCCCAGCTATATAATATTCAGTAATAGTAAAAAGAATCTTTTTCTTATAAAATTCACTATATTTAGGACCTTGGTAGTGTAATTCTGAAAGGAGACAGAATTCAGACTTTCTTATAACTCAGGGTGGTTAATGACAAAATTTCCAGTAGTGTTTCAGAGATATTGTTTGAGAGTATTTGTATTTCTGGCAAAGAGTTTGCTCCAGTGCTTTTCTTTAGTGGGATTAAAGGAGTTCTGCTATATTAAAAGCTTTATATTGTGATGAATATTAAAATTAAAGTCATACATTATTAAATCACTGTAACATAGTAAATGTAATGAAACATGTTTTTCACTAAATGGTTTGGAAGGAAAATCTGTGTAACCATTGTCACGCAACTTTCTTTTCAAAAGTAAAATTGCAGTTTTAGTATACAATTCTTTAAGTCTTACATGTATTGTCCTGTTTTTCTGTATTAAAAGACTGAAGAAAGCATAGAAAGTGTTTCATGTGGAAAGTATTCTCTTTCTTCATTTAAAGCATTTTTATCTAGCTAGTTTAAATACTATTTTAATCTGCATAAAACTGAAAGAAAATCACTGAACGTCTGCAAACAGGAAAGAACTTGATAGGTGACATTTATTGGATGTCCTCAATAAAACACAATTATATTTTTCAATGGAAAAGATTGTGAAGCAGCTTAAATTGCCCAACTGAGTGAATGCAGTCAGCTTCGCTAGAACCAGCCATCATGGATGAGGCCTGACGTAGATGTTTGTTTTCTTTTAATAGGTTCCTCCAGGATCTAACCATGATTTATTTCAAGTGGGAGTACTGACAGCAGCTAAAATGAGAGAAAAATGATTTCACAGTTTTGTTGAATGGACTCCATCAATAACATTAGGAGAAACAAATTAATACAACAGGCATTTAAAAGCTAGTGAAAACAAACCACGCATCAAATCACAAATTTAATGATTATTTAATGATACAGAGCACAAAAAAAATAATGTGTTGTATTTCTTCTTCCTGGTTTACACTGAGGCACCTGGTGTAGTGCTACACTGGAGACGTGTACACACAGATGGGGATGAGCACAAAATCCTTGAGATGGGTGGAGAAGAGTCTCGTGGAGGTGTTTGTGGGTTATGCAGGTCAAGGCAGATGCAGACCCAAGGGAGATGAGGAGTGGAGCTTTGCAAGAGCTGCTTTTGGGATGCATCTCTGTGCAGCAATACGAAGGATGGCTTCAGAACAGAAAGGAAGAGCAAGTTAATGAAATTCAGTGCTGACATGATGCTGGGAGGCATCTCACGTGCACAGGAGAGACTTTCTCCTTAAAGAGGTGGGGACCACTCAGAAGGTCTTGTCTCCAGCTGTGACAAACACCAGCATTTATAGCGAGCACTGTGGCTGGGTCAGTGGCTCAGCACTCCCAGAATATGACTAACTGCTGCCCCAGCAATGAGCTACCTCCTGCTTGTGCTTCTTTCTTCAGGATGCTCTGTGACAGACTCTGTCTATCACAACACCAATTCTTCCTCTCATCTTTGCAGCCTATTCAGTCGAAGAGCTCTCAGGCATAACTGACGTGCACTTAGAGGAGTGTTTGTGTCAGTACTTCCCAAGCCCTCTCCTTTATCAGGTACTCAGAGTTAAGCACATGCTTAAATATTTTACTGGATCCAGGCCCATTCTCACGCACATAAACCAGACAGGGACAACTAGAAGTGGTCAAAAAATGATGGGACAGTGCTCACAAGGAAAGCACGTGGATTGCCATTAAACAGGGCAAGAATTTTGCAAAAATTTTAAAAAACACTGATGCCATAATCCAGCTGTTGAGTGACCAGGTTCCCAGAGTGTACACACTTCCAAGAAAAATTATAATATGGACATAAGGCAAGCAGTTGCCTAGTGGACTGCTGAGTGCACGGGATTTATGTCTGAGTAGTTAGTATTATATTACACTCACAAAGTAGTATCCAAATATCAGCAGCTGTGTCTTGTATCCATTATTTCCCTTCTCCCCCAAATATAAACCTTCCTCACCTTTTTAATTAGAAAAGCTGTTTATTGACTATGACATGGAAATATTTTACGTGTTGTTGTCCAAAAATGCCGTTATTAAATAAGCAGGAAAATATGTTCAGTGGTAAATAGAGATGACCTTTAAAACAATGTCAAGCCCACACACCCCATGATTTGTGCGTAGGTATGTGTTACTTTAAGTCACTGTATAATACCAGTAACGTGACATGGAAGGCTGCTATGGAAAGTATCTTTGGTTGAAGAACTTTAGGCTAAATAAATAGTTAAAAGCTAAAATGCATAGCCAACTTACCTAGTAAGCTACCAAATTCAAACCTGTTCATGGGAGACCTGACTTTATATTTGCGGTAACGTGAATAAAAATTGATTTGTTTTTTATCTTGAAAAATATTTTATAGCAGTTAACTGAGGTCAGAACATCTCTTACTTTCTTGGCTGACTCATTCATCACTCATACAGCAGCCTTCTCATGCGTAACAGAGAAGCACTGGTGTCACGCAAGGAGAGAAGTGGCACTGAGAAATCCAGGAAGAGAGACTGAATTCACCTGTGTAAAATAATGTCATTTTTCAGAAAACATCTACAGAAGAAAAATTAATTAGGCAAGAGTGCACCCTATGCTTCTCCCAATGCCATTCCAGTGAATTGGAGGGGCTTGTGGGGTTATTCCAGGAAACTAGCAAATATTTTTGCATTTATTATTGTTGCTGTTTACACTTGTTTTGGTTTCAGTTTGTATTTAGAGAGAAGGGAGAAGAGACAGAGAAGGAAGAGAAGGGAAAGCTGTCTTTATACAAGACAACAGGGCAAAACACTTACTTTGAGTAGCAAATTCTTTCAAAAGTACTGTGAACTTCTACTGAGAAGCCTCAGTAAATTGCTTTAATATAGGCACAAATATAACTGGGTAGGAGACCGAGTCTCATGTCTCACATGCTGGTGGCAACCCAGGGTCTGTAAGAGTTTTCCAGGAGTCACCACAAGGATATCTAACCCCAAAGTCTGTGCTGCTGGGCATCTCTGGCAACACGTATTTCTATCATTATCAAGAACACACTCATGTAACTCTACGGGCATCTTATTTTGTTATTTGCAATTTACATTACCTCTTTCAAAAAGCTATGGCTGGGTGCGAGAGGAAAGGCAGTTTGTTGCCTTGGCTGTTTGTGTGGGCCTCGGGTGAGGAAGAGGACCCTGTGCCTTCCCAGGAGCGTAGGCAAAGCAAGGGAATCCGTGAGATGAGGCAGGCTGGAGACCAGGAGAGCCATGGACTGGTGCTCCCCATGTGCTAGCACTTTGCAAAGCCACATTTGGGAGAGTGCTGCAAGGAGCATGGAGCAGGCACTCACCATTGATGGATGATGGATGGATGGATGGATGGATGGATGGATGGGTGGGTGGGTGGGGCTCACCGTGACAGACTGTGACAGACAGACTGTGTAGCATCACCAAACCTCCAAAAGTTACCAAGCTGGTGGTGTGCAGCCAAGCCTGGAGGAGAAGGCCCACCTGCAGAAACCCAGCAGGCAGAGGAAGATCAGTTCATAAACCTCTTTTTATTTTTACTTTGTCTCTCCCAACAGATCTTGAGCTTTATTTTTAAAAATTTACCTGTTACAGTTCCTGTTCAAACCACCCTGGATTTTGAGTTTAAGAGCCTTTTCCATAGTTTTGGTATGCTTCCAGGAAGCCTGACCCAAAAATTCTGCCTCACGCAGGGTCCCACCACCCTCGCTCTCCATTGCAGACCTCTGCACTGGCCAGGGTGCCTGGGGCTGTGCACCACTGCTCAGAAAGCACCATAGGGATGAAGCTGTGGGACAGTGGGTCAGATTGACCTCCAGCATGCCTGGGAGCTAACCAGACCCTTGTGCAAGGAAGGGAGTGCCAGGGTGTGCAGGTCCTCGCAGACAGACTTCAAGCTCAGTGCAAGCCTGACGCAACAGCTGAATGTTTTACAGGATACTTGTACCATGGGAACTGCACGTGGAAGGCAAGGGCTGATAGAAAGAGGCAGCAAGATATAAATAAATAAATGTTCTTCTTTTGTAAATGTGAGAGGTCTGTGGAGAGAGGGGTGGCAGGACCCTCTCATAAGGTATAGACCAGAGGGTAGTGCAGGTATGTGAAGGCAGCCCCTCTCAGGTACTTCCCCAGGGATTTGGTGGGAATTTTTCAACTGAGCAATTCTTTACTGGAAAATAGTGATTCAGCAAAATCACCAGCTTTTGCGGAAACTTACCTGTTCTGATTAAAGCTTACTCAGAAAGGGGCTCTGAAGCACTGGATGAAATACGGGGACAAAAAAAGTGAAAGAGCCCTTGCAACATGTTGGTATTCAAAGCATCCAGTTAGGAGGGAAAAAAGATTTGGCTTAGTCTAGAGCAGAAGTTTGAGCATGAGTTTTCCTCCTCATGAGTGAGTCCAGTGAAAACCATGAGATCCAGGAGAGCTCTTTTTCTGTGCTTTTCCCAAGAAAAGCAACAATATATCTTGAGGATATGTCAAACTGGAACTTCTTTTAAATCTCAGAGCTTCACAGGATAAGAAGACCATTTCCCAGCAAAGATATCTGATCTCTGGTAGTTTTCTTTTCACACTGCAGTGTGAGTGTCTGTGAGCAGGCACCCGAAAGCCACAAACAGCGCGTTCCCATGTGAGAGTAAGCTAGCTGGGGGGCAGGGCACGCAGACACTCCTGAGGTGGGTGTCCCCAGGTCCCCACTACTCTCCAGATGCAAACATAGTGACAGCAAATTTTCTGACAGCTCTCCTTGGGCAGTTTTGAGTGGCTGCAGGTCATGAGAGAAAGAGTTTTAAGCTCTAGGCTGGATCTCAGCACAGGGGGCAGGGGAACTGCTTGTACTAACCCTGAGACAATGCAAAGTTGTTCCAACTTTCCCAAGCTAAGAAGGGAGGTTGGGGGGGGTGGGTGTCTTGGTTCCACAAAGGACCTGCATTTTGAACTGCCCAGCTCTCTCTGTGAGCATCATGAACTACACTCAGATGCAGATGAGATGAGCAGAAATGAGCCATCAGTGCTAGCTGTGCTGCTCTCCTCCTGCCAAATGGCTGTTCCAGTGGGAAGCACCACCTCAGGAAAGGGCAGGGACACGGGAGCAAAGGCCAGGAACAAAGGCCAGGAGCAAAGGCTGTACTCTCCAATGCACAGCTCATGGGAAGTCCAGCAACAATCCAGGAGTAAAGACTGAACCTTGGACTCCTTCAACAACAAGCTGTGAACAATGACACAAGGATGACAGTCCGTCCTCCTGTGTCTGGGTGGCTGTTAGTCCTTCACTTCCCTGAAATGAGTATCAAGCAGCCCTGTGGTCAGACCACCATGGTCTTCAACTGATACATAGAAAAGACAGAGATCCCACAAAAGAGCTAGAGATTTAAAATATTGAAAACCAACCAGATTTAAATTCTTCATCTGCTCCCCACCCTCACGGGCATCTGGTTCTTCACCATGTTTCTAATCTCACTCACCCCAGAGATCCTTGACAACCCAACCATGTCCTCCTACCACCTCTGTTGCCTTTGTTCAGGACTTCGCTCCTTCTACCTCCCACCCCACCACCCCCATCCACTTCCAAACACCTCGGTCTCGGTCATCCTTTCCAAGCTCCACTTCCCAGCAAACAGCCCCCCCAGCCACTCAAGGTCATTGCTTTTCTGCTAGAAAAATTACCTCCTCTGCAAGTCCTTCCTATCTTTGTTTTTTCTCCACTGCTGCATCCACACCTGAATTTTTCACCCATTTTGCCGCTGCCTGTTCTAAATTATACACTCTGATGCGAACAAGGCCTCATTTTATTTGCTTTGTAAAACATCCACATACATGGATGGAGCTATATAAATAATTAATACATGCCTTAATTTAAAGATTATGAAGAAGAAGGTGGTGATTGCTGCAGAAAGATTAATGCGAATGAAATAACTCGACCAGACTATAATTTTCTCTGGCGACCCATGAAAGAATTAACCCAAAGGAGGCCCCCTTAAGTACTTTTGCAGATAGCCCAATGAATTCCAGGTATGATTTCGCTTTGCATTTTTCATTTTCCTCTTTCTTCCAAGATATATCTGCCTATCTTATAGGCAAGCACACACATATCATTGCCTGTTCCTCTGCAGATAGTTTGTCCAGGTCATTTCACACTGTGGCTCCTCCTAAATAATGTAATTCTTTTCATGGTGCAGGCAGGGTAGTTGAAGACCAGGAGGGGCAGTTACATACACACCTTCACACAGTATATAGCCTTTGAAAGAAGGACTCAGAGCTGGAAGCTGCATGCGGAAATGCTTGTTGGTCCTAGGCTTCTCATTTTCTAAATATATCCTAGACCTTTGAGGTCAGTTCCTGCTGGGAGGTAGGACAGGCAGAGGTCTATCAGCAAGCTGCACAGACCTCTCCAGGATCATTTGGTCACCCCAGCGTTCTGCCCAAGTTAATGAATCTTGCAGAGGGACAGGACTCATTAACAAGGAGTAGCCTGGTGCCAGCAAAGATATTCTGCTTCCCAGATCCCAAACTCAGTACTTCTGTACCTACCAGCTTATTTGGACTCAGCTCAGATCTGCCTGACCCTTAGGAGACTTGAGACCCCTCAAGTGGATGGAAGTGATGGGTGTATCAAAGTGTTTTGTCACCCAGCAAGAAAATCTCCAAGAACCCCCAGCATGACAGCCCAGTGAACACCAATGGCAGCAGAAGTCCAAGCCTTGCTTTTTTCTGGAGATCAGTCCAGTGTTTAATTTGTAAACCTTCCATTCTCTTTGTTTTTTCCTCCGAGAAAGTGCACAAGCAGAGGAGACTGTATGGGCTGAGGGGACTGTAAAGAGGGAGGGGGACACAGAAAGGAAGCACCTGCGGCTGGGGCAGCTGAGCTCAGATCAAGCCAGTCTCATGCAGCTGTGAGGGGAAAGGTCTCTTTTCACCCTTCTGTCTTTCTAGCAATGCCTTACAGGGAGAAAGTAATTTTATAATGGCTGGAGCTTTCTGATGCCAAAGAGGAATGAAGGAAAGTTACTTAAAAGCCAAGAGCAGCCTTGCACCAGACTTCATGGTAGCAGCAGCCGAGCAGAGGATGGATACTTTCCACCCATGGAAAAGCCTTCACAAGGAGCAGGACAGGAGTGGTTTGGGTCCTTAGAGTTGGCAAAAGAAGCTGAGCACATTCAAGCCTGAGGTTTTATGCCTAGGATGGGATCTCGGTCCTGTTAAGGACTGTAGGGTGGGAACTTGGCAAACGTGTACACAGCTGGATTAGGTGTCTCAATGAGATACAGCTGAGTGTTGTCTGATCATGATGATGAAATGCAGAGGACAGCTGAAGCTGGCACAGAGAAGGATCAAGTCTGCAACGTTTTCAGGCACCTCAGCAGACTCTTGCACCCGTTTTCCTCTGGGCCCCTACATGAGCACATCACTGCCAGTTCCTGCCTTTCTTTCCATCAGTGCCAGCTTATGCCTGCTGGAATAGTGAAATGTGATACTAGATGCAATCAGGGACCACAGAGAATGATCCAAAACATTGGAGGCTGTTTCCAGCTTTGCTAAAATTTGTTTACCTGCTTTTTTCCAGGTAAGACCTTCTGCAAATTCTGCACCATGAGATGCAGCATCTGCCCACCTTCCTGGGCAGAAGTGGGGAGCAGATCTTGCTGTAGGAAAAGGACAGGCATCTGCTTGCCTACTGGGAACATTATCATCATAAATCTGTCCCTTCCCTAATCTTCGTGAGGACAGGAAGGGAACCCAGAGACCCCAGAGTGTGGTTCCTGCAAACCCTCGTTTAACTTGGTGTCTGGTAACTCGCCCTCTCCTTTCTAGTCCCTTTAAGCCTCTTGTTGCTCGAATGTCACACTTTGCTTTTTTTCTCATAAGATTTTGATTTTCCTTCCAGATCTTTCTAAGAACTTCCCTCTGATGTCACAAAACCACTTGCAATATTACCAATACAATAAATCATGTAAACTTGCTGACTCAACTTTTTTGCAGAAGGCATTCAACTTCCACTGATCTCAGTGGGAGCTGAGGTTGTTCACTGCATTGCAAGATCGAACTTTAAATGCAGGCTTAATGGTAGTCCCTTAAGCTCAGCTTTCTTCTTTGGTTTACATCAAGTGATGATTACCATTTGTTCTCTTTTTCTATAAATTTGCAAATCTTCACCAAAGATACTGATTTTCTTGCTGGTATAATCTACCATGTTCCATTTATCAACCTATTAAAAAAAGATGGGTACAGTAATTTCTTATATGGATTAGGTGTCTCAGATAATTCCCAGATACTGCTTTTGTATTTTGCAGATTTCTGTGCTCACCTGCAAGCTCTGCCTTGATTCTTGTCTCTGCTTGGCTCCCGCACATAAAAAGGGAGACTCCATTGCCCAAACACACACTTCTCAGTAACAGTTTACATTAATGTCTCTCTGCTTATCCTGTAATTGCAGTGTATGTATGTACTCTGGCTCTTTGCATTCGTGTTTGTGGAAGTAGATGTATCTCGTGCGTACCTGTTTTATCTATCGTAACACCAAGAAAACAGAGACACTTTGAAGTTCACATTTGCAAACTGCACAACCAAACTGCTCATAAATATGCTGGTTAATCACTTCATCCATGAGTGACAAAGGCTGCCTTAGTCTTGAGAAATGTTGGGTGTATGGGGCATTCTGTGTTACTACTTTTCAAGGTCCAAAAGACAGATTTAGCTGTGAATATTGTTCTTATGTATCATTTTGGGTGTTTTGGTTTACAATCAATGCCAGTGCTTGGGGTACAAAAGAGTCACCAGCAGTAATGGTTTCTGATGACACAATTAAGGTCTCATGACTATACAATAACTGAACCATGTTGCAGTTTCAATTACCATGATATTCTTTGTCTCCAATCCAAATATGTTGTCTAAATAGTGGTGCATTAAGCTAACTAAATTGAATAAGTAGATAATGGCATTAAATAACTGCAAGGGTGAATAAAATGCCTTTTAAATGAAATGAGGGTATCAATGCTCCCTATGTGTTTGGCTATACTGTGCATTGCAGCACATCTATAGAACAGTTTAGGATGGGAAGGTTCATCCTGCAATGTGCTACACGTTCTGGATGAACTCCAGAAAAGCCCTAAGCACAGTCTTGATTTCAACAAAATTAATAGACCCCCAAAAAATACAGCTATGTATGTGCTCCTAAGGATGAAGGCCATGG
Organism: Charadrius vociferus; assembly: GCF_000708025.1. Classification (NCBI taxonomy): domain Eukaryota; kingdom Metazoa; phylum Chordata; class Aves; order Charadriiformes; family Charadriidae; genus Charadrius; species Charadrius vociferus. The sequence continues at coordinate 2,021,374 of NW_009649705.1, forward strand.
TTCCCAAAACATTGCAGGATCCCGCCCTTGGCAAGGAGAAATTCAATACGCAGCAATAAGCACTGCAGGCTAACATCACAGGGAGCCGGGGAGCGGGAGGGAGGGAGGGACCTGCTCCCAGAAACAGTCTGTGCGCAGGCTCCCGTTGAAGTCAGTGATTCGGGATCAGATCAAAAGGGATTTAAGCTATAGCTGAAAAACAGATGGGGAGTTGGTGAGGTGGAAAGAGAGAGCGAGCAATTAATCCAGACAGCTGGCACGGCAGTGAGGCGGACCTGACCACCAGCGGTGGAAGGGAGCAAGGGGAGAGCCAAGGGACGGCTGGCGTGGGAGGTGCTGGGCAGCACGGATGGGCTTGCACAAGCATGCAGGGTACAGACACGAGAGGCTTCAGAGCATGATTTTTAGAGTAGAAAATGAAATTGCTAAAGCTCATACTAATTCTGCAAACCTTGCCGCGCTGGCGGTGGGACCCTCAGAAATCAGTGATTCCCCCTAACTAACGTGGGGAGCTGCTGCTTGGGCGAGCGGGGAGGGATTCAGCAGCATTGGCAGCAGCCTGGCGTTTGTGGGGCTCTGGAAAAGTGCCCGGGGAGGAGCAGGAGTTACGAAAGCGTGAGGTGTCCAGCGTTCAAATGAGTGATCAGCAGACCATACCTCAAAGCCAAGGAGCTGGACCTGCAGAAAGGCAGCTTGCTTTGCAGAAAACCAGTCGTCAGTCAAAGCATCCTGCTGTCACCTGTGTGCTGGGGCTTGCACAAGTGCCACCGACACTGCAGCTGGGACATACAAGCAGAATAAGTCTGTGCTGGCATGGGGTTACAAAACATTGGGAGCAAAATCATATGCAAGAACATCTCTGCCCACAGGGAGCTGCCCGGTGCACCAGGAAGCTTGTGGGCTTTCCCAGCATTCTTGGATAAGTTTTATGTCCTGACACCTGGAGTAGGTTTTATACATTAGAGTTTCAGCCTTCACTTTCACAAAGAAGACAGTCTGGAGCCCTGCTGGTTATGGAGAAAAGCTTGAAAACTCTAAATAAAGAGTTTCATAATCCCAGTCAAAAAATGGCAAGATTTACTTGTATTTGATGACATTATGGGGCTTGTGGCGGTCTGGGAGTGCTTTGGACGGGCAATGGAGCAGCAGGCAGGAGGCTGAACCACAACCTCCTACCACAAGCGTGTGGGCAGCACGGCTGCACTCCAGGGATGGTGCCTGGTCATCTGTACGCAACACGAGTCTGCGAAGCAGGTCCTGTCTCTGGCTGTCCTGGGCAACAGAGCAAGCTCTGATTAACCACATTTTAGTGGGTGGAATGATGGTTTCCGCTCTTCAGTAAATATTAAGTTCAGTCAGCGCGGGCTTTACTGGTATTTCTTCTTTTTTTTCTCCCTCTCTTTTTAATCAGGAATGTATATGCTATACAATTAGGCTGTATTCAATATCAAAGGCCTTGCAGAGAGGAGAATGCTTTCTGAAGACTTATGAATCCCTTTTGAAGGGGACCCTGTGATGTGGTTGCCTGCGGTAGCAAAGACTGGATTCAGTGACCTTAGAGGTCCCCTCTGGCCCTATCCATTCCTTCCTGCCTCCCTCCATACAGCTTCATTCTGGGGTATTTTATTTTTAAATACAAATTCTTAAGAAGTTTTTGTGCAACATTTAAAAGCTGCTGAACAATCTATGAAACCACAGACGGTGATCTAATTTGTGAAGTGGACTTCAAAATGGGCGCTGATCCACTGATCATCTGATCCGCTAAACCAACTCAGCTAATTCCAGTCCTTCAGCAGTAACAGCAGAGCACTATGACACTGCAAGAGCATAAAAGGTATATTCTTGCCTAATAAAATGACATGCCAAAGCTAGAGAGAGTTGGGAGACAACAGTACCACGAGGATGCAGTTAAGCACGACTTCACCTCTCTACTACTTATTGCAGCAATGCTATAATGAATTTTAGCGCCAAAAGCTTCGGCAAAACCAAACCAAACCACCTCTTTGAGCTTCTGGTTTGCTTTTGATAAAACTCTAGAATTTCAGGGTCCAAACACAGCTAATTCCATTCCACTAAGGTTTTTACTGGCTGAAACTCACGATATAAATCTAAATGTTTGGTTACATGTTATTCTAGCAATCTGCAATAAAAATAATTTTTTGGAAATAAATTAAACAAAACAAATCCCATGAGTCTACATTATTAATGGTTTGTGCCAGTACAATTGCTGAAAGCAGTACAATTAATCCAATTTTCAGCAGTTGTATGGTGTGAAGTAAAGCATATATTCTAAGCCGTAAAATCCTTTTTAGTAGCGTAAAAATTAAGCTTAAGCAAATTTTCTTTTGTGCCACCTCGATGTAGAAATGTTTATTTTAAATTAAAGCAGCTAAACTCAACATTGGAGGGTTTTTGATATGTAACTTAATTCTAATAAATTATAATGACTGTTACTTTTCATACGTAGCATGTGGAACTTGTTAATTAAAAGCTACTTCCTTGTGTTAGGTCTTGATCACGTTCCAGAATCTCATACTTAATGTGCTATTAAAATCCCTCTTTGACAGCCCAGACCTGGAAGGTACCACATACCATCAACTCCCAGGGAACTTTCTAGGTTGCTTTGCACTTTGGAGGTTTTCCATGAGTTAAAAGTCGGGCTGGACTTTTGTGATTGCCCCACCTGGTTGAACATCTACCCCCTGGCTCTGCATACCCCCAGAGGCCTGAAGTCCAGAGCTTTTCCCTCACCAAATTTAAATTTTGAATAGTTAGGAGCAGGCATAGAGCACACGCCTATTAGCCACACTTAGCTGATGGCTCCCTTGTTTTGCTCAGGGATTCCTAAGGGAAAAATTGAACTCAGACCTCAGAGCTTTCAAAGATAAAAGTATTATTTTATCAACTGTGGAGAAAAGCTTTGGGGGAAACAGGCTACAGAGAAATGCAGTTCCCTCATCTTCCTCCACTGGTAGTCTGAGCACATTTATTTCCTTTGGCTCTTGCAGTGGCTTATTGACATCCTCTTTGTACCCTCTGCCCACGTATGTGTAGGTGCCCAACAACTGCTCCTCCACTGCAGACAGGGACTCTCCGGTCAGAGTCTCCTGACCTTGGCAATTCAGATTTAAGTCCTGACTGCACAAACCAGTGGAGGAGACTCAACATAAAGTCTAACTAGGTTCCCAAGATGCCTCTACTCCATGGCTGCCTTTCTAGTACTCACTGACTTCTGCTTTTTTTGCATCCTTTCCTTTCAGCCAGCCCAAGGCTCTTCCAGAGGCAGAGGCAAAGTCAGGCTCAGGTATTAGCATGATCAGGTCAGAGTACAGCATTCCCAGACCATGCCAGAGTAGTCCTGGCTCTACCGCACTGGATGTCTAGCTGGAGTCCCAGCGCAAAGCTCACCACAGAATTTACCCTGATGGTTCCTTAGTCAAGAGCAATATCTTCCTAGGGAGACCACAGACAGTGTTTTGAGGTTTCTAGTCTTGATTAAAAGCCTTGAAGTGATGCATTCTACTACAGCTCCTTCATGAGCCTTCCCAATGATTAATTGCCCATGCCATTAAGATGCTCATCATGTGTATGTGTTGTTCTAGCAGTTTTCATCTTTCCAGTTCTCAATTCTGCAGCCTTAGTTATGTTTTTAGTGTATTTTTCCACATGGCTTCCTTGCAATTTGAAAAAGGAAAATCAAGTAGTTCTTTATCTCATGCTGCTTCTTCCACTTCTCATTCAAACTTGCGGATTTTCATTCTCGGTCCTCTCTGTTGACCCTCAGTGATTCTCCTTTCACCAACCCAATTAGTTTTCACTGCAAACCCAGTGCTCTAAGTGCTCACACACAGTGCTCTTATCCTCAGGTCCCATCTTGAACTTACAGGTACTACCAGTGGCGCAGTGGGCGCTTGGTGTGCAGACATCTGAAGTATGACTTTCCAGTCCTGCCTCATACAGCTACTCCAACCTGCATGGTCTAGATATTCCTTGGGCTGGAGAAGTGTGGTTATGAATCTGCAACCTGGGCTTAGTGCCCTTGGAAGCATGGAAAGCTACATTCAGTTTTTGCTCCAGTGCTACTTAATATAAAACTATGAAACAGTGAAACAGAAATTCAGGTCTTTATCTCCAATCTCTTCCTGCATGGGTAAATAGCTTTCTCTCTAAGGAAAGAAGTGCTGCATGAAATCTTCTTTAATTAACTCAAAGTTGGAGGCAATCTTAATTCATACCAAGGAATGAATTAAAGACTCTTTGCCCTTGCAATTTGAGGAGATGGGGGTCGACCATTGCCTCCAACCTGCTGATGTGCCTTCCTCCCTCGTTCCTGCCTTCCCTCGCTTCTGAGCAGTTTGGCTTTGTTTAGCCAGGTACGCACAGAGCTGGAATACCAGCAGCACCCGGCACAGCCAGACAGATTTTGTAAAAGCCTGGCTGCGCATGCAGCAGTCCTCGGCAGCCAGCACCATCCCCGGGTCGGTGCCTGCTGCTCTCTGCGCAGCTCAGGAGGGAGTCTGCCGAAATGAACTTTTCTGAGGCAAACCTGCGGGTGAGCACTGAAGGTCAGGATGCTGGCAGGGAAAATATACAGCAAAGCATAAAGGAGCTTTTCTGCGGAAGTGCTCTTGGATAAATATACTTAGTTCTAAGGAAATGCCGGAGTAGGCAGCGAGGGGATTGAAAGCCCTCCCATTAACTGGGGAAGAGGCAGCAGCCATGCGTCTACCTCCCGACCTGCCCTGCACCGGCAGCACCTGGCAGGGCCGCCTGAGCAGAGGGGAACCCAGCTGCCCAGCCCCCATCGGCCCAAGGATAAAAACTATTAGGAGAGCTTGAAAGTGCCAGCAGGATTGCTGGGGATGAGCTAACAGGATGAGCTAACAAGCGAGCTCCCAGCACGGACTGGTTTTCCTCCAGCCACTTAGCGAGTGTCATCAGATAGCGACGATATCTGCTTACTACCGAGCTGTGCTGGATTCAAACCCTCCTCCCAGTGCCCACGGGGGCTTCCTCACACCCAAAATCTTTTTTTGAAAAAGGAAAGTAGTTACCAAGATGTATTACATGTGGCAGGTTAAGATTACCGCTATCTTTTTTACCAGACAAATAGCCATGCATTGCTAAAGGTCAATAAACTGGCAAAGGAAAATGTACAGCTAGTCATAAAGAAGCTTTTCTGTGAGAGTGTTCTTGGATAAATAAACATCAGTTCTTGTAAACACTGTGTACTCTCCAGATGTAAATATTCAGAAGGTGTGCTCAAAAAGCCTGAGATGGTTCCAGCTCAGCATTTTATTAATAGAGAGATGGTGAATTTTTGGTCAGCTATTAAGTACAACTTAATGTGCAAAAATGTTTGTTTGCCTAACGAGACTTACTGCTTACACCGAGCTGCCTCCAAGATTTTGATAAGAGTACTCAGAACAGTAAAAGATACTTTGGATGTTAGCAAACACCTTGTGCAATATAGAGAGATTAGATACAGAGCAGGTCGCAGGACGCAGGCTGGGACGGAGAACAGAGGGTTGGCAGTTTACAGAGTTCAAACAGGGGTAGGGTGGGTTTAGTTCTGTGATATTGTTTCATATCATTAGAAAATTATAGGCTATTTTTTTTGTTTTTCCTTTTGAATTTGAGCTTTACTCAAGCCTGGGCGTTGTTTGAAGCCAGGTTTTATACTTGCTGTGCAAAAGATGGAAAATTTGTTCCCAGGACAGTAGCTCTCCTGGGCTGGGAGGGCAAGGTGAGGTGTTGTTCCAGTACAGAAGTGCACCTGAGGGGACAGGTTTAAAAACACCAGGCTGCTCAGAGTAGGTCTGAGGCATCACCAGAGCACACCAGCCCCTGCTATAGAAGCAGCTGCCTCTCAAGGGCTGGCACTCTTGCCACGGCCCCACGGGGAGTTTCAGGAAGGGACACTGCCCCGTGGGCAGAAGGGCAGTCCAGCCTTATTAAATCCAGCAGTTGTTTTCTTAACTTGTCCTCAGAGTCTTAATTGCTGTTGGTCTAAGCACACCACCACCCGCTTTCCACGAAAGCTGGACAGAAAGCACCTGCTGGGGTCAGGCGGTTCACCTCCCTCCTGGTTTGGGATTACTCCTACTGTACGCTTTTTAGCTTTTTTTTTTTTTTTTTTTTTCCAGAATAACTCCAAAACCTCTAAGCAGCAAGGGTTCTGCCCCTTCTCCTCAAGCCTGGTGCTAGGGGCCAGGAGAGCACATTGCCCTTCTCTCCCCATGCAGAAGCTGGGATTGCCCATCCTCACTCTCCGCTCAAAAATGGGAGCTTGGTTTGCATCTCGATGGAGATTGTGCAAAAAAAACCCTGCATGTGGTTGGACTCCACACCAGCATAAGATACACATCATACATAGTACATATGCAGTCTGGGGCTTAAACACAGGGTGGGTGTAAACAATGTAGAAATGCATTGCAGAGCCTTTTCATGCGAACAACACTGACGTCTGCCTTGCGTCACGTCTCCTTCTCTGACAGGAGGAAATGGGCACAAACCACACTGGGCTCAGCCTGGGACCTGGAACCTACTTTTCCCCACTGAGCAACACATAGTGGTTCCCAGCAAAGGGGCTGCCAAAGGACTGAGTCTCAAAGGGGGGTGTTTGGGGTGGAGTGAGCCCCTGCAGAGAGTCCAGCTGTGCACATAGCCCTTTAAGGGCACTGGATTTGGTGTCATAGAATCATAGAATGGTTTAGGTTGGAAGGGACCTTGAAGATCAAGTCCCCCCCCCCCTGCCATAGACAGGGACACCTCCCACCAGACCAGGTTGCTCAAAGCCCCATCCAGCCTGGCCTTGAACACCTCCAGGGATGGACCTTCCTCAACTTCTCTGGGCAAGACTATATATATATGTCGCATATAGAGACGTATCCTAAGGCAACTGCTGAAATGCCTCTGACCACTCTGTTCTGGCCTCCATCATAGCTGCTTTCCAAGCCACACACAAGTCTTCTAGTGACCAGAAATAAAAACGTTGTTATCCTGCACTGTAGAAAGCTCTGACAAAAGACCAACACAGTATGTAACCCAGCGCTGAGGTCAGCCCAGAGCAAGGCTCTGAAGATGAGGGTCCCACTGGTGCCCTGGGTGCCCACTCTCTGGTTTGGCTCCTGCCAACACCAAGCTGTGCCACAGCTCTGCTGCTCCTGCAGCAGCAGCTCCCCACTGCTGCTCCCAGTGGGTCCAGAGGAAGGCCACGAAGATGATCCAAGGGCTGGAGCACCTCTCCTACGAGAACAGGCTGAGAGAGTTGGGGTTGTTCAGCCCGGAGAAGAGAAGGCTCCAGGGAGACCTTATAGCAGCCTTCCAGTGCCTAAAGGGGGCCTACAGGAGAGCTGGGGAAGGACTTTTTACTAGGGCATGTAGTGACAGGATGAGAGGGAATGGCTTCAAACTGGAAGAAGGTAGATTTAGATTAGATATTAGAAAGAAATTTTTCACTTTGAGGGTGGTGAGGCACTGGAACAGTTTGCCCAGAGAAGTTGTGGAAGCTTCATCTCTGGAAGTGTTCAAGGCCAGGCTGGACCGGGCTTTGAGCAACCTGGTCTAGTGGGAGGTGTCCCTGCCCATGGCAAGGGGGTTGGAACTCGATGATCTTTAAGGTCCCTTCCAACCTAAACCATTCTGTGGTTCTATGATTCTATGAATTTGCTGCCTTAGGTCCCCTGCTCCCATCCGTGTCCTGCCTGGGCGTCCCCATGTGCCCTCACACCGCCTGTCCCCACACCCATACCAGGGCAGAGCCAAGTGGCAGCTGTCTCCCCGAAGACCCCCACAGAGCGCTGCTGCACCCCGTGAGCACCCACACCCACACAGGTGCTGCTGCCGCTGCTTGTTAGCTGAGGTGTGCTTCACCACTTCTCTTTATTCTATGTTCTGAAAAATAGGGAAGGAGGAAACCAGCACCGTTTTAGTCACCGCAAAGTGAAGAGTTTTGTAATGTTGTTTTGGAGTCCAGGAATTTCCCTCAAACACACTCCCACACCCTCATGGAGGAGTCCAGCAGCGGGTGGGGAAAGCATGCCTGGGGGAGAGGAGGCTGAGACAGCCACCCTGTGCCTGAGATTCCCCGTCATGGATGCCAGAGGAGACACAGGACCCAAACCCACATGACATGTGTCTGGCGGGGAGGCCAGGGGTTGCTGCGCACAGCTCTGAAGGCCTTGACCGTCAGTCCTGTTTGGTGCCTCAGCAGAGCTGGGCGGCTCTGTGGTACCCGAAGCTGCTGCAAAGGGCACATACTTGCAAGGAAAGGTCTAAAAACATCTTTCACTCCTACAGCATAGGCCAGGTCTCCTTTGCAGTCGTGGTCAACCTTGGAGGATGGAAGTAGGAAGAAAACTTGGTAGACATGAAGGTGACTTGCTTTTCTTCTTGCCGTGTACCAGAGTGAATTTTTACGTTTTTTAATCCAGTTTTATACCAGCCAGAATGGATATGATTTCCTTATTGCTTCTTTGCTGTACGAAAGACTCTCATCCTTTCTTCTTTTTAGTCAGAGACCAAAAATTTTCACCAAAATCTAAGAAACTCACTGTACTGTTTGACAGAAAGATGTATCTTTACCTTATGAAGGGTCATGCTACCAGGGGTCCCTCTTCAAGGTAGGTTGAATGTGTGATACTGTCCTGTTTGTTCTCATCTTTGTTCCCAAGATGAGAGAACTTCAGCCTCAAGGCAGGCTTAGTATAGGAAACTGCTGAAAAATGGAAAACTCTAGCTAGGTCTAGACATTTAACGGATTTGCACAAGTCCTCTTTTGCTCACAAGCTCACATTTGAATAGAAATGAATTCTTCCCCTCTCATTTCCAAGACTGAAGCTGAATTTAGGGAAAGCCTGACACGAAAGTGTAAAATGGAAGAAGCAGAAGCAGAGAAAGCGCAGTCCTCACAAAGAGCAGTGAAAGCTGGAGAGAAAAACTGATCATTTCTGAAAGCCAGGTAACCTTCACGCACTGGTTATACATTTGGCCCCTTTTTAGATAGCTGCCTCCATCCAGCTCACAGTTGTTCCCCACCTGCCTGAATGTTATCTTCCCCCTCAATCTGGGGGACTTTCTGTTTCTTCCTCCCCAGCACAGTTACGTGACCTTTCATAGCCAGGACGAGCTGCCTTCCTCCATCTCACTGCAGACAGAAGCCACCGGGGATATCATCCATTAGCCAAGTCGCTCCTCCCCTCCTCTCCCCCAGAAAGCTGGCAGAGACTGCTGTCTCCATCCTTTTCTCCAAAGCAGGGCTGCCCTCCAAGAAAGGGTCTCCATCTCACTTCGGGCATGCCCTGGAGGTACCTGCTTGAACCGAACTGAATTGCACCTCAGTTTGAAGCCTGACATAGCCTAAAGCAGACAGCGTGAGCCACCTCCCTCCTATTTTTTCCCCTGGATCATATATTGGTAAACTCCAGACATCCCTTATTATACTACTTTAAATCATAGCATTCAAGATTTTTTAGTTTATTGACTGCTGCCACAAATCCTTTATATACTGTGGCATTAGAGGCAGTTTTTGGCTCATTCCTCACTTCTTTATGTTTAGAGCAGAGAAACAAAGGGAGGGGAGGGTGGAGTAATCTTTACACTGTCTATTTAAAGGCAGTGATGGATGCGTGCAAACCAAAGCACACAGCAATGGGAATTACATGGCTGGAGAAAACAGTTGGATGGGTGTCTTCTATGACGATTTTTTTCCTAATGCGTAGGGAAGGAAAAGAGGCACAGAATTCTCACATCATGCAAACTACAAAAATTGTTGAGAATGTACTAATGAGAATTAAATGCTGGTAGGTGCTCTCAGATGTCATCTGAGGAACTGAAGTGGTGAGTACCAGAAATAGGTTGCCAGCTGTCTCTGGTCATATTCTTTGTACAAGAATGCTAACAGTTCCCCCTCCTATACGCCCAGGGACAAACTCTGCCATCGTGTAAATCCATGCAAGCCTCCAGTTTCTCCAGGACTGCACAGCTGTAAAAGGAATCTCACAGTTTTATTAAAGGCTGAGAAAAAACACTTGGCAGTGCTGCCTGCTGTCAGCTACCACCTTTCTGGGAAGCACAAGCGGTCCAGCCCGGCTTGCAGCATCTCACCCCCTGCGGCAGGCTCAGCACATTCAGCACATCAGGATGGCAGTATTTTAACTCACCACAGTATGGGCAAAAATGGCCTGCACAGGGAAAAAAAAAATGAGATGGGTGCCAGAATGCTGAGTGTAAGTCAACCGGGTCACTCACAGTTGCCTTATTCCCTGCGCTTGCTCTCTCCCTGGGTGGTGCAGCCTTCTCTGTGCTGCACTGCAGCTCTCTGCTGTGCTTTGCTGCTGCATGGGGAAAGCCATCCAGGTCTGGCAGAGCGCAGACCCCGCTGCTGCCTTCTCTGCAGCGCCCAGCACAGTGGACAGAGCTGTCTCGAGGTGTGCATCCTCAGGACCTACACCCACACATGTGTGAGAAAGTTGTTTCCAAAAGCCCCATCGTTCTCCATGATGACAGTGCCATCTCGACTCTCACTGTGACAGGCCACATATTTAATTTTGGAAAAGAATATGCTCTGGTTGAAGGCTGAGCTGATTATCTTATGAACACCATTTCTTGTTACAGACTTACAAATGTCTCCACAATAATTGTATCTCTGGTTTGAAAATTGCCTAGCTGGAATATTCTCTTGCCACTAGCTTGGTCCCAGCCCTCCTCTGTGTAAAAAAGATACAGGAATAATTTTCAATTTTACTTTATAGTTAACAGTTACTGTGGGGAAAAAAAAAAAAAAAACCAAACACCAACCCTTCCTCTTCTGTAGATTCACCAAGTATTTCTGCTTCACACCCCACTTCTAAAGAATTTGCCATCTCTGAATATCCCCTTTTGCTCCGCTGTTCTTTAGTAGGCAGCCTTTTTGCAACTTGAGTAAGTAGCCAAACTTCAGTGTCCTACATGTTGTTTCCATTGGGAAGAGAATGACGCAAACAAGGATTTATTTTATTTTCTGCTGTAATCCTGTTTATTTAAGGGCTGTCCATAAAGCCCTGCTGCCCTGAACCCAGCAGGACTCAGACCTCAGGAGATGGCTTCTTTGGCCACTGACCCAATGATTGTCCCATCCCCCAAGGCACCTCAAAGCGTGTCCTGCCCTGGTCCCTCGAAAGCTTCCCCGCTCACCCGCAGCCCTGAACCCCTTCCCCACCTCCTCCCCTCTGGTTTCCATTCCTTGTCTTATACAGACAGCTGCCACCACACAGGTTTGCCCAATGTCAGCTTCCTGGCCAGCCCCTTCCCACCAGCCCCACAGGGACTTTAAGCCTCTTTGGCAGCTCCCAGTGCTTCAGCAATCTGTAAGGCAAAAGCCACTTCGTTTTCATGTTAAGCTTGAATTGTACCTTGTTACACCCACCAGGAGCAACAAGGCTTCTCCCAAGTTATCAATTTAGAAAAATATTATCTGTATTGTATTGTTCACTTCCATTTCCCTGATGGCTCTTGGCTGCTTTTACAGGAGCCCTAATGAAGTTCTCAATACTTCAGTATTTGTGGCAAAGGGGACAGTATTACCACGGCTGGGTACAGCCTGACACGCTGGATGCTGTGTCAGCTCTGCTGGAGTCAGTCTGACATTTTTAGAGGCAATGAAGGAAGCTTGTACTGGGCAAGCTGCGCAGAACAAGCAGGAACCTTTTCTTTGATAAAAACCTCTAACAAATGGGAATTGGAGGAAACATTGCAGAGATGTTCTTTTGAAGGTGGAAATTGCTGCCTCCTAAAATTAAATTACACCAAGCTGGACAAAGAAAGATAGCAAACCACGTGCCAGACGAACTGCCACTCAGCTAATACATTACTTCCTAAATATAAAAACAACCTACTGCTTACACTGACAGTTCAGCACATAAGCAAGAAGGGAATGATGTATAACACCAGACTGAGCTGAGGCTGCAGAATCACACACTCATCTTAGTTTCCTTTCTGTAATTATTTATGAAAGAGTGCTGAGGAGATAGGGGAAAGTGTGCCCAAAGAAGAGGAGCAGCAGCACAGAGGTTGCTCAGCTGAGCCCCTTTTACCCACAGGGGTTGTCCAAACCCACAGCTGACACCAGCAGCAGAGGGACTTCTACCCAATTCTCCCCCCCGCCTCAAGACAATTTCTTGCCATGTTCCTTTATGTAGAAACACTTAGAAAAAAAGTGCCTATAAACCACTGCACTAGCTTCTGACACGCTTGGCCACAAAGACAACCCTGGGCTCTGCCCAAAGGTATCCTGAAACCCATTTGTGGAGAAAAGCAGCATATAAAATGCTCAGATGTTCATATCCATCGTTATCCCACTCAGCTCATTCAGCACTGTGGATAACCTTCTTCAGTCTGAACCAATGTCAAGTATAGGACACCCTGCAGATTGACAGGTTTCTCATTTTATTCCAATTCCCTAGTCTCATGCAGCCAGAGAGTAAGACAGTAAGAAGAAAGCAGCTGATAATTTTCTTCTTCTTAGTGCTGTAACCTTAATTTCTCATCTGGCCAGCCCCACCAGAATGCCATTCCTACACTGGGCTTCTCTTTCCTTTTCAAATTATAATACAATCAATTCACTTGTGTATGAAGTTATTTTTAGATCTAGTTAAAAAAAAACCAAAAATCCATCTGTAGCACTTCTTTGTAGTCGAATTTTATTTAAAAACAGCTTTCTGAGAGACTATGATTCATTATACTGAAGCTCACATGTGAAATTCTATTGATTACCTAAAAACTTATGGGATTACATGCACTTTTGTTTGAAATTTAAAGGCAAAATTAACATTTTGGGAAACCTTGAGGGTCTCTGATTAGCTATAAGTATGTTGATGCAAAATGAAATCCTTTTCCTTTAGGGGAGAAACTTGATTCACTTTGGCCAGCAGTTCATGAACTACTAGATTTTAACCTCATGCTGGTCCAGCATCATCATACTTTCTCCTCCAAGCTTCAGTCCTCAATACATTTTCAAGGCTGCACTCTGAAACTCTGAGAACTAGAAGCATCATGGTCAGTCACCAGCTCCAGTAGCTGCTGGGGCAGCTAAAGTTGGTTTAAACTAAGAACGGGAGCTGAGAGCATTAAGGGAGCTGGGAGTAGTCCTCCTTTAAAGTGTACACTCTTAACAAAGGAAGGCAATACATTAAAATAAATTCTACATGATGCTGACTTTTAGCATTATAAAAATTAATAGTTTGCAAAACCTAAATTAGGAAGATTCTTATTTGTCCTTTTTTGTGTCCCTATGCCAGCCAGGCACAAAACCACAGACTACTGTGAACCTGAAGAAGCTGAACAGGAAAGCTCTTGCCATGCCTGCACTTCAGTGGCCATTTGCCTAGACAGGTTCTGCCTGCAACAGGGTCTCAGTGAAGCCACTTAGGTTTGGAGAGAGAGGAAACATAGCAGGTTTCTGAACATTCATGTCTCTAAATTCCAGGATTTTTTTTATACTTGACACAATTTAACATAGCAAAAATGTTGAGAAATTATTTTGATTAATTAGATATCTCCTGCATTTTGAAGCTCAGCATTGCATAACCTGTCTGGACTAGAAATATTTGGGGACATCGGGACAGATAACTTTCATGATCAGTTTTGGCAGAGCAGAAATGAAAAATCTGCAGCACTGGCTTTCTAGAACTTTTTCTAGCAAACAAACCTGAAAAAAAAGAGTTTGGTTTCACGGCTCTTTTCAGCAGCTGGATCCCCAGCCAGTGTGAGTGCTTTGTATTAATTTCAAACGCCTGCATCATGATTCGAACATGTTCCTATGCCAAGTGGTTTCCACTAAGTTAATAAACAGAAGTATTCAGCCCTGTGCTGGAAATCTATTCACATTCCAGAGGACTTGAGTAGATGGGCATCGGGTTGTCATTCACATACTCTGTCTAGCAAAACAACGTTCCCAGCTTACTTACACAGAGCAAAAGTGTTCTAGGAATTTGCAAGTGTGGTGTTCTTAGAAACAGCGACCTGCGGCCACTTCTCCTGAAAGCATAAGTGTTACTGGTGGTTCGGGGACAGATACTGTGGGAGGAACATTTGCATTGGAAAGGTGAAACAAGTAAGGGCTGAACAGTTTCAGGAAAGTCATAGTGCTACTCTTCCCCTGGGGGATATCTCACCGTGCTGTAAGCACTGGATGCAGGAAAGCTTTCTTGATTTATACCAGGATGAGGTGGGGGGAACTCTAACCCCAGATGTCCATCTTTCTGTCCGTCTAGCTGGCGGTTGTAAGTGAACAGAGATAAAACTTGATGATCCCATAGAGGAAATACCATACCTATGCTAACAATAATCTAAAGGTAGAAAGATACTGTCAAATGGAAAAATGAAAGAAGAGAAATCAAACTCAGTTTGGAGCTGGAAGGAAGCACTGAGTGCTTTGTGTAACTCAGACCCCAGATGTGCAGGTATCAGCTCCCTGCATTTCCTTTTTTGCAACTGAAATGGCATCAAAGTAGGACACATCAGATGCACTGGTTCCCATCTTAACATAACTGTTCAGCCTGTGAGGGGGAAATGCCATCTCCTGTTTCCTCCAGTTTTAAAATAACATTGCTCAGCAGCAACAAGAGTTATCAGGCAGTAAGTCACAGATTTTCACAGTAACTCACTCTGGTCTGCCATAATAAGAATGACAAAACAATTCAACAGTTTGCCACTCAGTCCTCCTTGTGGGTTGCAAGAGCTCCCTAAATCACCCTTTGAATTTCTCCATCTTGTTTTGTCCCCTGTGGAAGAAAAAGGTATATAAAATGAGAGTAGTGTGCATGGCCTTCCATGAGCTCAGACACCAGTCTAACCGGAAATATCTAACTTAAATATTATCCAAATGTTACATATCCAAAATACATTTTCCACACAGGGGTCTGCTCTTTAACTGTCTAGCTGTGCTGAAACTTTCTCATGGAAGATTTTGGTTTCTCTTGTTCTTACACAAATAGCAAATGAGGACTCCATTGCCTCCAAGACGGACCTTTTTTATTTAGAGGGTTTAAAATGTAAAAAATCCAGTAAGAAATAATCCCAGTTGTTGCACAATGTCCTAAGAAGTTTTTTTCACATCTACAGTATGTGTTTTCAGATATAATGTGTCAAGTTAAAAAAAAACCCATGCACCAGTTGAAATAACAGGCTGACCTTTGTGTACATTTATAATGAAAGTATTTACTATAGTAACCTGTACAGCTTCCCTCTTTTTAGATACTAAAAGAGAAACTCAGACCCTGCTGAAGCCAACAGCAAAATTCTGATTGGAATAAACAGCAACAGGCGCTTACCCGTAATCTATATCATAAAACCATAGTTGGCTGTCTCCATTAGGACTAACGTAAGAGGAATGTTGTAGGTCAGGACGAAGGTGTATTTGCAGCCTGCATAGTTTCTGCACACATTAATAGTCCTTCATGAGTATTATGTTCACATTTTTCAGAATGTATTTGTGGTATTTTATTTGCTAAGGCCTGGTCGGGTGGTCACTGCTGTCTGAGACACAAAATGATGACAGTCCCTGGCCTAATCAACAAAACTAAACAGCGGCTGAGCTCGCTCAGGTTGCCTGATACGCTGTGCCCAGTCAGGAGCGGTGCTGCCCGTTGAGTATGTTTCTCTATTTGTCTTGGTGAGGACATCAGGAATTAGAGAGGAGAAAAATGTCTTTGGGGAGGATGAGAAATGCTGAAAACACACAGTATCTACAGCAGCAGAACTGTACAGTTTGCTTGATTTGTCTCTTTTTCTGTCCCAGCAGGAGAGGAAGCTGAGTTTACAGAACGGCAACTACCTAACAGCAGGGAACTTGCTTAGTTGAATCCTGACTCACGCTGCTGGTCTTTCCTGGGGTCAGGCGCTCCACTTTTGCTTACTCACTGCAGCAGCAGTCAAAGAAAATCAAACCTGGCGCATAAGACGAGACCCAGTGTTATGCCTGGCAGCTGTCATAATGTTTGACTTTCAGGGCCGAAGCATCAGCCTCGGTAGGTATTTTTTGGCAGCAAAAAGAAAGGCTAGCAAAGGGTGCCCTGAGCAGGAGCTGAGGTGAAGCCCATCTACAAGCCTGAGGGACTCTTCCCAGTGTCCCCAAGATGCCCCAGTCACAACCCCACCACAGGAGCTGCCGGCTCTGCCTCTGTGCCCCTCCAGCAGGGCTGGTCCAGGGGGGCTGGGTTGTTAAGGACCACTTTGTGTGCTGGCCTGGGGCCTCAGGCTTCCCTGCATGCCGATGAGCCTGTTTCACACTGGCAGGCTCTGAGAGCAGCAGCGTTGGCCACCTCGGTGGGCTGCAGCATGGCCCACCTCGGTGCCACACACCCGGGCTCACAGCTACTGCCTCCCCTCTAGCTGCAACGTGGAGCGAGCGAGTTTCTGCAGCGTTAAAGCAGTAAATGTCACACAAAGGGAAATTATATTTTCATCTGTTTCTCAGTGCTTTGCTTTTCAGCTACCTTTTCAAGCAATTCAGACAGGTCAGTCCAAAAAGCAGCAGTTCAAAAACTCCAATAAAACCAAGGCATGTGAAACAAAATGGGAAAAATGCCCCTAAAATTCCCCTAGTCCAGTTTCCACAGTAAGTATGGACCCTTTTTCAACTGCTTCTCCTCAAATACGTGTTGTCATGAACACAAATTAAAACCAAGCCTGCTAGCTGCAGATTAATTAACATTCCAAATGAATGTTTTTTGTTTTCAGAGAAAGGATTTTGCTACTGAAGGTCACTTTGCTCTGAAGGAGCTGGGAAGAACGCACTCTGCTGCACCACGCTCTGCAGCAAGTGCAGAGCTTTAGTCCTGTCAGCCAAACACTTCCAGCAGATCTCCACCTTTTGATATGCTTAAATAACAGGACATGATGCTCTAATCTAATACTTTAAAGCAGGGCCAAGGAAGAGCATGAGAGTCCAATAATTGCATCTCATGGTATGAAAGGGACTTGGCTCGTTGGAGCCCTTTTATTTTTAATAAAGGAGACAGGGCATGTCTGCAGTGCGTAAAAAATGGGGAATGCTGTGCCCAGTTTTGCACCGCATGCATACGGTTCAAGAGGGATAGCAAGAAATCAGAGAAGGTCTACACTGGAGAGTTACCAAGACAGTTACAACAAATGACCTGCAAGGGCAGATGAGCATCCTACAGTGACTTGAAAGACAGGAACGATGAGACCTGAGCCAAGATGGGAGCAGAAAATAAATCAAGGAGAAGCCAAGGGGCTTCCAAGACTGTAAATAAAATAGCTACTTAGTGAGCTGGAGCTTGAGGGTCCGAGTGGCAGAGCCGCTGCTGTTTGGACTCTTCTGCTTCAGCTCACTAGGTAGCTATTCATTTTACTGGTTGCTGTTTAAGTCAATTTTCCAATGACTTAGAGACTTGAGGAGCAAGAGAACTGTTTTTCATGGATCTTACAAGAGTTTCAGTGCTGAATGCTCAGCCCCAAAAAGATCAGGAAAATAAGGCAAAAACTCTTTCCAGTGCTTCTTTATTTCATTATCCCAGTTTGGGGTGAATTTATTAGATCTATTTTGTTTAGCTTCAGAAATTGAATATTCTGCTATGTTTTCCTTGAGCATATAATGTTTGTTCATGTTTTCATTAAGCTTATAGTCAAATACGGGCTGTGTGGTTGCAATTTTAAACAGCTGCATCCCAAAATTACAGTAGGCATTCAGGTATTAGCTCATCAACTACTGTTCCAGTCCCCTTGCAATGATTTGGTTTGTACCAATTATTTCCAAAACCTCTGTATAACTCGTTAGTCACAAAGTGGGAACTACCTGTGTGTTTTCACACTTTTTGGAGATGCCCCCATCCACGTCTTCCCAGAACCAATGAGTAGTGCAATCCTTCCTCCTTGAAGTAAAATGGAGCAGGCAATTGCATGTGCTTCCCTGTGATTTGCAAAGCAATTCAGGGCCATGCTCTGCTTAAAATCTCATAGTCTGATATATTTAAGATTACTATCACAACTAACGTTTCCTATTAGAGACCAGGGGCCCTTCAGCTCTGTTGCTACACAAAGAGCCATAGCCTATTTAGGCAGGGTGACAATTGGCTATTTTCAAGTGTATTCCCATGGGGCAGTTTGGTGGCTGTGCTGTGACTTTGCTTCCCAAGAACGGCTGCAGGCGAGCGGCTAAAATACTGCCAGTTCAGCCAAGCTGTGTAGAAGACACTGAGCCAATCTCAGCCTTTGAGTTTGATTTATCCTGCTGTTACCTCAGCGGAGTGAGTTTGTATTTCCACCAGTTTAAATGTCAGACTCTTGGCCCAGGCTTTCTTTGGATATTGGGGAAAGGGAAGAAGAAGGTTCTTGTGCATCTCAACAGGAGCCGTTCTGTTTGGATGAGCAACATCTTTGCCTGCGTCACAGAGAACACACACCTTTTAGCCAGGGCAGGAACAGCAGCATGAAGCTTCGTGGTCAGAGCATGAGCAGCAACATAAGGTTCAATAGATGAAGAACTGCCTACTCTTAACAGGAGGTGAACAGAGGGGTAGCGAGTACTACAAGATCAATGTAAGCTGTAGCTCCTGACGAGGAAACAATACCAGAAAATGCAAGTTTTCAGCTAATGTCTAATGGTAATTTCTTTGTTTGCTTTGGGCAGGAGGATCAATTTAAGAAAGGTGAATTCATTGTCTGGATCTTCTATAAAACATAACACATGACAAACTCTCTGCTTCTGATATTTCCCAGCATCATAACAAACACCTCCAAGAAGGAACAGGTGAAAGCAGAAGCATTTTGCTTCCACCTCAATAGCCGGTTACCACCTCAAGTGGTAAGACACTGGTATAATTGATGGTAAGTGCTTGGAGAGATTATAAAGGGACTCTTTCTGCCCTTTTGGGAGGCAGAAGCAAGTCAAAGTGCCAGCTTTTTCCTGAACCTCACATCTCCTGCCTTGTTCCTAGAAGAGCCATGCTGCAATGGGATTCTGTTAGTCTTTAAAGGCCCTAATTTAGGCATTTGCTTTTACAAAGCAAAGAGGAAAAAAATGTTGATCATGGACATGCCTGATAGCTTGAAAAAATAACAGTGACATAAAGTTTCCCATTTATCTTAATCAAATCTTAAGTCTAACAGAAGCCCCCATTTTAAAACTGGATGTTAATTCTGAAATCTAGGGAGCTTTTGCTGAGCGAGAGCTCAGGGATTGATGCCAGCATTGAAACGGCTTTGGTCCTGCCCACCAGCGCCACTGCTTGAGTGCATGGAGGCTGGGAGAGCTGGTCCTTGGTTCCTCTGAAGCGGAGGGCCACCACGTCCCTCCTGTACCTGCCTTTACCCCCAGCACACCAGGAGGGGTGAGTCAAGGGCAGGGAGAGTGCCCCATGGGGCACTGTGCACCCTGCCTGCTCCAGCACACACAGACAAGCAGCAGGTACCGGGGACAGTAGTGGTGGAAGAAGCCTGAGGTTACCAAGATGTCCTACTTCAGATATCTGATTTTTGATTCAGGCCAATCTAGAAGTAATGGTATCTTATTTCCATGTTATTTTCACCCTCTGTGACATTCACAGTGTTTTTTTCATCCTATGTATTTATTTCTACAGCAGGCTATAGCTCCAATAATACATCCTAACTGGTTGTTGGAGACCAAGCACTGAATGAGCATGACCCTAGCAAGAGGAACACATCTACAAAAACCATTGATTCATGTCTGTGACAAGCAGTGCTATGGAAGAAAGCAAAACTTCAAGGTATCCTACCTTCTCTCGCTATTAAATCTGATTCCTTAGTTATATCAGTTATACTGATCATACAGGTTTTTTTTTCCTCCAAGCAAGGGCTTAGCTCCGAACTAATTTATGTGAAAATAAATTGAGAAATTGCCCGCACCTTCAGTAGCTGCCTGTGGTCATCCAGGGATTTTTCAAAGAAGGAGCACAGATGTCTCCTGACACCAGGCATGGCCCCTGCTCAGCAGACACCTTTGCTGTCACCACCACAGCCCAGCACACACCTCGGCAGATCAGGCTCTCACTCATGTCAACTGGGAGGCTGCTACGGACCTCAGTATATGGAGGAAGAGCCCCCTAACCCCAGCAAGGCAGGTCTGCTTACAAACCAAACCCTCTTCTATGCTCTGAATCTTTTTAGTGCCACTTGAATTATGGAAGCAACCCTTAAGATGGATCACTCCTTAAAGGTGTGCAATGCATGACCTAAAGTTGGTAAGAAGCACCAGTTACTTCAACTACAGCTCATGATAGCTGACAAGTGAAGAAGAGTGGTTGTTCTTGGGGGAAAAGAGGCAGCATGCAGGCAAAGCAGGGAGAAGAAACAGGAGAATTTGTATTTCTGTGTTATGTATGTCTCTGCCTCTCCTTCAAGCTAATTTTACCCTGGCAAACCCATGACCTTCCTTGTACCCCTTCTTAGATGAACCCTGTTTTCTTCACTTCTCTCTTTCCTGCCTCTCTCTCCTCTCCAGAGGGACATGGCTTCCCCTGCTTCAGAGAGACTTTCCCCGTGGAGCAGAAAAGCGCCTCAGCCTGTCTGAGCAAGCACTTTGCCCCGGTGGAAGTTCAACCCCACAGCTGGGCAACAGGCAGCTGAGGGGAAGGTTTAATGGGCATCTGCAGCAGGTGGGTAGTAAGCACTTTTACTGTGCATTAGAGGCTCCACATACCCCTGTAACAGCTGAATATGGTCTCCAAGACTACATTTCTGCGAACAAATCACATTTTCCATCAAGAAAGAAACGGGTGTTCAGCTGCACATTGCCTCATAAGCTGTGGAGCAGTTACCTGACTATTATCACCACTGAAACTATGACTACAAGTAACACAACTTTGAATTCAAGTTTTCAGCTCAAGAGTATCTCAGATGACTTTTAATTGGTTATTTAAGTAATGCAAGAGATGAACTGGAAATAAACTGGTTCACACATACTCTCAAGACTGTCAAGACTTTTTTTTTTTTTAACATGCCACAGCCACCAAGTTTTATAGCGAAGAGAGTTACTGAGTACTGAGGCAAGAACTTTGCCTATTTTCCATGACACTGCTGCAGGACACTGAGGATAGTCCTGGGATGGAGTATCCTACCTTAATCTAACCAAGAAGGCTTGTTTGTCTTAAAAAGAAGGAAGGCAATGAGGTGTTTCTAGCTATCCTTGGGAGAAGATGCAGTGTACCTGCATGTGTATGTATCAATACGAAGACAACCCAGGAGGAAAATACCAGTCTGCTCAGAACAGCCTTCTGGCATACACCAGCAGTGCAGTTTTCAGATAGATAACAAGGCCATAAAAATAGAAACATTAATTAAGTGTGTGGAATATGGGCTGAGGTGGGAAAGATAAGAGGTGCAAATTCTACTGAAGCCAAGTATGAATTCCTTCATGTGGTCCTGGAACAAGGAAGGTTGTCTCTTCCTGAAGAAACTTCTTGTGCAGTACAATAAACCAAGAGATAGATAGGATCTTCCTTTCTATATCAAGCAGCAGCCTGGCAGGCACGCCGTTACAGAGGTTGAAACAAGCAGGAGACATTTGGCTTGGAAAAGAGCAGACTGATCTCAAGAAACAGAAATTGTCAGTGGCCATGGCAGTGTGTAAGAACATCCTCTTAGCAGAGCATTCAAGGATTTTGTTGTACATGAACTTCATAGACATTGAAAAAAGCTTTTGCTAGGACAGCAGATAATATCACTTGGAAAATAACGGGACATTACAGAACCCCAGAAAGACAGTTAAGAGTATGGAAATCTCTTGAGAGGGATCTTAGCATGAGCAAGTTCACATTAGCTCTCCTTCAAACCCACTTGAGATAAGGGACAACAACATGTAGTTTTCTTTTCCTTCACAGTTTCCTCCAATTTTTTTTACTGGATAAAGACTGGCTTGATTAGAAATGAGAGTACATTGGACCCCATCACAACAATTACAAAATACAGGTTTCATTGTTAGTTCATTGCCTCAACACCCAAATACCACAAAATTATATTAGGAAGATTAAGGTGATAGGAAGAAGCAGCTAAAAAAAAAAAAAAGTGTTTGGAAGAGGTTGGGGTTTTTTATTAAAAGGAAAACAGCTAATACAGGAGAGCAGGTGATACAGCAGGCCATTTGGGAGCAATTTCCATGCACACTGAGGAGGCCAAAAGAACTGCTTTCCTCTGAAGGACAGTGAGGCAGACTGGTGCCAGTGAGGAAAATATCCTTACTGGAACTGGGGATGTATATGTGAATTCCATTCTTCAGAGAACAGTTCAGGTCTTACAACAAAAGTGATTGACAAGCAGACTTTGCATCTTTAACACACATCAAATCATGATTAAATGAGTTGCAAACATGAAGTAATACAAAGCAGCTGGTGAAGAGAATTCAAGTTAATAAGGTGATGTCTACAATGGACTTTAGATATTAACTGATCTTAATGGATAATAAGAACATTCTGTGGAAGGAGAAATGGAAATGGACACGTGACATCTGAATAAACTGACATCACATATGGAACAACCTTCTAATGACCCTATTAGGAAAATGGGGGAGATAAAGACCCAAACCATCCTGAAGAGGAAGATACAAGCACTGGTCCCATCTGGAGTCAAACCAAACAATGTCTCAAGGACAAAAATCCACAGAGGATCATTACCAGCAAGTCTCCTGCTTTCCTGGAATGAAGATAAGATGGGATGCATAGTTTCTTTTTGAAGGTTTGTGAAGATAACTACAGTCCATGAATAAAAAAGACTGACTGTGACATGAAGAAGGGAAAAAAAATAAGGGTCCTAGCTGAGAAGTTACTGCCTCCCCTGCCAAAACATGAGAGGTCCAGAAAAAGAAAATTGGCTTAACCAAAGAAGACAGAGGTACATAATTTGCCTGTAACTAAGTCAATGTGTGTAAGACATTCATAATAAACATAAAGGTTTCTAAAAAGCAATAGAAATTACATTACATAAGAAATATAAAAGAAAGAAGTATGCATTCAAGAGCACATCTGTGAGGGAATATTTGAAGATGCTGTTTCAATGTTTACCTCTACTCTCTCAACAAGGGTAGAAATAATAATAATTTTAACTAAAGCTACACTTTGCGGGGGGAGGTTGTCAATAAAATTAATGAGTTACAATGTTACAGAAATGCTCTTTTCACCTAGACTTACTGCCTCCAACAGTAAGATATACATAAATCCAGGCCCTCTGGACATGGGAAAAAAAATTCTACAGGGCATTTTTTGCATATCACCATAATTTGATGGTCTGTGATTTCTCAAGAAAACAGAAATGTGAGAAACATGATGACAGTCGAGTCTAATTCCAGAATTCTTTTGACTATGTTGTAGTTGCTACTTGCGAGTACTGCACATAAAAATAACTTTCCTCGACCTAAAGGAAAAGGGAAATTTATATTTTTTTGCTGTGAGGTGAAACCCCTCTGCATCACTAAGCAATATAAAGCTAAAATTTACTTTATACACGGCTCTGCATGACAGGATATTTGTGAACGTGTGTTCAAGAGGCAGATGCGGGTTTAATAAAGCCAGTATGACTTGAGGATAATTTGAAAAGATCTCTCCTATGATAACAACAACGTACAATGTATTAAGGCACAAATGCTGTTGTAGCCCTCTGGGTGATAGCTACAATAAGACAAGGTCATCCTATGGCCTATGCCAGCTACTCTGAGCACAACAGCAGAATCTTTGTAATGCATGTGATCCTCTGTCCTAACCCAGAATCACATGGAAACTTTCCTGCCCCAGTGTTCAGACCAGAATAACTCTGAAAAATTGGACAAAGACAGCTGGACTTCAGAAATAATAAATGAAAAACAAAAGAATCTTTTCCAATATCATCAGGTAGAAGAAAATGCATGTGAGCTATTAAAGATATAGAACCATCGGGAAAAACAGCAACAAGACTGGGTTTTATAAACACCTTTGTGGGTGGAACTTGATTATTACTCTAATTTTTAATTTCCTGAACATCAAGAAACATTTTCTGCTTTCAAACTTCACACAACTGAGCTGACAAGACACCTTGGGCAATAGGTGCATTGTTTATAATCACTAATTGTCTGTCTTATCCTTGATGGATAAATTTTATAAATCAGGCTAATTAGCACTTAAGATCCTAATTAGCCATGCCCTGCTCACTTCACAATGCGAAACTGTTCAGCAACAAACTCTAGGGTAGGCTGTTCCAGCTTCTTGACCAAAGGAGATGAGGTTATACTACTGGTACTTTAGGGGCCAGACAGCAAAACCACCTTGTAGTGTTATGGTAAGGTGAAAGATAACATCAAGGCGGGACAGAACTGACCTGTGAGCAACCCAGGGAGAGCTCTAACAGTTTAAGAACAGAGATAAAAGTCTGAAAACCAGAAGTTTTCTGGTTTCTATTCTCAGATAAGTAAATGATACGCCATGTGGAAAACATTGAGGACGATGTTGTTGGTTACTTCTTCCCCCCAGATTCCCTACCTACAAATACGGCTGCCTACACATACACAGCTACATGAGCAAGGGCTGAGTTTCCAAGATTTCATCAGCATTTCAAAGAATCTGAAACCTCTGATTTCTGCAAAACAAACTGCAGTTTAAGGAGCCTGGCCATATCCTCGTCTCCATGTTTGCTAACGTACCTCACAGGGTCCTTGTGAGAATTCACTAGCTGTGACAGGAGTTCACACAAAAAGGTATTCAGCATGGCTCACAGCCCATCTATTTCTACTCCTATAATCATGGGTAACAGAACCGGACCTTATACTCCCTTTTTTACTTGATACAAGAGTATGCAGATCAGAGCAAGCTAAGAAGATGATTAGAGGGACTCTGAAAGGCATGCTACAGATGCATCTTCTCTTACCTCCTGCGGTATTCTGTCTCCAAAGAAACTTAGAGACTGCCTTAGAAGTAGTATCTTCAACTCCCTCCTATCTATATGTTTATTAAACACACATATGTCTTTTTCCAGAGGGACAATAGCAATGCTTGACTTCTTACATCAGAGAGTCCTATCTTCAGCCTCCACATGTTACACCCAGTCATTTATAAAAGATGTCTTTTTTTCCTTCCGGAAACTGGCAGGCAGTTTAAGTTCTGCACTGACCGGTGACAATTTAAGACAATTTTCCTCTGATTTTTCTCTTTCCTCTCTCTGCACTGCCCAGTTCTGTGAGGTTTCATCCACCCCGCTTAAGTTTGGGAGCACTGCCTGACACATTACCAGACGCAGCTCAAAACCAGCCCGTACAATAACATTGCTCTGGATCTCCATCACCTTTTTGCCTATGTTGCTTGCCCAGACAGATCTGCTTCAGGTGAAATGCTAACACAATTCTTGCCAAAAAAGATATCCCCCCACTTTTTTCCAATTTAGCAAAAAGACAAAAAATATTGATGGGTTTGGTCTTCCTGGAATTTTCTCACACCCTTTCTAGGAAAAAGAAAGGACATATTTTTGCAATCCCATTATTACATGTGTGCATGGTTATAAGAAAATGCTCTGAAGGGACATCAAGCAAATAATACCAATTTTCAAAATTCTATAGCAATGTATTTATACAAATTACAGAATTCTGTATGTATTTACACACCATTACAGAATATCAAGTAAATAACACCAATTGTTCCTTTGTTTTTCCCTTAGATTTTTCTTCAAGTGAATTTTAGTGCTCAAGAAAGGTGCCAGATGGACAGCACTAGAAAATGAAGACTTGTGTTTGTCCCCAGCACAGGAGGAGAGGCACTGCAAGCCTCCCCGCTTTGCCATGTCAGCTCTCTCCAGCCCTGTTTTAGCAGGATCTCGTAAGGAGCGGGAGGGCAACCGTACCCTTTCATGCCTCGGCAAAGGAGCTAAGCAACACCCGGGTGACGATGGCTTTGCCCATCCACCCCCACCCCCGCCAGCAAACAAACAGAAATAACTCATTTTACACAAGGGACTGAACAGAATCTGTTGTTCGCTATCCAAAACAGGCTGAATTTGACCCAGTGAACCTGCAGGGAGTGGCAAACTGCCAGCTCCTGGACCATCCAGTCTCGCAATAATGCCTATGTTAAATTACATGTTTCTGTATTTACATAAAGTCAGTATTTACACAACATTATGGGTTATTTGAGTAAATCGGTTACAGTTTATTTATATGGACTGCCATAAACTCATAACATTTTTCTTGGGTTTAATCCTTTCTTTAGAAAAATACAAAAAAAAATAAATTAAATAAAACATGTTAACTAGTAGTAATGATTTGCCTATGACTAAAAATCCAAGTTGAGTTAACATTAAGACTCAAACCGTGGCCTAGTATTGTGGCCTCAACTCATAGGATTTTTAACCTTTGTGGTTAATTTCCCTGTTTATGTCAGATTTACTGAAAAAGCAGAGTTGTAACCCCCCCTTCTTGGGTAGGATGGATCTGTTTAACACTGAGCAATGAACCCTAGTCCTCCCCAGAAGCTCGCCACCTTCTCCTATGGTCCAGCACCGCTTTGCACCACCAGGACAAATGATTCAGCACCCGGTTGACCCACAGCAGCCAAACTGCCTGCAGGTCTCAGCAGCTCCCAAGGGTTAAAAACAAACTTGTGGGCTGCAGTCAAAGGCTGTAAATTCCCAGGCAATAACAGTCCCTAGACAAGTATGTCTACCTGTATCCTACAAATCAACTAACGTCATTTACGTGTCTTTATCATTCATAAACAATTATAATAAAATGCCACATTTTATTAAAGATTACTGATATCGCTGGTTGAGACGTGGCCCCTCCTACCTGCTCGAGTACTGAAGGGCCATGTTCGTTCAGGACACCAAGCCAGAGGTTATTCCAGAACAGAATTACATTTCAAACAATATGTATCGCATGGACGAGAGTGCCTGAGAGCAAAAAATACTTAATTACGAATAGGCTACAAACTTATGTGTAGCTCCTCCAGAGTCTATCTGTGCCGAACCTCCCTCTGCACACAGCCAGGGGTGGCAGGACCAGCCGCGCTCCCGGCAGATCCAATGGCAAAGGCTACACTCAACGGCACCGAATTCAAATCCTAAGGGATAAAGCAACTACAAAATGCATTTGTCATATGGACCTTACGTGATTTTTCTTTCTTTTTTTTTTTTTTCCTTCAGGGTACTGGGGAAAAAATGCCTCTTTCTAAGGGTTAATTCCCCAATGTTAACTGCTAATCAATGTGTTTGTGTGCTTAACATAAAATGCTACAATTCCTTAATTACATACTGTCAGCTCACTTACAGTTCATGAATATCTGAAGGTACTTTAGGGAAAAAAAAAAAAAAAAACCAAGTCTAATACTGTCCCCCTCATTGACATTATTGATAGAGATTTATTAGTTTCATTTTGCAAGTTTTACTTTAGGAAGGGTGCTAATATCGTGTATTATGACAGTTCGCACTGAAAGCAATTTTCCATAAAAGATGTTACAATGACCCCTATGGAACTCATATATTTTCATAGTAGATAGTCAAGTGCACAAATAAACATGTTTACAAGAGTGATCCTGTTAACCTGGTTCTTGCCCTCTGAAACCATTATGTGCTATTTGTGGAATCGTAAAATTAGTACAATTGTTGATATTACTTATGTTGTTTCTGGCATTCTGCTTTAGGAAAAAAAAAAAAAAAAGCATATTTATCATTTAGCTTTGGTATAATCTGCAATAGGTTTTAACAAGTAGAATATATTCCAACCCCTATATTTTCCACAGCTGTGAAGTTTACAATGATGTAAGAAGTCACTTTATCAGAGAGGAAATATTACAGACACAGAAAAAAAGTTGAAGACCCAGTTTTCTCTTTAATCCTCTGGGGGCAAGCTATGAAACAAGCAGTCAGAAGAGTGAGGACTCAGTGTCATGAGTGGTGTGCATACTTGTACAATAAAACGGGCACAAAAGAGATTGTCGCCTTTAGTACATGAGGGTCACTAGAATTTATTATTATTATTATTATTACCTTTTTATTGTTGTTTTTTTTTTTATCCATGCACCTTTATATTTACTTGCATGAATTTACCACAGGTTCATAGTGGCCTTTGCCATTTTAATGCTTACAGAGCCTAAAGCTTCCAAAATGCCTATCTGGCCTGTACATATTTCATTAAAAATAAACTCTATATAATAAATAAATATATAAAATAAATAAAATGTTGCCTTTGGAATTTCTATAAATAAATTTAACTTTTTATTTTTATTTTTTACTAAGAGGTCTTTGCTTTAAACTCAGTGGGGTGAGACCCACAGAGCAATTAACTGAAAAGTCTCTTGTTTAAGTAAGACTGCACCCTCCATGCCTTTGTAAATGCAGCGTACACTTGAGCAGGCCACCAGCCAAAAATCCGGATGAATCAAAGTATGGCAGCTATGCTGATATATGACGAAGTACAACTGATCAAAAATTTAAAAGCGTGTCTATTCCCCAGCATGCATCAGGCCTTCCTCCTCCTCCTCCTCCTCCTCGGCTCCTCTCTCGCGCGCTCTCACTCCCATTCATCCTCTCCCTTTCTCTCTCTCTCTCGCACTCACTCTCTCGCGCTCCCTCTCGTACTAAATCAAGCGAGTGGGCATAGGCTCTCCTCCAGGAGGACAAACCTTTAAGTGCAGAACAAAATCAGCATGTTCCATCCAAGCCTCCATCATACATTATGCATGCGACAAAGTTTGGCAACAGTGGAGCTGATGTGATGACACAGCTAATCAATAAGAACCCACCGCATGAAACCTTTATAGTGGTTACTTTTTAAGGGCTCAAGTGAAGGAATTGTCTTTGTCAACTTTGGCTTAAAATATCCTTATATAGTTCCGGTACTTTCTCAGGGTCCACTGGTCTAGGTAAAAAATGTGTAAATTTTTGATGCCGTTTAGTCCTAGTCCCTTCTCTTGGAGTCCCATCTTTATTTAACGCAACGTAGTATCGCCTTCCAGTGTCCACGTGTTTATATAGATTTGATGAATATGTGTTATACCAGTTTTCTTCAAACTGCTCTCTGAATACACACTCCTGGGTTAATTTTTCCTATGGAGAGAAAAGAAAAGGCAGTAAGAAGATAGACACAAAAATAATTTAAAAAATATGTTATAACTAATTGTTATTATTATTATATATTATATAATATAATATTATTTATTTTATATAATAAAGAATTTAAAATATTTTTAAAGAATTGCTGTTTTCACAGCTTGAAATCAGTACCTCCTTTCTCAATTTGCAAAATTAACCATTTCAATATTCCCAGTGCTAGCTAAGTAAAACCATTGCTGGGTATTTCATTAAGCAGTCACAAAGGCAGATAACTCTATGTAAAGCAAAAATGATTCTCCAAAAGCCTCATTGCCCAAATCAAAATAGCAATGGGGCTTTGAGCGACCTGGAAGCAGAAGGTGCCCCTGCCCAAGATAGAGGGGTTGGAACTAGATGGTCTTTGAGGTCCCTACCAACCCGAAAAATTCTATGATGCTGTGATTCTAAAACTGAAAACAGACATTTTAATTTCGGATCATTCCCAAGCAGTTCACGAGACATTACTGGACTTGTATAACAAACTCAAACAAACAGACATAAATAAAGAAAACTAGCACAGGTTTGCAGGACTGTTATACAATTTAGGGCCTTAAAATCTCTATGTCCTTTCATTGCATGGGGAACTCAATACATTTCAGTCATTTAAAAAGATACAAAATGAACCTTTCATTTGGTTCATTACTTGTATCATAGAACCACAACCTAAGAGACCTTCAAACAGAAGCACAAACCCCATGTGCTGAGATGAAATTAGGCAAGGAAACTCCTCCAGGCTTGCTTTATTAGGGTTGTCCTTGTGTCTTGTCCTACTGATGGGACCCACTGAAGAATCATAGAATAGTTATGGTTGGGAGAGACTTTTAAAGGTCATCTAGTCCAACTCCCCTGCAATGAGCAGGGACATCTTCAACCAGTTCAGGTTGCTCAGAGCCCGACCCAACCTGACCTGGAATGTTTCCAGGGATGGGGGATCTACGATCTCTCTGGGCAACCTGTGCCAGTGTTTCACCACCCTCGGTGTAGAATCATAGAATTGTCTAGGTTGGAAGGGTCCTTTAAGAGCACCAAGTCCAACCATCAGCCTAGCACTGCCAAAACCACCACTAAACCACATCTCTAAGCACCACATCTATCTGCCTTTTAAATACCTGCAGGGATGGCAACTCCACCACTTCCCTGGGCAGCCTGTTCCAATGCTTAACAACCCTTTCTGTGAAGAAATTTTTCCTAGTATCCAGTCTAAACCTCCCCTAGCATAACTTGAGGCCATTTCCTTTTGTCCTATCGCCTGTTACTTGGGAGAAGACACTGACCCCCCCCTCGCTACAACCTCCTTTCAGATAGTTGTAGAGAGCAATAAGGTCTCCCCTCAACCTCCTTTTCTCCAGGCTAAACACCACCAGTTCCCTCAGCCACTCCTCATAAGACTTGTTCTCCAGACCCCTCACCAGCTTCATTGCCCTTCTCCGGACATGCTCCAGCACCTCAATGTCTTTCTTGTAGTGAGGGGGCCAAATCTGAACACAGTATTCAAGGTGGGGCCTCACCAGTGTAAAAACTTTCTTCCCTGTACCTAGCCTAAATCTTCCCTCTTTTAGTTTAAAGACATTAAAGACATCAACCATTCATCAGATCCCCCTGCCACAGACTCCCACTCCTTCCAGTTCACCCACTTAGTCTGTGTGTACTCCTCTACATCGTTTTGGTCTAAATAGATGGGGTTTGACTAAAAAGCAGCCACTTGATAACTGGATTCATTTTAGGAAAGACACAAGTGACTGAGCAAGAAGACTGGAAAAAAGGTGGCAAGCTCTAGCATGGAAGAGCTGACAAAAAGATGGGAAAAATAAGCCTGGAAATATTATTTTCAGCTAGCAGAAAAAATTTAATAATGATAATTTTTTTTGTAACAAGAGTTCTCACTTGAATAGCACTCACATCAACCGAACAGCTTCAAGGTGAGGATCAATTTCTAATTATTACAAAATTATTACACAACACAGACTTCTATGCATGTGTTTTACAGACATTATATCTTAAAACGGTGCATTTACATAGATACACAGAGAAGGGAAAAATGGAGACCAAGGCCCAAATGCAGCAAAGCATTTACATCACCTAAGTTGTAAATGTGTGCCTGAACAAAACTAAGGAGCCACAGCTCAAGCTCCAGTGCCCCCAGGAAGCCACCATCCACAGCTTAATCCAGGAGCTTCCCAAAACCCACCATCACTGAAGCTTGCAGCTTGCCCTGGGGCTGCAGGTGCCTTTGGGGCCACCTCTGCTGCTCAGGACTCAGCTCAGAGCCCTTTCCCAAAGCAACATCCTTCAACCCAGATGTTTCCACTGCTGCTTTGCATGGCAAGCACGCTGCTCCCAGGATGGAGCTCCTCAGCCTACCAGGGTTGGGGACCAGGGTCCCAGCCAGGTCCAAGGAGCCCTACGCACCTTACAGGAGTCACTCAGGGACTACCCCACACAGGAAGAGCAACCCCTGCACAAGTCGGGAGAGCAAGTCAGCACCCCTCTGCACCCCTACGAACTGGCTACTGGGCACAAAACCAGGGCCCCAGTGCCTAAAGGTTTGGGATTTAGAGGTTTCTTCTAAATTCAACCTATGGAAACTCCCGTGGGCAAGAAAGGCAGCACATAAGCAGCTCCTGCCTTCACTTCTAGTGGGTATTGGGAACCTCATCACCACTCAGGAAGAAGAAACACTCCACAGGACCAGGTTTTGGATGTTAAACGCTTCAGTATTCACTATGGCAGCAGCCATGTCCCTGTGCGAATCCGAGTGGCTGCAGCATGCACAGTGGCAGGAGGAGCCTCTGGTGGAGGAGAAGCCGGGAGTCCCATCTCGCGCACCCTCTCCTTCACTTCGACCAGGAGACTTCCTTCCCTGCGGGTCCAGCTGAGCCGCGCATGTGGAAACACGAGCACGTGCGCAGGCCAGCTGTATATAACATTTTATTTTAGAGGCATTTCTGACTATAACATTTCTAATGTGCAAAGTAGCTCAAACACAGCAACATTCCATACCGGTTATAGGGAAAAGCAGCACAAATCTGTTTGTATTAAACCCTTATCTATGGGCCAGATTTTGCAGCCTCCTATTGATAATTGCTTCTATGTCCTTTGACAGGTAGAAACTGCAGCAGCAATGAATTTTACTGGACCTCAGCAGCAGCTGAAAGTTACACACATTTCAGAGCCCCTTGTACAGCCTCAGTGTACAAACTATTATAAAAACTATTCAGCTGCTGTGAAGATTGTCTTTAAGTACAGCTTTCATTAATGTTTTATTTTGCGTGAGGTTTAAAATCACTTTGTTTGCTTTAAGGCAGAAGCAGATGCTAAGGGGTATTATATGCTGGGCCTATAGGTCCACAGGGAAAGAGAAACTAACTCACATTGTTTTCCTGCTCTCAGAAGGCAATAGGATCACATGACAAGCACTGCAGAAGCACTCCCTGCTAAAAATAGCAACATTTTAGGAAGATATTTCAGTCCTGTCTTGAATTCATTAATTATTCACTTCATCTGCATTTTTTTTTTATCATCATCATAAATTTCTATCTTTGCAAGAACAGTACTTCCCCCCATGCCCTGAAGGAGAAATTTTAAAATAGCCTCTCTTTATCTGGCAGGTTTGATGGATCGTGGCAGTGCTGTGGTACACTTAACCAGCAGACCTGAATAAGGGGGTTTGCACTTTTCTGCACTCTGGATGAGTTCAATGGATTTCAAGCTTACAAATTCAATCTTTATTTTGCAAGCTTATCTTGTTTTTACTTCACATCCTCTTACAACACAGCTACATCTCTTTTGTCCTTCAGCAAAATTCTCAAAAATTCATGTATAGACAGTAGGCAAATACTTCAACATGAACTTGACAAAGCAATTGGGATGCAGGTTCAGATACGTAGGGACACTAACACTAACAATCACACTTTCAGAGAAGTGAAATATTTTCTTTATAAATTCGTCAAACCATTTCCTTCTAGGAGACCTAGAAATTCTGGTTATAGTCAAAGACTACAGGAGAAAATAAGTGCTGGTGACTTTGGATCAGGCCCTGTAAATAATGTGGGGACCAAAATCCCAGCATATCCTTCTTCCCATGCCCTGGGAGATCCTTACAATAGTGTCTCACCTAATACCATTACAGACAGAAAACAATACCCACTGCAATAATCACCTATGTAGAATCATAGAATCACAGAATCGTTTAGGTTGGAAAAGACCTTTAAGATCACCAAGCCCAACTATCAACATAGTACTGCCAAAACCACCACCAAACCATGTCTCTAAGCACCACATCTATCTGCCTTTTAAATACCTGCAGGGATGGCAACTCCACCACTTCCCTGGGCAGCCTGTTCCAATGCTTAACAACCCTTTCTGTGAAGAAATTTTTCCTAGTATCCAGTCTAAACCTCCCCCAGCATAACTTGAGGCCATTTCCTTTTGTCCTATCGCCTGTTACTTGGGAGAAGACACTGACCCCCACCTCGCTACAACCTCCTTTCAGATAGTTGTAGAGAGCAATAAGGTCTCCCCTCAGCCTCCTTTTCTCCAGGCTAAACACCACCAGTTCCCTCAGCCACTCCTCATAAGACATTAATCTAACACTGCCAAGTCCACCACTAAACCATGTATTACCACAACACTACTTAACACTACCTTACACTCATGTTTTGAGCCCACATGCCTTTATTCAAGCCAGAAACAAGCATAATACAGGGGTGAGGCTGGTCCATCCTGTCAACAAACACTTTCTCGCCTCACCAGCTTAGGTTGGGAAAGTCTTGCTGAAAGCCAACTCTCCCAGTATGGCAATGAGACACTGTTTCCCGATCACAAGTGGCTTACATTTCCCCTTCTGGCTATGACTTTTAGAAAGTCCCTGTACACTCAATTGAAAAGCAAGATTTAGCCCTAGAATACAACAATTTTGGCCTACTTTTATTCTAGCAACTGACTTCTCTATCATTTTTCCAGTGCCAATATTTCCCTGCACCATTCTTAATGTCACTAGACATCTTTGTCAAAGGCTGACACAAATACCAAACATACCCAACTGGAACAGCTATGGAAAGTAACCTGCGTTCCTGTGAAAGGGGAGGCTACCTGCCTTAATCAAATCATTTAATTCAGGGGCCAAATATGGAGGTGGACTCAAAATTATACAAATTAGACATTGAACCATGTACTACTACATGTTTTCTATGAGGACTGTTTGTGGAGTATTCCACTATAAAGTGGTTCATTCTCTCTTTACTACATTTCCACGCATTACCTGTTTGGGTTTGTTTTAACCCGTTATTTAAGTTGGAATGTACAAATAATTGAATTGTGCAAAGATGCACATATCACAAGGGTGGAAACTCAAAGTAGATTTAATTCAGAAGTCTGCTAATGCCTGGTCAGTGTTAGCAAGCCCAGAAATCCTTTCCCTTCCTACATTCTCCACCATCTAAACAGGGAGAAAAATAATTATGTTATCCTATTTCCAGGTAGATCTATTAAAAGTGAGACTGTAAATTAATAAAGTAGTTACAGCCATCACAACAAAAGATTTGCCAGCTTGTTTAAAAATAGGTATCACTATGAATCATCTAATTAGAAATAAGTGGAAATAGGCAAAATACATGTACACTGCCCAGAGAATGGTTTCATGACTCTAAAGAACAGCAAGACGTTTGTGCTGCTTAGTAGTTGAAAGCACAGTACAGGGTCCTATATAAAACACATCAATATTCTTTTTTCTTTTAAATAACCTTACAGAGCTAAAACTCCAATTTATTTTGTAACCAGATCATCATTCCTAAAATCACAACAAATACATTTCATGTCTAGCAAACTATTCTGTTCTACCCCACCTATATTTTTCCCTTTTGCAAACTGCTACTGGTACTTCAGAAGAAAACACCTAATCCAGAAGTCCAAACAACCCTTAACAAGAAGTATATCTGACGTAGTCAGCACTTCCTACATACCTGCTGCACGTTATCACCATGTTAATCCACCCTGACTTAATAAAATCAAGTTTAAGTAGATAGTCTCCTAAATAAGTTCATGCAAATCCCTTATTATGGCTATATGATGTTAATAAAAAATGCACATGCAGTGAAGAGAAACAACAAAAGAAAACCCTATTCTCTTCCGAAGTGGGTTTCTTTGTTGGTCTGCCTACAAACACACACATTTTTACATGCAGTTGGCCCTTCCCATGCGGTAATGCAAACGGCCTCTAGAACACACTATGTTCAGCTAATAATTAACACTCATCCAGAGTTGTCATAAATAAAGGTGTAGTTTAGCATTTGCTGTGGTGTTGTCTGATCTCCCATGCCAAGCCTGTTTGTCTCTGGCTGAGCGGACAACCTTCAGCCACAAAGAGAAGCCAAACACCGGTTTCCGAGCAGTGCCACTTTCCTTTCCAAGTTAGGCAGCAGTGCCAGGCAAGCTCTGCACATCGAGTATATGGCTCGGTGAATGTCACGGGGTTTTCTTTGAAGAGTTTCTCCAAGCAGTGTTTTTTTCAGCATGCTTTGTTTAATAATTTGATAGAACATGGTAAAAAATAGAAGGGGGAAAGAAAAAAAGTCTACCAAAAGGACTAGCCGACTGGGGTTTTGTGTTTCTGTCAGTGATTCTCCATGAGCACTTCAGAAAGACAGCAGGAAACCCTGCAGGGCCAGAAGAAAGACCAAGCAAATAGCCAGGCACCCACGCTGCCACTCACGTGCATTTCATATTCCATGGCACTTTATATAAGAGGAGGGAAATTAGGCAAGGATATCCTGGCAAAAACACAGTTGGGCAATTGCATTTTCCCTCCTTGAGGTCACCTTGTACTTTCACAGACATGAAGTATTCATCTTAGTTCCTCCTCCTAAACTTCTGATTAATTTGTATAAAGTCTTTATTATACATAAATCCACACACACCAAAAAAAAAAAAAAAAGTGGCTGTTTTGTATGGCTGCGATGGAGCAGTTATGAGAGTGCTTAAAGATTAATATCTTTCATACAAATTGCTTGTTAAGTTCCCAAGACCTGGCAGAACCTGGTCCCCTTGGGTGCATTATCACCAAGAGCCACAATAGCTACACAGATACAGACACCATGGTGCTTCCACGTCCCAATGAAGGCACCAGAAAAGCAGAGCTTCCTGAACAAAGCAAGCAGACTCCAGCATCAACAATAAAATCCCCAGAGGCTGTCAGTGCAGCAGAGATTTCATTGCTTCACCCTTTTGCCCCTCTCTTGCCCCTCTTTTCCCACTCCATGCCCTCCACACCATCATGGACCTCCTCTGGAGGCACCAGATGGGGATCCAGCAGTACGCTATCCCAGGGTTGTTTACAGAACTCTTCTGACATGAGCCACAGGAGGATGAGATGCCAATTAGGCCTCCATCCATTTTTTGCCACTGCCAAATCCACAGCTCTTGCTTTTACTGATATCCACTCCTTTGAGATTTCAAGTTTGCAGCATCTGTCAAGCTTTAAGCATGCCCTCCCTGGACATGAAATCATTATAGGAAGAGCAACCCCGCTGTGCCTGAGCTCGCATCTGCCAGCACAGACTGCCTACCAGCAGCCATGCTTATGTCCGTGAAGGTTTGATTTAGATCTGCCCCGCCAAGTGCATTAGATGAAAACTCATTTTCACCTAAACACCCAGGGTCTGCTTGGGCTGCTGTTGGAAGTCATGACAAAGCTCCAGGGACAGGCCTCGGGCCACGTAAGATGTCACAGTGCCATTTCTCTGTAAGCCAAAGAGCTTCCTTCTCCACACCACAATGGAGCAGGACCAGGAGGAAGTCAACTCTTAAAAAACAAACAAGCAAGAAGCAGGTGTGTTCCCCTCCCTTCCACGCCAGCAGGACCGGGCCCATACTGTGCCGTTTACTAGTCACACTTCTGACCTCTATTTTATTTTTGGTTTCTCTGGCACAATCAAGAACTGCAGTCATCAATGTTATCTAAGCATCTAATTCATAACGCTTGGCTGAACCCTTCCAAGAATCAGACAGCAAGGTGGTATGCAATCTGATACAGGGGCCAGAGCCAATTTTTAAAGAAGACAGGAGAAAAGTTCCCATCAGCTTAAATGGAACTTGGATCAGGCTCGCAATGATAAAAAGGCAACAAATATTTTAAGACACTAAAAGAACCATTTCAGGCACGCTCAGATTTACTGAAAGCTGTAACTTGACCTACCCCGGCTCCCCACTCCACAAATTCTCTTCTATCAAAAGACAATTTGTATGTCAAACCAGTGCTGTTATCCTACAGCTACACACACACTCTTTAGCCTGAAATACTAGTTAAGCTTTTAACTGAATAGTGATTTTTAAATAAAACATGTTTTCCTCAAATACAACCAAGATGAAGCATTGCATCAAAGCGTTTTGTCAGTACTCTTCACTTTGTTTTGTAGTTCTCCAAGCACAGAATGCCGGGTTAAAGGAAAGATAGCCCTCCTTCAGCAGAAATTGCTGCCTTTTGCAGGAGCAGCTAAACTCACACGCTGAAAGACATTGTAAAGTGGGTGATAAAAAGTACTTGGTATGCATGATTCTCTACACTCTGTCCATACCCCCCAAACTGGATTTATCCATCATTAGAGAAGCACCTTATCCCTCAGCTACAAGGTGTCATCATAAAAACAGCAGAATGCTCAGGGCCCTTCATAAAACACTTTGCCATGGGGACCAAATAATTATAATACATATGTAGTGATAAAAATGGACACTATAAAAGTACTTCATGTTTTATTCTTGCAGCGAGGTGATTTAGTCAAGGACTGATGAACAAAAGCCTGTCTCTGTATTTTGGTATTGGTTTTAGGTAAAACTACCTGATAGGTACTAGTTCAGAGACCGGGGACATTACTGACCACATTGTCATTCTGGATGGGGGTCTTCAAACAAACAAAGCATCACAGGCTATTGCATTTTGGAAAGATCCAGTTCTCCTCACTGAAATGTCAAACATCTGTTGGAGTCTTGGAAACCGATAAATTTGCCAGAGAGATTTTAAAATCTACAGTGCTTTGGTGAGCAGTACAGCAAAGAGCCGGTGGTACTTTAATGTCTTTACCCAGCAGGACTCGATTGCATATTCAGTTTAAGTTGTTTAAAAATGAGGCCTTTTAATTTCCCACCTTTTTTGGTTCACAAAGGCAGGCCAGCATTTCAAAGAGTTGCTGCTGACAAAAAGATGTCACATTTGCCCTTTTAGACAGCCGTGCTCCTCTGTTGGCAAACATTTCTCATAAGCAGTCTCTCCAGAGATGACTTTTTGGACCCTTCCCCCATTCCTTTTCTTAGAGGCAATCCCACCATAAAGTAATGGATCTAGATACACAATTTTTAATATTTCACTTTCTGAGTAGGACAAAAAAGATTTCCCTAAGATTCCTCAGAAAATCCACATCTTTGATGCTGCTATGCTGACTTTGGTTTTCAGTGACACAGCTGACCGAGCCTCTGGGAAACACTGGAGGAAGTCGGGTGACTCGGCTGCTCCGCGAGCCCCCTACTCCTCACACACACATCAGCAGAGCCTGTCTTTCAATGGGTCAAACTTTAGCCATGCAGCTAATTTCAGCTTTGATGAAAGAAGTTGTCAATCTGACTGAAAAAAAAAAAAAAAAAGATATATAATAACAACTTCAACAGAATTGGTGATTGAAGAGCTCAAAGACCAAGCAGTTGGTCTACCAGGTACCAGCTGCACATGGACCTTCCAAAGAATTCAGATTTTTAAAATACAAAGGAAAAAAAACCTGATGATTTGGGTTAAGCTTTACATCATTTTTATTTTCTAAAATGACTCAAAGCACTTTCCTGAAGCCTTCTCCAGTAAGTTTTCTGTTCCGAGTCCAGATTATACGACAGATGCTGTCCTAACAAAGGCATCAGCAGGCCAAAATTCCCTTGCTGTTCAAAGGCAATAAACTTTTACATGTTAAAAGACTGTCTTTAGATTGCAGACTCTTATGGGCAGGAACTCTGTCTAGATTTAGGTTTTTAAAATGATGAATACAGTAGAGCTCTTATCTTGATCGGGGTCTGCTGACACAACCATAAAATTAATAGGTGGTTTTACAGAAGCAGGTCCAATCCTGCTTCCATTAAATTCAGTGGCATTTCAAACGTAACAGAATCAAGTCAAAATTTCTCCTGAGTCACAGTTACAGTGTCTCCATAATTGTGTTGAATTCAAAGTGTAAAGTTTAGCAGATTAAAGATGCACAGCCTGGGCCAGAGCTCAAAAGCTTGCAGCATCCACACTAGAAGCCAAGTTTTTCCTCAGCAGCAGTCGTGGAACACAGATATAAAATCTGATCTTCAAACCAGAAGTAACAGCAGAGGTCTGCCTTTACAAAAGGAATGAAAAAGAAAGCAAAAGGCTTTATAAAAGGGGGAAAAATGGATTTGCACTGTAACAAGCTTTATTTCTTAAGCTTTTTGAATGCGACACAAATGAACTGCATTAGTGTACATCACCAAATCAGCCTGAGCGCATTCAAACTGCAAAGCAAATCTCAACCTAGACAAAATCCCTAATGAAGTCCCCGCAGGGCAGACTTTTTCTACTCTGTCTTTGAAAATGATGAAAAATAAAGTGGGAAAAAACCACGTTCACATCCCACTGGCTCCTGAGTCAGAAACAGAGCACATCAGATCTTTATCTGATGCAGCGAATAATCCCCAAGCATATAGCAGTATGTCACTGCTGATGATGCTCTTTTAGCATGTCACTTCAACATGCTATTCTCAGATCAACTGAAGATGCTGAACCTTTTCACACCTCCGTATGGTTAACACGGCTGGCTCCCGAAATGTTCAGGACTGCAGCGACTGGGGAGCTACACAACCGCAAAGAAGTGAATCTGAAGACATTAAAGCTGAACATGCCCCATGCTCGCTCGCTGGGTAGGATTTGGGTTTAGGATGCAGCGATGCCACTGTAACAGCCACCCACTGCCAACAGCACTGTACTCAACCCCTCTCCTGTTCCATACTGCAGCTGACTCCCCCATTGAGCATGAGTGGTTGCCCAAACAAGCAACAAGCCAGCTCAGGGAACTAAACTGGCAGAGAAGCAACTCTTTAAAAAAAAAAAAAAAAAAAAGAGGCAAGCTTTCTTCTGTGTCTTTAGATTCCTAAATTAGCCTCCTGATGGGTCAGAGGAGTGCTGGTGTCGGAGCAAGGAAGGGAGCAGAAGCACGCAGCGGAGGCAGGGAACCAAGACTGCCCTTTCTGGAAGAGGGCTTCTGCAAGGTGTGAGATCACCTTGGCTGTCTCGTCAAGTAGCACCTCTAATCTCCTGTTTTTGTAAGAATACAAAATTCCATACGTATTTAATTAGGGGAAAGCAAGCTATTGAATTAAAGTTCAAGATCTTGCTTTATCAAAGTTTAGCTTTATACACATATATATGCTTAATTTATGTAGGAGATACTCTAACTCTTTCCTGTCCCAGGCATGTAGTGAGAATCCAGATTCAGCACAGAATCACAG
Source organism: Charadrius vociferus (assembly GCF_000708025.1). Classification (NCBI taxonomy): domain Eukaryota; kingdom Metazoa; phylum Chordata; class Aves; order Charadriiformes; family Charadriidae; genus Charadrius; species Charadrius vociferus. Next base: position 2,061,931 of record NW_009649705.1, read on the forward strand.
AGACCAAGGTAAGGAGATCACTGAGGGTTTTCCCTCTTATAAAATTATCCACAGACCTAATATGCATCTGGAATGAAGTCCTCCAAGGAAAATCAAAGACATGAGGAACAGTGTAGTGTCTATCCCACAGGACACTACTCGTAGCTGTTCCACTTTGGTGACAGGTGTCACAATCTGTCTGATTTATTAAACTAAGACTTAAGTCTGTTTTTAAGAACCACAGTAGTTTCAGTTTCACACAGAGCTTTCTTCCACATTACCTGTGTTAAGCATACGGATGCACCTATCAATTCTTCCCACGGCAGTATCCACATCTCAAAAGACATCTCTTGTTCTACAGAGTCCTTCATATCTTGCTATCATTTTGCTGATATGTTTGTGGTTTCTGGTGCCTGTGAGGAACTCTATTTAACAGTATCCACCTTGCAGCAAGGCTGCCCATCCAAATTCAGAGAGAGGCTATCAGCAAAGATGAAGTAGATGAGGTTGTGGACAAATCTTCCCAAGGAACTAACTTTTCAGGGCTTTTCTCAGATCTACACTATCCACAAAGACAATGTCCACAATCACACAGCTGTTTCCTTCCATGGAGTGCAGAGAGAAAGAAGTTTACACTTCATCTCCCACCTCCCTGAAAAAATTCTGCAGATCAGCTCAAAATCTCACTTCCTCATAACCTGAAACTTCCTAATTACCCAGCCAAAGCTTTCTTGTGACCCATTCAAATCAATTTGTTCTTGTCCTCTATTTCAAGGATGTGTTTTTTCTCTCTTTGGCATTAAATGTCAATGTATTTACAGAGACCAAGAGTGTACCCTCTGTTTTCATTCTACAGGCTAGATAAAACAAGGTCTTTAGAGTCTATCATTTTATAGTCTTTTCATCCCTCTGACCATCCCAGTAAGCCCTTTCTGCACCTGTTCCTGTTTCAATTCATCGTCTGTAACACAAGGGACCATAACTGCACTTTGCATTTGGACTAGATCCTACTGGTGCCATATGCAGTGGTACCAGTAGAGCTCTCCATAAGCGTCACGTGTAAGCATTTTTAGCACTTTAGATCATCAAATCCCTTCTGAGAGGCACCCTTCTATGCTGAAAATACTTCCCAACTTCACAACATCTGCAAATTTCAGTAACATAGTACTACTTTTTTTACGACAAGATGTTTAATGTCCCTAATAAAACCAGGGAATAAAACAAGCCCAAGGACCAATCCATAAAAACTCTACTAATAACTTCACTCCAGTCTTACACTTTTCAACACTCCCCATTGCTGTCTTCCCTTCAGTTCTTTTGCCATTTATCATACAAATCAACTGTTAACACCCATTTTACCTCCTGTAGCAAATTGTCTCTTCTGATGGGTCATACCTAACACAGCCCTGCGGATCAGTGCAACCATAATTCCCATTTCTAGAAAAAGAAATGCCTACCAAAACCAAAATATTACGCTTGCCTGAAACTATTCATCCAGCTCATCTTGCACGTAATTCCAGGCCCTCCTATATTCCATCACACAAAAGCATGTTCCTACACCCCAAGCAGAACCCAGATGAGACAGAGCCCTGCTGCTTCCCAGGTTGTGGTCCCAGCCAAACACAAACCACACGGCCAGAAATCCACAAACACGTGAGGCTGCCAAACACCTGCATTTCCTCTGAAAAAAGCACTCCCTCCCTTCGCCCAGGCTTGCTCCCACCTTTGCACCACATCTTGCAGTGACCTGGAGGGGAACCACCGTGGCTGAAGACAGCCCTTCTGCTTGGCCAGATTGTTTTCCAGTTCCCCGCTTCAATTCACCGGGCAGCAACAGAAACACTTGTGCCAGCAAAAGGGAGGGGATGGATCATTGGAGGGAGAACACCCACTTCTTTTAGCAGTGGTGTCAACTGCCCCCGCTCCCTTTGTTCATCACATGACAGGGAATCCCCCAGCCCCGTGGTACCACCCCAAGGAGTCTGTCGGAAATACGAGCTAGCCCAGTTAGCACGTTGTGCAGCCACATTCAGGCTATATTACATTTGCACCCCCACTTGAATACAGTGTTTACAAAGACTCCTGTTCCCTTTTCATTTATGTAGCTTTAAATTTTTTTTTGTCTTATATTTTAATATGTTTCAAGGCCCCCGTCAGCTTCATTGCAGCTATTTCCATTTTATCCCCATGCTTCTATACCTGTAAGACACGTGCTCTTCTGCACCCTGCTCTTCTCCCATTCCTCGCAGACCATCTGCCAAGCACCCACAGCCCGTGAGACTAAAAAACCTTCCAGGCAGTTTCACCCTTGCTGAGTTATCATTTCCACAGGATTTCTACATCTCTGACAAAGTTTCGAGTTTCCTTCACATTCAGAGCCACAAGCACCTTTATTGAACTGGTTCTCTTCAGATCTCAAAGTTTGCTCTTTCAAATTAGTTCCAGGCCTGATTGTTGTAACTCTTCTGCTTAAAGTGGATTTACTTAGGAAGATGCGAGTCACTCTTACTGCTAAAAGACACCATCAGGTTTTTGATCATGGGAATGCTGGGTTTTCATGAGCAATGCTGCTCGTGCGGAAAGCCTGGCGGCTCCTCGCAACTCAGCCACCCCAGGAACTGCCCTCTGCCTCTCCACAGTTTGTACCATTGAGCAAAAGGCACTCTACCATTTTACACACAAGCAGAAGGGTGTTAAACCTGCTGCCATAGCCATTATTCCTCCTGGGACTTGACCACTGTCAGCCTAGAAGTCTGCGCTTTCACTCACCATAATTGCATTTAATTCTCTCTCCAAAAATTCTGCTGTGCTGCAACTGTCCTGTTTCCAGGCTCACCTCAGCCATAGGCGCCTGCATGTACACTGACGTACAGATAATCCAGATTTAAAAAAAAAAAAAAAAATCAATCTGAAGCCTACAGAATCCCTTTAGATTGGAGGTGTTTAACACTAACAGGAAAGTGTGAATGATACTGCAGGGTAATTTATTTATCTACCCTATTCTCAGATATAGGCAGTGACCATATACTTCACTCAAATGCTGTTCCCAACATGCACCTTCAACCTGTGTTTTTCTTCACGTTGCTTCCGTGCACCTTGACCTACCATTTGAAGGGCTGAACAATTCCCTTCCCTTATTTGCACGGGAACATAAAAGATATTTTTAGAACACAGCAAAACAAATCCTTACCTACACCAAGCAATTTTCAGTAAACTACAAAAAAATTGTCCCTTTTCCCTCAAAAAACTTCTGTTGCCTGTCTTTATAGCCACATAGTCATTCCAGGACTGTGAGGACCCAAACAAAAGCACAAAACACTGCAGGTGCAGCCCTGCTGGGACAATAAAGAGGCATATCGTCACCTCCCCACACACTTACTGGGAAAACATGTTTCTTCAAGGACAGTACTCTCTCTCTCTCCTCCCCCAACCTCTCCCCAGTAATTTTGGGAGCAAAAGGCAGGTTTAGTGTCCCAAAAACATTGGGACAAACAAGTTTTCGGTTAATTTTTTGAAGGACAGCAATTTATTACCCTGTTATAAGCAGTCCTAAATCTAACTTTGCTGCACACACCCTGTAAGTCTGAAACCCAACAGTGAGGAGCCTCCATCCCTGGCTCCAGATCTGGGCTCTTCAGCTCTGTCCCAGCTGCTCTGTGGGCACATGAAGCCTCTCTACCCTCCCCTCTCCTTCCAAGCACTCCTAGCTCGCTCTCTCCCTTCCTCAACCACTCTACCATCTTCCCTCCTGCTTTCCTCCGACCCCTGGCACAGCTCCCCTTGTAACTGCTCCAGATTTTCCGACTCCCAATTTTCCTCCTGAGCATCCAACCTGAGCTGCCTTTTGCCACCTGCCAAGGACACAAGGAACAATGGAGACACCAATGTTTCATAGAATCATAGAATGGTTTGGGTTGGAAGGGATCTCTAAAGATCATGTATTCCATCCTTCCTGCAATGAGCAGGAACATCTTCAACTAGATTAGGTTGCTCAGAGCCCTGTCCAACCTGATCTTGAATGTTTCCAGTGAGGAGGCATCTGCAACCTTTCTGGACAACCTGTTCCAGTGTTTCACCATCCTTACCATAAAAAATTTCTTCCTTATATCTATTCTGAGGAGTTGGGCAGGTCCGTGCCCATGGGAGATCGGTGGGGCAGGAATGTCAGCAGTGGAATGTAGCACAGCTTTCTACAGCCGGAGAGCCTGGGATAGGGAGGGCAGCTGAGGTGAGGGTGTCCCATGGTCCTGCTGTGCTCAAGGTAGCACTGGATTGCCTGAGAGGACAGCCTGGGATGGGAACAATGGGTACCCCGTGGTGCGGGTGCTCATCACTGCCTGCCATGTGGGTGCTGGCTGGTGATGTTCCCAAGGGCAGAGGTACAGGGCAGCATGAGGGTGGCGACAGCCCATGAAGGTCATACGACTGATCAGAAAGACCTCCCTCACTCCACAGCATGGCACCGAGGAGCACAGCTAAGACACATCGGCTAACACTCTTGCCAGAAGTGTTGGCAAGAGCCGTTTGGTACTTGGGAAAGAATAAGGTCTTCGTGTCTCATCTTAACACCCTTCAGATACTATCTGTAGTTTGGATTTTTCCTCCTTTCCAGTGACAAGCACAGTAGCTGTTGTGAAACACGATGAGTCATAGCTGCAGGCTGCGAGGGGAAGGCAAGGTAAAGGGAGAGCAGGAACAGAGCAAGACGGAAGGGAAAGCTGCTGTCAGTCACCAGCCTCCAAGTCATCGCTACGTGGCTACCACTGGCTTCTCCACAGTACCACATACATTTATCTTCAGCTTTCCCTCATCCCGTGGGATGAGAAGGAACTTCAGAACAACCACCATATGTTATATGTTGCTGCCTGAGAGCAGCATGAGAGTCACCAGGCCTTTTTAACCAGAAGACGCAATGGAAAGTGGCCCCCGTGACAGTGGCAAGTTGGGAAGAGTGTTTGTCAGGCAGCTGATCTAGGAGGAAAGCAGCACGTTGAGAAGGCCAAGAGGAACATGTCTGTATCAAGATACGCTGAAACTGTCTTTACTGTTGCCTTTTATGAAAATTGGCAGCGATCACCTATCCTGGCTGCTCTGCTTCACCATATGTCCCATCTCTAGTGGCACCACAAATATGCTGGGAAAAATCTTCCTGTGCCAAATGTTTCAAACACAAATGTAGAAGGATATAAGTCTTTTAGGTAGCTGATTTGATTCACACCTAATGTATTTTTCATGCAGTAATTTGAATATAAATATGATACTGTTGTGAACACAAGGCATCTATTCCCACAGTGTGAAGCACTGCAGTACTGAATGCTTGCAGAAACACACCTGCTTAGGTCCACAATACTGATGCAGAGCAGGACCAGGTATTTCTTAGGCTGATATACAGTTGTGCGTGAGAAACAGTTTTCCCACCTTAGAAAACACATTTGCAGCCTTGTAAGTGTACCTGCTCCATGACAACGCCAATGCTATTCACAGCCACTAGTGAAGAAACCAAGACAGAGAGACCCACCTCCCTGCACAGGCAGCACAAGGACAACTTGCCGGTGCCAGGGAACAGTCCGACACCAGTGACCGCCCCGCTTAATTCAGGTGAAAAACTTGAACCTCAATCTGTCACATGTCAGCCTCAAAACTAATTTCACTTAACTGATCTTCTCTCTCACCATAAAGAGAATTCTGTGCTGGATTGTGACTTGCTTCTGGTTCAAACTGTGACATTTATTCCCAACAGAGAACTTCATTTTCAATTAATTGCGCTTTTTTGACCAAAAGCAAAACACTGTCACTTAAAAACGTCCAGCCAATTCTACACAAAAATCTGCTCTGAGGCCTGCTTATCTCAGTGTTTCTACCAGAGCTGACAGTTGCTGAAATATAGGCACTAGGATTGCTGGTGTTGACAAGGCTTTAAAGCATCATCACACTGAGTAGCCATTAGAGGTTGTATTTCATTGGAAGTAATGTAATTCAATTACCATCACTCTCTAGTATGTGCCATCTCTGGAGGCTGACAATAAGCCATACCATCCATCAGATTTTAACCTGAACTTTGCATTCTGGCCCTATGGATTGCCAGTTCTCCATTATGAATGGCTTCATATTTTTAGCGTCATTTCTTAGGGAAAAGAGGTTATCCAATTATACTGTACATCCATCTGCCTGCCTGTCCGTCCTTCCTTAGCTTTTCAACCACACTCAATCAGGAGGCAAAGGTCTTCAAGAAAATTAAGTTCCTATCAGTTTTGCGACTAATCAGAGGCAGGGTAAAGAAGAGAAATCATTTGGGAGTGGTGAGCTATGTAATCCCTGCAAACTTACAACAGTGAGCATGGACAGCTAACACTGTCTCTTTCTCCATGCAAGAAACACAAAAGGATGGGGAATTTGTGTTACTGAAGGGACAGAAGGTCAGGGAGACCCATGTCTTGGACTGTGAGACACAAACCCCTAGGAAAGCAGGCTCCTTTAAAACATGGAGCAACTATTTTATTAATGCAGTGAGCTTAGTAATTTACAAATAATTTCTTACACATATTTCTTCAGCAAAGAATGTTTTGAGTAATTCACTGGTCAAACATATTGCAAACACCAAATACAAATTGCACAGAAAAGTGATGTAACGTTTGCTTTCCCAAGTCTATGCGTTTAACTATATCAATAACCACATTTTCTTTTCCTGAATATCTGAAGTGTAGAGTAATTGATTCACTATGTTTATCTGTTTAAATTATTACTTTTACTGATGATTACCAACATTACTGATTCATATTACTGTTGTTCTTCTGCCTTTTTGCTGCCTAACTGAACCATAAAAGTACTCATGACCTCACCAGTTCTGAGTACCATACACCAGCTGCACGAGGATTGGGACTTATGACAACTTACTCACTCCTCACTGGCAACTTGTTTACATCTGTCATAGCATCCATTCCCTTTCTCTCTTCCTCACCATCCTTCCAACCTTTTCCTCCTCATATTGCCATTTATGCTAACTCCCTTCTTGTGGCCTTTCCCACTCACTGGTTCTCACCATCTCTGCATCTCCCCTTCTCCTCCACGTCCATGCATTCTCTGTCTCAGCCTTGCCCCTCATTCTACCACCTCTTTTTCTGCCTCCCACATACACTGTCATGATCTGTACCTTCTGGCTTCCTCCCCTAGCCTGCTCTTTGTTCAGAAGATATCACAGAATTTTCAGAGTTGGAAGGGACCTCTAGAGATCATCTAGTCCAACTCCCCTGCTAAAGCAGGATTGCCCAGACCACATTACTCAGGACTGCATCCAGGCGGGTTTTGAAAATCTCCAGAGAAGGGGACTCCACAACCTCCCTGGGCAGCCTGTTCCAGTGGATTTGAAGCTCTATTTGACTTCAAATTAGAGTATGTGGGGGAAGAAACAAATATTTTATGAGCAACTGCTATGTGTATCAGCAAAGTTTAATGAGTTAAAGAAAAGAACTTACTAACTTCCCTATTGTACCATTCTTTTTTTTTTTTTTT
>NW_009649705.1:2070415-2075732 GCF_000708025.1 Charadrius vociferus
CTTTCTCCAGTCCTCAGGCACCTCTCCTGTTCCCCATGACCTTTCAAAGATGATGGAGAGTGGTGTAGCAATAACATCTGCCAGCTCTCTCAGCGCTCGTGGGTGCATCCCATCAGGGCCCATGGATTTATGAATGTCCAGCTTGGCCGAGTGGTCTCTGACCCGGTCCTCCTCAACTGAGGGGAAATCTTCCTCTCTCCAGACCTTCCCCCTTGCCTCCAGGGTATGGGATTCATGAGGGACAGCTTTAGCAATGAAGACCGAAGAAAAGAAGGCATTCAGTAACTCTGCCTTCTCTGTGTCTTCCACCACAAGAGCACCCGTCTCATTCATCAGTGGGCCTACATTTTCCCTAGTCTTCCTTTTTCTATTGATATGCTGAAAGAATCTCTTCTTATTGTCTTTAACTGCAGTGGCCAAGCTGAGTTCTGATTGAGCTTTGGCCCTTCTAATTTTCCCCCTACGTAGCTTTGTTATATCTTGATAATCCTCATAAGATGCCAACCCCCTTTTCCAGAGAACATAAGCTTTCCTTTTGTTCTTGAGGTCCAGCCAAAGCTTTCTATTTAGCCAGGCTGGTCTTCTTCCCCGTCAGCTCATTTTTCGAGCCACGGGGATGGCCTTCTCCTGTGCTTCTAAGACTACCTGCTTGAAGTAAGAACAGCCTTCCTGGGCGCCTGGGCACCTTTGCCCTTCAAAGCTGCCTCCCAAGGGACACTCAAGGATAGTCACCTTCCCCTCTCTACCTTCCCTTTCTCACACACAACATTACTAGAAAGGGATCAGTGAACCTGGAGCCCCCCATAAAAACACTTCCGCTGAACCTTCCTGGTCTTGCTTCCTCAGACTCCTCCATGGATCATGTATTGGGAAGCTAAACTTCCCTCTTACTCCTCTTGTTTTCACCTGCCCACTTATCACTGTCTTGTCATGTTTCCTCCTACTCTCACTGTTGTCCCATTCAGTCCCTTCCTCAACCTTTTCCCAGTTACCATTACTCCCCTCCGGCACCGGTATTTTCAGCTACACCCAAAGCCACACTTTAACTCCTTTTTGAGTGTCTCTCTTTGCAACGTTTAGGCCATCGGTTGACTATTGGCATCCCCTCCTCCATGCTTCTAACGAATCCCAGTGAATACACAGCCTCTCTTCACTTTAGACATACCCCTGCTTCTCTAGTCCTTGTCACCTTTGGAAGTTTGAATACCTTACTGCTAGAAGAAGTTGCCTTCCACTATTTGGGGATTTACCTGCTTGGTTTCAGTTCCCCCTTGCTCACAATCTATCCAGGGTGTGAACCCCCATGTATGCCAGGTGTCTGAAGTATTCCCAGGTAAGGGTCACATCACACACACACACACACACACACACTCCTCTGCTGCAAGACAGCCCATGTTGCTGCGGATGGTCACACATGAGCTGCAGGTAGGCTGGCTGGCCAGCCTAACTCCCACGTCTGAAATACCAAGTTTTCCCCCTCCCTCACACCCATTACTCACTCCTGCTGCCATGCTGCAGGGAGCACCAACTGAACTTTCAGGACAAGACCACCAAGCCTCTTAACCCTCATTCCTATATTTTTCGTAACTGTTATCCACTCCTATTTCTCATTTTCTCGTCCACATAGAATCATAGAATTGTTGAGGTTGGAAGGGACCTTTAAAATCGTCAAGTCCAACCATTAACCTAACCTGACAAAACCACTTCTAAACCATGTCCCCAAGTACCACGTCTACTCTTCCTTTAAACACCTCCAGGGATGGCGAATACACCATCTCCCTGGGTAGCCTATATCTCCTCCTCTACTTTCTTTTGTCAATTCCTAGAAAGCTCTCTACCTACGCACAAAAGGCAGCAACTTTGTCTCTTTTTTGGTCTCTACTGAAAAGACAGGCTTTACAAATCTTACAGTACATCCTTTAGTCTTCCATGACCAGCTCTGGCCATCATCATTGCTTGTAACTAAATTGTCCATCCGTGTTATTACCAGTTCCTGATTTTTTCACCTTTTCCCTCTCCTGTGTTCATTATACCACCTATAGGGTCTTGTTTCTAATTAGACTGCAAGATATTTAAAGCAGAAACAGTGCCTGCACAGCACCTCGTGCAACGGGGGCTTGTAGGAGCCAGCAAGTATTTTTCCCACAGAACGTTAAGGATCATGACTGCCCAAGGCAAGTGGGAACTTACCGAGCCGTACAGTTCCCCTTTCTCGTTCATTCCAAGGTAGAGTCCACTGTCGACTCCTCGGATGCTGACCAAGCCCACTGCTATACTGATAAATTCCAGTATACCTATAAAATGCAGGAAAAAACAAACAATGTACATATTGTTTCCATCGAAAGATTATTTTTTTTTCAGATGTGACTGATCCCTGAGCAACAAGCAGCTATTTTCAAAGGTGGTTTTCTATTTTCAGAGCTGTTTAGAGGAAGATAAGGAACAAATGAATATATCTTAAAGTACAATACTTCAACAGCAAAATCCCTGCTACAATGATGCATTGCAGACAGCATTAACATACCAAATTAAAAGATCACTCTCAAACTTTCTCATGATTTCTAAACACAAATCTGAAGTTAAGTCATATTCTGTTTTGCACAACAAATATTACATTCAAAGAAAAAAAAAAGTTTCCAGATGGACAAAGTTAGCAGTATTAAAGAACTTATGAAATTTGTCTCGCAAAATAAATTCGGAAAAATACACTTGAATCAGAATTGTGAGATGAAAACAATGTTACGCATGGAACCAAAAGATCTACTTCCAGGCATCAATGAATCAGGAACACGGGGAAAGATTTACTCACAGTATGATCTTCCAGAGGCTTGAGAAATGAAAATCCTTAATATAGTCCAGAGTCTCACACATTTCTGTCTAGGTATTAACCATTCTCTCCAGTGTGTTATTTTTTACTCATTTCAAATTTGGAAATTAAAATATTCTAAACCTAAGCAGTAGTGTATAAATGATTCAGTCTTCCAGTGCACATAACAGCAAGCTCACACAGACATTTGTGCACTGGAAATAAGAACATTTTGCAGAGAAGCGCTGCTTCTGCAAAGCTCTGACGTTCAGCATCAACGCGCAGGGTACAGCAAGTATCTGTACCAAATATCAGCTCATCTGGTTCTGAGGAGTTGGGGTTTTTTTGGCAGCCTTCCCTGCAAACTGCTTACCTCTTCAATGAGGATGCTACCAGCCAAACCTTGCACAAACCTAGAAGTCTTGTATGAAAAAAGGAAATTGCTTCCTATTTGGGAGTGCTCGTGTAAGACTTTAACAATCTCAAAGGAGTTATCCAGCACCGGTCACTTGCACACTGCTGCATTATGTGACTTTCTGAGCCACAAAATAAAGCACAGAGTAGCATTTTCAATATATTTTGTGAATTTTCATGTCTAAGTACACCACGTAACTGTTTTTAAAGCTTATTGGAAACTGTATTTACATGAAATAATAAAATAACAGTATAGTATGTGTTGACCCTCACGTGGCCAATAAAAAAGCACTTTCATGGATTTTTTGAACAATTAATTTGGCATCTCCGGCAAAATAGTTGTGCACTAATCAATAACAGGCATGAATCACATAAATCTAACACAGCACAAGTTGAAGCCAATAGGGAAAATTTATAGCCAAGCTAATGTAAAGATGAAATGTATTCCCTGTAAGGGACTATTGATCATTACCTTATATATTATTCAGTACTACAAACACCATAGTCTTATTGTTTTGATAACCCCGTTTTAGGGCCTGGGCATCTTAAATTATTCTCTACATATGCACAAATAAAAAATACTGAAAGGAAATATTTAGTAACTATGGATTATTTTATTTTTGAAGTAATAAAAAGTGATAGCGTGCTGTTTATCTGGTATATGTAGTATCTCAAATACAATCGATCCATTGAAACAATTTAAACATTCCCATTATATCTGGATATGCAATACTTTCAGATTTCTTACTAAGGCTTTTGCTGTAAAGCTTTTACCAAACTATCATATTACCAAGCAATTTTAACTGAGGTTAAATCTTACGTTAAGTGTGTATTATACCATGCTATAGCTAAGTTAGTAAGTCTGGCATCTTTCACATCAGTATAAATGTAGACTTTAATTGCTGTCCTCATTTCAAATATTTGGGCGCATGCTGCTTAGTGTGTTAAATGAACAAAACAGCACTGTCACATCCTATTGTAAGTGCAGAAGATGAATTTAAGGCACGTGACATAGAGCATCCACATATCTGAGATCAGAATAGAGACTTCTTCATCTTAAATATTCCAAAGCCTATCCACAGCAAGTTTTATGTGGCATGCTGTTAAGTCCTTCAAGAGATTATCTGGGGCCAAGCATGCAGTCTTACACAAGTCTTGCCAGTTTAAGGATTGCATGATTTGGCCCAACGCTCCTGGGAGTATTTTCACCGTATCACTATACAGCTAGTACTTAGGACCTGAACCAGATATTAAAATAGATATCCCTCTTCAAAATGAGGCTGGACCAAACAAAAATCAGGACAGCTCCAAAATGTAAAAGCTAGGGCCCTTTTTATAGCTAAAAATGGTGAAGAAAAGAAAAGGAAAGAGGAAATAACTGTCTCAGTACATGGGATGCTGAATATCTTCTTGTCAGACATTAAACATTTTGTTTAATGAAACCACTTCAAGGCAAAGACCTGCTCCTCCACAAAGAGGTCAGGAAGAAAGTTTCGTGGAAAGTTACTCTTTTACATGCCTGCATCAGCCCCTCACGCACCTTTTTCCACATGATCCGACTTTGAGCATGCTGAGCGGCAGCAGGACACCAGGACACTGACCATGAAGGCCAGTCCTGCTCTTCTGCCAGGCTCACAGGAGGGGGGAGACAGGTCGTTCACACAACATGAAATCTTAACCTTCATCTAGTTTAGCTCTAGTGAAGGACAGACTTACAGAAGCATTTACCTTGGGTGTAAGCAATGAACATCTCTGCAACTACACATCTTTTTGTTGCTGGTGTTCCACCCTTGGCACATTTCTGTCTTTGGCTATATATAGGCTCTTGTTGTGTTGCTGGAGTGAAGCAGTTTAGCTTCCACCTAGCACCCTAACACACCATCAACGAATACGGTCGACAAGCACCTCTGCCAGCCACTTCTTTGTACGACTGACTTCCCGGGGAAGCAGAGAGAAGGGAAGCGGCGGAGGACCCGCAGGCAGAGCGCAGGTCGCCGGAGCTGCGCTGCCGTGTGCTTAGCCAGCAATCACTCGCCCAGGGACGAGCAGAGGGGCGAGGAAAGCAGAACCTTCGGCGACTCAGAAACTCGGTGATGG
>NW_009649705.1:2076379-2077490 GCF_000708025.1 Charadrius vociferus
CCTGCATGCTCCTATTTTTTTAATGCTGTGCATGCAGTACTTATGCTGACGCACAGAGGCACGCCTCTCCGCTGTTACAGAGTTCCTGAATTTACAATGACTCCACTGTCTAGCAAATGCCCTAGACTAAAGGAGACTGCATCAAAAAAATTTTTTTCTTTTGTCACCCAGGAGAGATAAGGCTTTGATCACCTGAGATCGCGTTTAGGGGGAGGGGGGACACCACCGAGCCGAGCCCTCTTGAGGAGCTTTTCTTTTAGAGATGGACATCTTGCTGCAGGAATTGCGAAATGCCAGGGCTCCCAGAACCGGGCGAGTATAGACACACAATATGGCTCGGTTTATTGTATGCAATAGGCACACATCCAACATAGCATCACAAAAGAATTACTCTTATCTGATGTCTCTCCAGAGGTGTGTGCGTGTGTGTACGGGGAGGGGGATTCCCACAGGGCAGAGCCCAGAGAGGAGTTTACGCGCAGCCCCCAGGGTTTTCTCTTTGTCCTCCTTATTCCTGGAGGAAAACTTCCTTCTGACTCTTCCCCCCACATCCACACACACGCAGGTTTCCCTCACACGCTCGGAGGAGAGCGATCAGCCTACTCTCCCCCGGGCAGCTCCCGAGTTGGGATGCAGACCTTCCCAGGATCGTCAGAAGACTTTACTATCACCCAAACCCAAATAGCATCTGCTATTCGGTAAGCTCCCGACAAACACAACAGCAATGTCACGGCACCGATACAAAAGCACCGAGATCCCTTCCCCGCCCCCAAATAAGCCGGGAGCCCCGACGCATCCCGTGGCTTTGCCGTGCCCGGTCTGCCCGACCCCGGACCGAGCAGGGGCATCACCGGCGCGCTGCAGGGGAGAGGAGTTATCGCAAGGGTGCATCCTGGGGAGGGCGATCAAACCGAGAAGGAAAAAAAAATACATCTATTTAAAGCCAAGGCGCTGCAAGGGCTGGGAGAGCTGCCCCTCGGAATCGTCAGCTTCCTACAACTGCGGCTGGAAAGCCATTTTTAAAAATAGACGCCGCGAATAATGTGGTCGCCGCCGCCTTGCGAAGGGAACAGCTGGCGGCCCTCCTCCGGGGGCGGCGGGGCCCCACGGG
>NW_009649705.1:2077815-2078512 GCF_000708025.1 Charadrius vociferus
AAACCTGCGAGTGCGAGCCTCAGCCCTCTCCCTTTCCCTCCCCCCCCCGCCCCTTGCCTTCTGCGCCCTTTGGAGATCATCTCCTACAACACCGGTATTATCTAAACAGCTTCACAAAGCAATAAAATACAGTTTAGATATGGTTCAACATCTGGCATTAAAATACGAAGAGAGAGAGAAAAAAAAAAGCACCACAGGACTTTGTTTTTACGAGCGAATTTAAGTGCTGTCAGGTTGGTTCACTCACAAGTTAACTCCTTCCAACAGCTGGGAGCGTGGCGAGCTAACCTGGCATGTTTTCCTCACCCCTCCTTAAAAAAAAAAACCAAAACACCAAACCCAAACCACAAAGAATCGGGCTCATCCGGGCTGTATTAGTTACTTTGGTACAACCAATCCGCCGGGCCTTTACCAGTTTCCCTGGCAGCAAAGAAGCCACAGGCCCACTTGACTCGCGTGTGCGGGTGTGCACGCACAGGCTCTTCGGAGTGGCCGGAGCCATGAGCCCTCCGAGCCCTCGCTGCTGAGTCACAAATAGCGTCCCCTGGAAATGAAATCCAAGCAACGCTCGCTCGAATTCGCTTGCCAGCTCGCCACGCCACGCCGAGCCCGGGAAAGGCAGGTTTTGGTGCAGGCGGGCGAGGGGTGAGGACGGACCCCACCTGCGCTCCCTCCCTGCCGGGGCTGTCGGAGCGCC
>NW_009649705.1:2078968-2080592 GCF_000708025.1 Charadrius vociferus
GCCGCTTGTGTACATCTGCAATCCCGGACACGTTCATTTATTATTTTTTTTCCCCTCGGCGGATCAGCCATCAGCACAAACCCCCCTCCCCGCATCCCCCCCGCCGTCCCCCCGCCCGCAGTTCTGCCCCATTATTTCATCACATGACCACTAAAGGGTTAAGGATAATACCTACCAAATCTGCTGTGGTCTTGCCTGGTTCCCTGGATAGTACCATTGGGGAAGATTTCTAAATGAAATCCAGTCCTGCAGTATAGCTGCCTCCGCCTGAGGATCCCCTTTAAATGGTCCAAGTCCGTGACCGCAGGCCCCCTGGGTAGCCCACCTGCCTCAGACTGACCCAGGTGGTCACTTAACAAAACCGGACTATCCACCGGCAAAACGGGCACATTCCCAAAGGGTACTGCATCCTGCACACCGAAATAGTTCCCAACTTCACCTAAGGGAGCCATCAGAAGATTCTGCTTTTAGAGAATAAGAATAAACAATAATGATGGTGCCAAACCCAGGAGATATAAGATTAGGTATATTCCACTCCTCTCCCCTCCCTAGCGCAGTTACAGAGAAAATGTTCTTTCTTCAATCCATTAAATGCATAAATAAAAGTAATATTCTGTTTTGACTGGTACAGGTTCAAGGTCAAACCAGTTAGTCTACGAAACCACCACTTTATACTCACACACTGACATATTTATAAACATATAGATGTGTATATCTATATAAATGCATATATCCCCAGCTCTTAGCAAGCAATACGGTCTTCAGCCCATCCAACTGTAATAAAGAAAAAAATCCGTAGTTTCTCCATTTGGTTTAAGATAAGAATGACCATAGCAACTTAAATACCTAGGCGTTATAGGGATTTTTTTTTTTTAAGATGCACAGGCTACGTCAGGATTTATGGATTCTGACTCCAGAAAGGCATGCGCTGTTTTTACTCTATAACAGACTGCATACATCAGCATGAATCCCGCAAAGGGGGAGGGGGGAAATCTCACGTTGTTGGCTGAGATCAATCCAAAAAAAAAAAAAAAGGAAAAAAGAAAAAGGAAAAAAAAAAACTTTTGACGTCCAAATCTATTATCCAGAATTCTCAGGAGGCTCAGCAGATGTCCACTGGTTTAGGATTATTGACGATCCACAAGCAAAGCAGCAACATACAAGTGCTTGTGCCTTTCTTGGCTGGCTCGAAACAGGTGTTGCTTCTGCAGGGCTCCCTGTGAAATGTTGTACTCCAGCACTGAGCTGCAGCTCTTGACTGTGGATCTCCATCCAGCACGCAGAGTGGCGCAGGAAGAGGCATTGGGCTGGGTTTAAGGTAGTCCTGATTGCCGCTGGAAGGATTCTCCGCGGTCCTAGCGCTCAGCCCTACCTGCTGCAATACAGAGCCGCTTCCAGCGCTCGGCGCGGCGCGGAGCGGCTCTTTGCTGCTCTGCGGCAGCGCGCTGCACGCAGGCAAATAAATAAATAAGTGGGCGAAACTTTGGGGGAGGGAGGGGAAAAAAAAAAAAAAAAAAAAAAGAAAAAAAAAAAAAAAAGCGGCGCGATGCTAAATATACCGGGCCCGCCCGCTGCGGGAAGCGGGCTGCTCGGGAGATGCCCGCATAGCCCGAGCGTGTCCCCC
>NW_009649705.1:2081006-2085728 GCF_000708025.1 Charadrius vociferus
CAGGAGGTGGCATGGTGGGGGGGGGAGGTTCGGGGGCCGGTGCTAATTACGTGTTCTCCTTTCCCCTTCCCCCCCAAAAAAGTTATTTAAACCCGCCAGAAGAGACCCGGTGAGGGGGGAGAGGATTTCTGTTTCTCCTTATGATGCCGAGGATTGATGTTATTGTGGGTTTTGCGGGGCTCCGATACAGCTGCATTAATGAGGAAAGGGACAGAAGGGTCTCCTGCTGTTGCAGAAGGGTCGCTTGAGCAAAGCTGGAGGACCGGGCACAATGCGGAGGTTTGCATGAGGCAGAGGACGGCTCTGGCAGTCCCTTGAATAAAGTGCAAAACCTGAAGACAGGCTCTTTCGGGGGTGATGGGGAGAAAGAGAGAGAGGCAGAGAGAAAAGGAGAAGAAACATATCTTGGGGACTGGGGGGAGAGATTGCATGGTGTGAATGATGATGTGCATCGCTGAGGTGGCAGGGCCCAGGAAGGTCGCTGATGGAGGCTGGAAACAGAGCTCGGAGAAGGAGAATTTTGCAAGGGGGTTAATTAAAAATAATCGACTCTGCATGTCCTCCTGCCCGGTGGACATGCGGTGGAGGGGGTGGCCCTCCTCACCTTTGCCACCACAAAAGCCAGCAGCCCAGCTCTGACTGGTGCAGCCTTGCTGCATCCCCCCACTTGCCACTGTGACTTAACATTTGAGAGAAGAGAAAGAGACTTCTAGTTTCCATGTCTAGCGGGGAAACTGCAGCAGGGAATGACCATGTCCTGAATCCCCACGGGCCTTTAGGGAACTGACACACTCCACACCAGTGGCGCAGGAGCCACCTCCCTTTCATTTGACTCCATCGGGTGTTATCACTATTTGAAGGACAGGATGCAGAAGCTTCAGAGCAGGGTCCCGTCGCGCTAGTTCTGTACAAACCCACAAAAAGGAACAGTTGCTGCATGTCAGTCCACGCATTTCGATGTGCAAGAGCAGAGCCCCCCCAACACCAAAGCAGGAAAGTCAGCGCTCTCCGGAAAATAATTCCATAGCATTTACCCTATATATCGGGTTTAAGGGCACTGCTCACAAACACACACTGGTTGTATCAGCGCGAACAACTGCAGAATGACTTGGGAAAAACTGCAGAACTCACCATGTCAAAAATCATTATTCTTTATCAACTGGATCACGGCAGTACCCAGAGGCCCCATTGAGGGCTCACAGTCCCATTGTGTCGGATACTGTAGACACATGTAATAAGAGAGATGGTCTATGCCCAAAGAGCTTATGATCTTAACCCATGATGAAAGACAACAGGTGTATACTACAGACCCATGGGGGAAGGATAAGGGAAAAGCAGCCTTGAGAATAAAAAGCAACAGGCCTGGCCAATGACAAGTGTTTGGTGTCAGAAGGAAGTTTTAAGGAGATTTGAAGGAGAACAATAAAGGAGCTTTATGGTTATTAATGGGAAGGTTTTTCCATGCGTAATGGATAACTTGGAAGAGAACATAAAATTGCTTGTTAGGAAATTGGACTGCTGAAAAGTGAAGGTTTGTGCCACTGGCAAAGCAGAGGGAGCATTGCGGAGTGACTGAAGGGCCTGGTATCTGCTGCACTCTTAGTCTAGAAACAACTGCAAAAGAGGCTCCCAGCTCCTTCCCAGTGCTTTAAAATCTACATTTCTAATCCCACTGAAGAGTATTATATGGAATTTTATTATTTTTTTTTCTCTAGTCCATGCCTCAGTATCTTCTATCTTGTACTTCACACCAGCATACCCTATGAAAAATGTCTGAAGGTAACAAAGAAAGTATTCGTATCGTTGCTTTTTTTTTTTTTTTTAAAAGGAACTTAAATGAAAGCCCACAGATTATTGGCTATAGGAAGTTTAGTGTTATAAAAGTGTTATCTAAGTTGAGGCTTTGATGTCTGAATTACTTATAAGTATCAAAGCCACACATGAATTATGCAGGACATCCCCAAAATTATACCCATCTGTGAGTAGGTGGTGTTCCAACCCTGTTTCACATAAAATCTATCTGTGATGTGTAATGTCAAACTTACCCCTTAGAGAAGTTTGGCTTTGCTGATAGCTGGGGCTGTATTAAAAACCTACACTTTTATCCCCAAGACACTGAGGCAGGAACATCCCTGCCCCGAGCTCCCCTCTACTCGAGATTCACACCCACTTCCCTTATACCCTCCTGGAATTAAAGACTGCATCTGCCACAGTGAGTCATCAAGAGCTTACTCATCAGCTTTATGCAGGATTTTAACTCCTGCGAGCAGAGCTGGTCAGAAGGATCCTGCATTTCTTGAGGAGTTCCTGGCACATGTTCTCCTTACACGTACCACACTAATGTGACACCGCTGGCAAGTTTTAGACATCATGAGTTTGTTTTTTTTTTAAAAAAAAAAACTCTTTCACCTATACTCTGCCAACCAGTTCAGCTTTACATGAACTTTTCTCGTTATCAATTTTTGAGTGTCATTTAGAAAAATAAATCAGCCTGCCATGAGAAAATGTTTGGGTTTTTTCATTCCGCCAGATTGCATAATTTCACCAAAAGTACAGGATCCTCTTCTGGACCTACAACGTATCTAACTTGTTTATTTCCCAACCCTGCAGACAGAGAACTGGCAGACTTAGACTATTAAAAAAAAAAAAAAAAAAAAAAAAAAGGTGCTACAACTTTTCCGTGAAATACAGGGCATTTGCCATTTTTACTAAAATGCCTTGAGTCAGCAAACTTTTAAAAGCTGCTTTTTTAATAAATTGAGAATAATATAGAAAGCAATGCTATTTTCAGTTTTCTTTACAACTGAGAATTTTTAGGGTACTTTGAAGCATGATATAAACCCAGATACGATCAGAGTATTAACTCATCTCACCTCACTTAAGGCTGCTACAGTGGAGGCATCGAGATCTAACCTACTTGTTCTTTAATGCAGAGAAATAGGAGCAATTTTAGGGCACAAATCATCTGACCTATTCTAGGCATCTACTTTAGGATGACATGACTCATGCTCTAAAGATACTTAATTCTTCTTTATGTATGAAGGGAGCCTATATTAGATGTAGACTTCTACATGATAGACGTCTAGATAGGACTGGATGGATCCCACCTGCTGCGCTATACATGTGATTCAGCATTTCCCCAGAATGGCTGGTGAGGGCACTAAACTATTAATATAGCTGCACAAATTAACCCTCCAAAGAAAACTTGTGTCATCTCAGCAATGAAAAGTTACTGAAAGTCATGATTATGAAATATTAGATTGCCTGGAAATAAAACATTTGTGAAAACCTATTAAGCGTGTGATTCAGGTTGATTGGATTAACACAAGAAGTGCCTACAGGCTTAGAAAAAATCACCTACAGGAATATATTTGCTTTATCACTTCAAAAACTGTAGAAATAATAGAACTACTTATGACAAAAAAAGATTACCTGTAAGAATCCCAGAAGACAACACGGAAGGGCCTGTTCCCCAGTTCACCAAATTTTGAGACCAGAGGAGTGTAAAACATGCAGTTTATATGGAAAATCCAAGAAAACACGAGCACCAGTGTCACCATCAATCACAGCTGTGACAGTATATCTGACATGGATTTCTTATGGTGTTACAGTATTTTGCCACATACAGGAATTACTGAATCTACGTTAAATAAGCACTGGCAGCATATGATCTTTGTGACTGTCCTAGAGAGGGAGTTATCAGGTTACATGTTTTAAGATGTCTTAATTTAAGTACAAAAGTAATAATACCATTATCGGTCAGCTACAGTCGAGAGCATTGACACAGGTGTTGATACAGCCTTTTGGAATGCGTGTCCCTGTTGGTGGTACTTGAAGGTAGATAGGGTGATGTAAGTGTGAAAGCTGCCAAATATGTTTAAAATGTCTCTGCGCGTATTTGTACATGGCTTATATCTGCCGTTCTTAGTAGTGAACTGATTTTCCATGATGTTGCAAGTCCCTCCAGCTCAAGAGCCAAAGTGCCATCAACTGGAAGGAGAAAAGGGGAAGAAATTAGAGTTGCCACGTGCGCGGGTGACCGCAGAGGCCTCCACATGGCAAGTGGTTTGTGCGGCACAGCTCACAGAACCGCTCACTGCAAGAACGGGTCTGCCGCTGCCCATCCTTTGCCCTTTGAACCTTTCCTGCCCGAGCACACAGTGCCTCTTCACAAAGAGGTTTCTCTGCCTTCTTCATGCTCCCATGCTGCTGGTGCGTGTTTGGGGCTGCA
This sequence comes from Charadrius vociferus, assembly GCF_000708025.1. Classification (NCBI taxonomy): domain Eukaryota; kingdom Metazoa; phylum Chordata; class Aves; order Charadriiformes; family Charadriidae; genus Charadrius; species Charadrius vociferus. The sequence goes on from NW_009649705.1 coordinate 2,085,238, forward strand.
GGCTCGGCAGGGTTTGCCAGCAGGCTGCAGGGTGCCCCTGAGGTTCTTCCTTTGCCTGGTAGACTTCTTCATGAGACAGTTCACTGCCTGAAAGGTGGGGTGGCATTCCTATGCCAATCAAGGCACATACACAACCCATCAGCTGGACCCTCCTCACCAGTGCTCGGCCGGGGCTGCAGCCAGCCACCACCTCCTTGTCACCTCCCTTGGGGCAGGGAGAAGGTGCCTCTCGGTGCCTCACTTACCACTCCGCGTGCGCTGCGGCCGGCGCAGCATCCCGCTGCGCCTCTGCCCCCATGGAGAAGGTGGTCTATGACGGCTCCATGCCCAATTTCTGGAATGGCCGAAGGCTTCATTACCTTTCTCGTTGGAAGTGATTGCCTCTCCACCTACGGCACGGTGTCCACCCAGGACGTTTCCCCCTGCATCGCCCGCAGCCCAGGTGAAGGCCGCAGGCCCGCTGGCTCCGGCCGCCTCCAGAAGCCACCTCG
>NW_009649705.1:2085940-2095863 GCF_000708025.1 Charadrius vociferus
GGGACGGCCCAGCCACCCTCCCCTCCGGCGAGCGGGCGGACGGGGGCAGGATGCCGGGGGCCGAGCCTAGCCCCGGGCGTGCCGGTCCCCTGGGTGCTGGGCGGTGGTGGATGGCCTGGCTGGGGAGCACAGCGAGAGGAGCCCACCATGAGGAGCGCCTGTCCAAGATGCCACCACCACCACTCAGCCAGCAGCGGGGAGAGGGACCCGGCGCCACAGCCCCAACAAGTAGCACGAAGAGCTGATGAGGAAGTCCATGATGGGGCAGTCGGAGGCACTGTTGGTCTTTGATGGGTGTGATCCCTCCAACTGGTCATGGTCGCTGACCGTGCCCCCATTGCTGGGACCAGAGCTGGCTGACCAATGGCTGGGCCCTGGGGGGCGCATGGGGCCAAGCGCCACCAGTTGTTGGGCAGACATGGGGCCCCCACAGCTGCTGCTACTGCTGAGGAAAGGAGCAGTGGCTGAGGACGAGGGTGCCCCAAGCACAGCCATGCCATGCAAGGACCTGGATGGAGGCAGCTCTGCAGTGAGCACACGGCTGAGTGGGGATGGAAGTGGAGCTGGAGGCTGTGCTTGGGGATGGGAGGGCGGCCGTGCTCGTGTGGGGTGTTCCAGTGTACTGTAGGAAGACCAGTTCTTTCAGTTGTCTAGCCTGCGTTTACTAAAAATTCTTTTTTGCTAATGAATTAGAAAATATTTCAGTATCGCCATCTCTACCATCTTCCTCCTTCCCAGATCCAAAACAGCAGAAACTTTGTCTTTTCCTACATTGTTTCAAATGTACTATCTCCATCTAGCAAAAGATGGAATTGCTAGGCATTCATCATCAAAATCACCACCACTAGGCATTCTTGTTTTACAAATACGTTTCAGAAAATTTGTATTTCTTTTTAAACCTGTTTATACTTTTGTTCTTTCCCCATTTAAAAAATTATTTTCAGTATTAGATACTGCATTTTTTATCTGACTGTTGCAGCCACTGAACCACAACAGGCTTAAAAGTTATCCTTTTTATGAAATATGGCTTGTTAGCTATCTAACAGAATTCAGAATTTGAGTTTGTTTTCTTCCTCTCTAAAGCTTTCCTCCCGTCTCTCTGATTTATAATTTTCCATTCTTTGGGAAACCCTGATACCTCTGGGGTGACCATCCCCTCTCATTGCGGTTCCTTGAAGCAGGCTAGTGATGAGAAAGTCCTCTGTTTGCTGGTAGTGAATGTAGTTGGGTCACTTGGAATGTAGTCACTTGGAAACCTCCCCTCTCTGCTAAAGTTATTATAATCCTTTGTAATATTTTGCATGCCTGTGTCTGTTTCATTCGCTTAAATGCTATCCAATTACTTTGTTGATAACTAACATATTTCGCATGGTTTTTGCCTGTTGATTTCCTTAATCATTCTGCTGCTATTTCACCAATAACTCAACAGTATGTAACTGCACTCCAATTCAGTGATGTGAAGGGACAGAAAATAATATAACCATTTTCTTCAAGTAATTACCCTGGGTATGTACTAATGTTTTCCTTTTGACTGGCCAAGACAAAAGCATCTCTGACTAGAATCTCAGCTTGTTTCTCCTAAACTTCCTGCTTTCACAGCAAGACCAGAGACCGTTCCCACTTGTACAGGGAGGAAAGGAGCTGCTCTGGAGAACACAGTAGTTGTGGTGAGCTGAGGGACTGTAAGATTACTAAGGCTTTCCTGGTGGAGGACTGCTATCTTCTGTTTAAGCTATTTTTGTTTGCCCAATCTGGAGAAGTTTATAAAGGAACTGGGCAAAAGTATGAGAATGAATGTTTTACATTTTGGAGAGGGTGGAAGGTAATGGAAAATGCACGCTGTCTTTTGGGTTTGAGAGACAGTGTCTGATCTGTTTGATTGTCCTATTAACATAAGAACATGGTTATAACAGACCTGGGTACAGCTATACCACTACCTTATCTAGGACAGTGGCACTGGGAAACACCATTTAGGGACTACATGTGTTCCTGGCCACTTTGTGCAGTCTGTTCTCCTTGTTCTCCCTCAGCAACCACAATCACTGGATTAGGAGTGTCAGAAGGTACTTCCCTGCATACTGCCTTTAGTTTCTGTCAAATCAATCTCCTATTAATTTCATTGAGTACCTCCTAATCTTTGTGCTGTAACTGTTGAAGAACAGGTGAATAATAGTTGTGCATTCACCTTATCATGATTTTGTAAACCTTACTCTTTGCTCCCAGCCTTCTCCTCTCCAAACTCAAGAGTTGCAGTTTATGTAGCCTCTTATCAGGCACCCAGGGGATGCAAGGGTCTTACTTTCCCTTGAGGAGACAATAAACATTATAAACATTACTGGGAATGTAGGTAATCAAGCTAACCTAAGATATGATAGAAAATGGGCTCAGTGAGAGGGCTCATGCAACGTCTTACATGCAGCTCACAAGGCAGATAATAAAAAATCATTTTAGCCAGAAGAATCCCAGGGACATACTTTTATTTGCTTATTGCCAGGTCAGTTCTCCAGGAACTGGTCAAGGAACTGAAGTTTTGTGTAAAGGATGTCAAATGTTTTGTGGAACCTATCAATGCTAAATTCCTTAACAATATCTGCAATGTGACCATCATCACAGATACAGCAAGCAGTGGACCTTTCGTATCGTGGAACTTGTAGTGTACCAGAGAAGTATCCAGGTGTTGACAATTATTTATCTCTGGTCAATATAGTTTTTACCATGGAGACTATATCACAAGCTTATCTCAAGTCTTGATTGCTTGGCTAACTGTGCTAATGCTATGTGCAACTAAGAATGTTTAAGTTTGACCCTAATTGAAAATTCAGTGGCAGTCAAGATGGTGGAGCACTGATCTGCAGACAACAGCAACATCCCATGCCATTAAATGACATTGGTTAGACTTTCTATATTTGATGGTATTCACCATCTTAAGGCACTCAGTGCTCCTTCATCAGTGGCCAGACCATAGTCCTAACACTGCTAACTGTTAATTAACTATTATAGTGACTAGGTGAAGGGGGAGAGAAGGGACTGCACTGTACAAATTGCCATCAGTGAAACCTTTTTGTGTGCTGTTGTGAGCCACCAGAAGTATTTTATATATTATCTCACGTGCTGGTGAAGAATTGGAAATACTTGTGACCTAGCAACTACTAAGGTGTTTCAGATAAGGAGTTTTTCTCCTTCAGATCTTCACCATGCACAGCTGCAGCCTATGTCTGATGTTACACAGGGAGTTAACCAACGGTAACAGTGGTCTCTTCTAGGTTTAATATATGTAAAAAATAGGCTTTCAAGAAAAGGAAAAAGAAACCATCGATAGTGGTTCTGAACTACTACACAGCCCTCAGTGTGACTCTCCCTCCCTCCCTCTGGCTCTCAAGGCACTGCTTTTATCAGGCCCACCAACACACCTCTGAGTACCAGGCTGTATCTTTATCTCTACCCGGAATACCTCCCTAAGGAGGAACTGAACAGAAAAGAGTCTCTACTTGTCTGCCCCCACCCCTCAAAATTCATACTGAGTTTCCATATCCTACCCTTTGTTTCTCAGAAAAACGGGACAAGGAGATGAAAAGCTTTTTACTGACAAGAGTTTGCTTCTCTGCCTTCATAGCTGCTCTTGATAAAAAACAGCTTTCCCACCCTGTTGTTTAGAGATTTCATCAAAGTCTGTGAACCTGAAATCCACAGTGGGGATTCCAGTCCCCTCCCAGCAGCTGTTATTCCAAGAGAGCTTAGAAATTCACCAGAGGGTCTGAAAAACGCATCAGCACTGGGAATCCACAACTAGGATTTCACACCAGAAATAGATGCCGTCTGAACTGCTTTGCTTTTTCTAGGCATTGCAGTGAAATCACTTGACAGGCAACGGGGGAAGAAACCGTTCGGGAGGTTCCTGTGCTTCCTCCGCTTTAAACATTGCTCTAGGTTTGAGGAGGAGAATTGCAATTACCGTCAGGGATTCTCAGGGACTGGCTTTATAGCACAACCAAGCACCGAGAACTCTCTTCTGCAGATACGGACAAATTGGCTCTGACTACCTTGTCCTTACTGCAGTAGCACTGCAGCCAACAGAACTACGCATGCAAATGTTGAGACATCAGGCAGACCTCTAGTATTAGGTATCCTGCTTTTTTAATGGGGGACAGACTTGTGAAGAAACAGATGGCAAAACTGAAGGAAAATTACCTTGCCAAGCCTCGTGTTATGCTATTTGTATAAATCTTGATATGAACAAGCAGAAGGAATTTGCTTGAACTTTCTGGAATTCATACCTTGTATTCTTGTAATCGTCTGATCATTCCAGCTCTGTGTCTGGGAACCTGCTTCTGCGGTCCTGCTGAGGGCTGCTAAGGAATGCTCCTATACAGAGCTTGTAAGCTTGCTCCCTTCTTTAGAATACGTGTTTTCTGGTTGTGTCTTCCAGTGGGGTAATGGTGATGACAGAGCAAACAGATCGTCAAAAAAACTGGAGCAGATTCTCAGCTTGGTAAACTGTCACAGCACCACTCCGTTGCTGGAGCTCTGACAATTGATAGGAACAGAAGATAAGCACATTTGGGTCTTTTATTCCCTCAGGTAAAAAATCCTCTTACAGTTCTTCATTGCAAACCCTCAGACTTTGTGGGCCATTCTTGGACACAGCTTCCATAATTATGGAAAACTGTGGAAGTCACCATAGAAGGACAGATGAAAGCAAAGCCTGGGTACACCAAGCACTGGGAAATGAGTAAAAGATCTAAGAACTGCTTAAACATTTGCAGAGTCACTCCACAAATTTCTGGAAAGACTGTTTGCAGTCCAGCTGCTCAAAATACTTGACTCTCAACTGTAAAAGGGTGAGGACTGAGTCCTTAGTAAATGTTCTTGAATAATCCTCTCTGTAGATTTGGCTGTCACAAAGTTTTTCCCACACACAGATTTTGGTCCAGTAGTCCCCATATTTTATTTATAATTTGAGTCATATGCTGCTTTCATAATTTTTTGTCTAGTCATTTTAAACATCTCTGTACAGTATTCAGACAAGAGCAAATCTTGTAGCTATTATTATATTTGCAATTTCCCTCGGGTGTAAGCAATGTCCATATAATGCAGAGTCCATCAAATATTTCAAATTTATTGCATTCCAAAGCTATTAAAAAGTTGAGGCATTAGAGTTGTCTGTTAACTTAACAGTGAGAATGAAGCTTATTACTTAGCATTTCTGAAAGGTAAAAATAAATCTGCAAGACACACAAATGCCACACTTGAAAAATAACAGCATACTGGTAATACGCTTGAAGAGAGTCGGTCATTTATAAGGATGTTTTGCAAGTGGAGTCTCTCCTCAGGAACAGAGAATCAAATAACTTCCATTACTGAAATTATTTGAAAGTATGCGTTTTATAAGGCCAAGGGCAAATATTCAAAAAACAGAGCCTAAATTAAGACTGAAAGGCTAAGATTCTCAGAACTGCTCTTTGGTGTCTCTTTTGCGGCAATTATGTTCAAAAACTCTGAAGATGCCTCATATGAGTGCTCAGTAAGTGAACTTCAGAAAGTACATACAGAAAATTAGGTCCACTAAGATCTCTTCAATATCTTTAACTATTTACTTACTTAAGCCCTAACTAAGGATAAGGATTTCAGTGCCTGATTTTAAGCTCCTACTGTTTTAAATTTCTGCCTCATCTTTCTGTAGTGAGATTACACTTTAATTAATCCGTGGCATTTTTTTCACATGTGAAAATTTAGAATACTTGCTTTACATCACTTCATACCTCCTTAGCACTTCTGAAAATTATGTCAACCCAGTCTGAGGCACTACAGGTTTCCTATTTCATGGGATATACAGAAATCACTAAAGGTTTCCTATTTCAGAGGATATACAGCTATGATCTTTGCTTTAGAGTATTTGGGTAGTCACTGGGGTAGTCCTGCCAGGTTATGGAGAACAGACGTGAGCTGCCAAGAAGGCTGATAAGCATGGTACTTTTTTATTCTTGGTACTTTTTTATTCACATGATTCCTCTTAAGCAAACTGAGAAGAAAAGCTGGTGCAGGCAACAAGGCAGCAGCAAGCCTGTACGAAATATACACCACGAGACAAAGAACATTAGTTTCGTACTAAATTTTGCCTGTAACTGGCCTTCCAGCCTGACCTTACTAGCAACTCCTTTCAAGAGTAATCCTTAGATAAGCTACTTCTGAGTAGAAGGTTGTAAAATGACATTTTTTTTTATCTTTTAAACAGCATTTAACACAGAGATCACAGTCTTTACTCCTTTGCCTATTAAACACAGAGCAGCCTGCCTCCTCTCCCCTCACTTTAGATGGGCAGCATGGCATAGAGTTCAGAGCTATTGCCTGTTCAGGGACTCTTCTGACGGGCCGAATCTGAGTGCTTTTGACCCTCAGGACTTCAGCCACACTTGGCAGGCTGCAAATTCAAATCTTACATCTGTCCACTGGGCAAATATTAGGCAGCAACTTCAAACCTGGAGGGAAGCTTCACACAAGTTCTTCCAGTTGCAAGTGCTCAGTGGTATAGAACTCCATGAGCTTAACCAATTTCAAGTCTTACTCCAAGGGGGAATATAAACAGCTCAACTCAGGGTCAGTTATGCCTAGATCATGACAAAACATGAATTAACACTGATCTGGAGAGGAACTGTTCCTGACATTGCACTCCTGCTCGAATATATTCACAAATGCAGGCACCTCTGCTAATCCTAATGCTGGTATTTAGAACATATATAACTGCTGAGAATTAATGTCCATTAAGCTGTGTTTATAAAAAAGACTGTTCAGGCTTCACTGAGGACCAGACTGGGTATCTATTGAAAAAGAAGGGAAAAACTAAAATTCCGGTCTAATGAGAGATATAGGTCACAGTCAGAAAACAAATCATCAGTTTAGACCGACAAGGCAAAGATTTCTCTCACATTGGAGAATGCTGTCTCATGCTCTTCTGAGGACATCTGTTCCCAGTCACTACAGCCTAGTTGGTTCCCATCAGTTCCAACATTTCCGTAGTGCTAACTGCCGCATGGCAATTACTGTTGAGTCTGCAGAAATTCATCCAATCTCTTTTTTGCTGACAGCGCAAGCTATAAGATTGCGATATCATGTGAGCTGTTTTCACATCTTGTCTTCTGGGTTTTGTTTCTTCCCTCTGATTTCTTATAATTATTGAAAGGTTCTTTCCCTTTTCTGCTTCTTTACCTTTTCAGAAAGGTGCAGTCAATTCAGTCATCTTTGATTTCATCTCCAGTTCTGCTCCTAGTATGGAGCTATCTCATCAGCTCTGCATTCCACCACAGCCTTGCCTTTCATCTTAGTCATGCTTTGGTGTGGCTGTTTGATGACTGAAGCAAGAAATATTCATGTATGGAGTCCTCAAGCTCTTAATCACTAAGCGTGTAAAGCAGAAATTCTAGTATTTTGCCTTTAATAATTATACCCAGTGACCCTGCACTAGGTATTACAACATTTCATCTTGTTCCTACCCTTCTACTAAAAGTTCATTTAGTTCTTCTCGTGTAACAATCTGATCCTCTTCCATTTTTCTTATCAAATTTGTCATCCTCAAACTATGAGATTCCTCAAAGGACTATGTGTGTAAAACAGAGACTGAAAGAATATGGCATTCTAGAGCGAGACCCTGTACCTTCGTACCAGCTACGGCCCCTGTGCCATAGCCTCTTTGTTAAAGCTACCTTCAGCACCAAGGGCTCTGCATTGTAGCACACACATGTCCTGAAATGCCAGAAGGAGTGCTCCTCCTCCTCCCCTTTCTGATGTGAACATTCTCAGCTGGGGGGGGTTAGAGCTACAGCAGAGCCAGGTGAACAGTTGACTTATTCTGTCCTGCCGATGATCTGCCACATCCATACAGAGACAATCCCCTTTCTGCAAAAAGCTCAGTAGGAACACTCAAATCTCAAGCTCTTTCTTCAATTAAGCTTTTCAAAATCAAGCAAAATTTCCTAGGCCTTTTGGATTTTCTTTTTTTTTCTATTTTTGTGACCATTATTCTCAGTGTTTGCTAGGTGGCAACGTACCTTCAGGAAAGAAATATTTTATGGTATCCTGGTTCTCTGGAATACTCTTTTTTACTCTTGTTTAACCCCTTTGCTAGTTTTAGTACAGCCAACATTCTTTAACAGACAATAAATCAAAGAGAACCACAACTTCAGATTTCAAAGATATGAAAGTCCGCAGAAGTCCTTGGGAAAGACAAAAACTCTGGTTAAGCTTAAACTGTGTACACAAAAGCTGGCAGCACCTTTTGGGATTAAAAATCTCCACAGTACAAATGCAACTAATGTGATCACAGAATAACAGGCTGCATTAACATATATCTGTAAATAAAATATGATCTATGTCACAGACTCGGTTAAGGGAGTTGGGAGACTGAGACTCAGAGGAGACTAATGTCAGCAACAGGAAAAGGAAAAGACTGCTTTTTTTTTAATTTTTTTTGTTTGTTTTTGAACAGGCCTTTTATTGAGCTCTCTCTGATATGAAAACCTTGATCCAGAAGCCTTCCAAAGCACAAACCTCACCCAGAATTCAGCAGAAATTCTGTGGATGCAGAACTCATGGGATGACATCTGGTACACAGCATACAGCGGTAAGTGCTCACATATGCACATAAACAACAGCATCTACTTCTCTAGCAGTAATTTAGAGATTTGTAGACAGAATTGCAGTGCTAGGTTATAAAGGCATCTGTAAGTCACAAAAAAAAACTAAAAGGAGAACAAAAAGGAGTACCCTCTTTCCCCTCAACTGAAGCTTTGGGTTGAGGTTCTAGCCTTCATGTCAGCTTGCACAATATGCAAAAGATACAGAGAAAGACAAACAGAATTCCTCTTCCTCTTTCTCTCATCATCACAACAGTCTTGATCACAGCATTATTAGCCATTTTTCAGGCTGCTCATTCAGTGCCCACTGGCAGTTCTGCTCTTTGCTCTTCAAGTACATTTTAATGGTATCTCATTTGAAATTCAAGTCTGGTAAATATAATAAATTTGATTGTAACTTAGATTCCCTAGTTATTAAATTAGCTTCTTTTCAGAAAGAGTGCTGAATATAAAGGAGAAAAAGCTGCAAATTATACCTGACAGTTTTAATGCTCTTATAACTGTTTTAATAAAAGATGTTGTGATTCATCATAGATAATATACCTTGCGAAAAAATTTGGGTGAGCTGAGAAAATGATGCTAACAGCTTTGCAAAACTACTCACAATTTAAAATAATTTGGGTGGCAGGGAAAATGTGGCTGATTCTGAAAACTACAAAGTGTTCCAAATTACATTAAATTTTCTCTTGCACAGTCTCTGGTTTTGTGTAAAACAACTGCAGTAATTTCTACTTTCAGAACTGCCAAGGTAATACCAAGTATGGAGAAACCAGGCAAGATACCTTTTGTGAGTAAACATCCTACTATTTTTCTGATTTGCTAGAACAAAAGATGTGGTTGACAGTAAACCCTGATTTCGTATTCATAAGCCTAACACATAATATTATTACCTATATGACAATAAGGTTGTGTGTTGTACAGTATCAATATTATAACTCATAGGAGAAGGCAGGGCAGATGACTTTAATGACACATTAAAGGACTCAGAGAAACCAGTCGAAATTTAAAGTACAAATAATGGCATTCTTGTCCTTTGGCCCAGAACTCAATCACCTGAACCAAGCTGCATCACTTCTGTTTACGGACATCCTGGAATTACTTACAGCACATCTAGAAGGAGCAACTTATTATTTATGCCATTTAAATAGAAAGCTTGAGATAAATAAAAAAAAATCAACTGTATCTAGCAACAAAAAAAAATCTTCACACTTCAAGATTTAATATAACATACTAAACTAAGGGCTAGACTCCATCAACCAGAATTTTCCCATTTCCCATTCCATTTTCATAGGGAAA
>NW_009649705.1:2095910-2107209 GCF_000708025.1 Charadrius vociferus
GGGAAAGAAATCTTTAAAGATCCATTTTGTATAATTTGCACATCTATGTACAGCATTTCCCAGAATCACAGAAATTTAGGGCTGGAGGAATCTCAAGAGATCACTTTCTCAAACTACAGCACTGGATCAGAATGAGATACGTAAAGAACAGTTCCAAGAGATAGTTACTTAATTTGTCCAGAAGAAAATTTCCTATGAAGGGTATTCTGCAGTCCTCCTACATAGCTGGTTCCACTGCTTCCCTATATTCATAACAAAAAGGATTTTTCTAACCTGGAAATTAAGCTGATTCTCATTGCTTTTGCCTAAATGCCCACTGAAGAACAACTGATCACTATTCTTCTTAGAAAAGTCTTTTCCATACAGGAAGATGTCAGCGCTTCCCTCCTCAATTTTTCACTGTCTAGACTAAACCAAATTGCAGTTTTTCCCCGTCTTATACTGTTGCACTCACTTACACTGTTGCTGAATTTCTTACTTCTATTTATTTATATTTTTTAACGTTTAATGGCCCAAACTGGATACAGTAAACCAGTTCAGGCCTCTGGAAAGCATCTCATCTAGGCTTCTTTTCCTATGAAAGGCTGGACTAGATCATCTTTCAAGGTTCCTTCCAACCTGAGCTGTTCTATCAGTTGTAGTGGAGTATTCAATCTTTCTATCTCCCTGACAGTAGATATCATACATCAGAACTGGCTTTAGGCCACATGATCACATTTATGGATCTTATTTAGTTTGTAGTCTCTTCAGATCTATGAAGTCTTCTTTGCAGTCTTCCTGTCCCGTCTGGGTTTGGTGGTTTTTTTTGTCTGTTATGCTTTTGTGTACTTGATTCTTCCTTCATCAGCACAAGAACCTGTATGTATTATACTTGTTGATTTTAAGCCATGTCTGCCACTTGGGAGGATCATTTTACCATTCTGATCCTTTTTTTTCCAGTGTATTTCCAACTTCTTCCAGCTTACCATAAATTTTGAAATTTAGAAGCGTATAGTCTAGTCATTCATTCCATCACGTTGAAGAGAACTGTCCCCAAATTCCTAAAGCCTACATGCTTTTGCCATCTCAAATTGACTGTAAGCCACAAATAACCACTTTTCCAATGCAGTATTTTTTGATCAGTTGCCCTCATCCATCCTTACCTTCTAGTGATTTCATCTAGGCTGTACATCTTTAGTTACTTATAAAAAACAACAGGGTACAGAGTCAGAAGCCTTACTAAAATCTGCATAAGTAATTTTTCCTGCTTCAGCTGTATCTACTAGGCAATATATTGAAGAATTAGTTTGGTTTGACACGGTATGTTCTTGACAGAGGCATGTCAGCCAGTTTTTATCGCCTTATTGTGCTCTAGGCCTTTAGAAACAGCTTATTTAGTAATTTGTTCCAGAATCCAGGGGTGGAAGTTAGTTAGTTAGGCTACTTTGGGTTCTCTTCTATCTCTTTTTCTAAAAGCTGTTATGTTTCCCTTTTTCAGTCCTCTACTGTCTCATCTATCCTCCATGAATTTTCAAAGATACCTGAAATACCTGGAAAAAATTCAGTGCTTACTTGGGCTAGTTCCTGAATTACTTCAGAAGGTAAATGCAGAAAATATGAATGGATCTATCTTACCCAATTATCTTCTCTTCTTTAAAAATTATTTTGTTAAACATCCAGACACCAGTAACCTTTCTTCTGAGTTTTGAAGACTATCTGACGTTTGAGAAGTGTTAGAAAATTTGGCTTGTCTGCATGATATCCGTAATATTTATTATATGTGGACACACACATTAGCCAGATATGTGGTATGCTGTCTAATGAACAAGTTTACAGCTTTGAAAAAACTAAGTTACCAAAGGAAATGCTAACTAATTAAACTGTTTACCATAATTCTTAAGAGGCAATTGCAATTTTTTTTAATGCTACTATGTAATGATCTGGGGTTTAGCTAGTTTGGGGTCAAAACATGATTCAGATCATGACAGGATGACAGTGTTTTTGCAGAAAGGAGAGAGTAACTTTATGGAACCTAAATCCGCTTCTGCAGGACATTCACTATTTGTTCTGACTAAGCTCTTTCAAAGGCCAAGGGAAAAACAAAGATGATGAATAAGACGGGCTAAGTTTTAGTCTATCAAGTGTATGTAGAACTACAAGAGATAAGTTCTGGACTGAAGTCCAGTATAGTTTTGCCGGTGACTTCAATTAGATTAAAATCTTAGAGATTGTCTCAGAGTCTTAGGGAATATAAGGGACTTTTAACTTGTGTCATTTACATACCAAGGAACTAGAATAAGATGCACTAAATAAGTCATAAAGTTAATGGAGAGGTTCCCACCATGCTTTAGCCATTGCTTTATTACATCTGCTTGTTACTTGTTTTTATTGGACCATAGTCGGTCCTGTCTCTTCAGAATGTAAGTTCCAAAAAAATAGAGTCAGTAGAGTTATAGCTAGGAAAACTGAAAAATTACGTGTAAGGTGGATGTAAGACAGTAGATGAGTAGTAGCATGAGACAGACACAGACATCCTTGGATTTAAAATCGAATGTAGACCCCAAAAGTTCATTAATGCAGAAATTTTATTTTTCCTTAAATTTGCAATAATCAACTGGAAACCATCCAAATAATGCAATATTTGCAGAAAATATGTTACAAATAGCGTTTGCCTTCAGGGGTTATTTCCAGCTGTCAGCACCTTGCTTTAAGATCTTAGACAAGTCACTTCAGCCCACTGCGCTTCATGGTACCAAAAGAAGGCAATCAACCTCTAGTGACCCTCCACAGATGCTGTAATACCTGGTTTGCGATGAGGTACCCTAACCCTTCAGAGTAGCAGAGTCCCCTGTTGCTCTCCCTGCAGGGAGTCCGGTACCTCCATAACCACCAGTGGTAGTTGAGTTTCTGGTGATCAGCAAGTAAACCTAGTTGCTGAATACATGCAATATGACTTACAATAAAACAGAGATTATATAAAAAGAGATTAAGGAGCAGAGTAGACTAAAAAGAGGAGAAGAGAACAGACACAGATTCCATAGGCCTTAAGTCATTTAGATCCTATTTAGTCTGTAACAGCAACTGCTAACCTACAATTTATTCAATATAAAAATGCAATACTTATCCCTCAAACTTGCCTTCCACTTTGTCCATCCAGGTCTGGTAAGAGTAGTGGGCTCTTTTGGGTGCCGGGATGTTAATTACCAGGTGTTACAGCTGTCACGGGTAGATTTGGGGTAAGATCACACCATGGAAGGTCCCTGGTTTCTAGCAGGTGGTCTATAGGCTCTGCTGGTCCTCCGTCCTCCACTGCTGCCACAGCTTCCTGGAACTTATGGAGTGGAAGGCTCTAGGCTGATCTCTGGTCCTGTGAGTCAAAATGGCAGTCTCTCTTGCTGCTGTGGAGAACAATAAACAGCTTGCTTCCATCAGTCGTCCTCTCCCTACTCAGAGGGCCCCACCCAGCTCAACTTAGGGGCAGCCTAGCATGGTAAGCCTTCAAAGCACTCCTAAGTGCCTTCAGCTACCACAGGGAAGTAGGCAGGTAGCCTCTGCAACACAGGACCATCTGCCGTTGTGAGCTCTCTCTGAGCTCTCTGTAGCAGATGATAGGAGTGATGTTTGAACTGACAGAGGATATGCATATTTTTCATACAAGGCAAGACACAAAAGAGACATAAATTCCAGTGTTCCCAAATACAGATGTTCATAAGCCTAGTAACAAGTTAGTACTTAGGTAGGGTATCACAACTTCTCAAACGCAACAGCAATAAGACATTCTTGCCTCAGCTGCACCTTGAAGGAACACATCCGTGCTTCCACCTGTCATCAGGGGTGGCATCCCATAATCAAATCATGTCTGACTACCTCCTTTCTTGTCAACCCCAACAGCGTATGTGCCCAACACGTTTGATATCCAGATCTGCAAGAATTCATTTTCAAGAATTTCTGCAGCAACAGTAAGCAGTAAATAAAAGCAGCTTACAATGTAGATATTTACTGCTGAACTAAAATCATCTCAGCTCCCCTTACAGCCAGGAAGAGTGAAATGGGTATTTCTTTGGTAGAGATTCATCTGAGCCAGTTTAAACATCTATCTCAGGATGAGATGAATCATGACGCAGAGATGCATACTCCTCCCCGTTGACTATAACAAGAGTGTAAGGCAATTAATTCAGGTGCAGACACCTCTATGTAGACATTTATTTTTAGCCAGATGAATCCTAGCCATGTCTTACATGCCCTTGCCATTCTGCACAAACCTCTATTACACATGGTTTAGTCTCACTAGTCACCTTTCCTCAGAAATTAAGTTACAGCTGATTTGCTGTAGATCCTGACCAATACTGGAGGGGTACATCCTTTGTGCTACATAAAAGAGAGAGGGAGGCTGAGCTCAGGGACGGGAACCAGCACCATACAGGTGTCCTGGCTGTGCTCTGGGCTGCTCCAACTGAATCTCTCCACTACAGACCAGATACAGAGAGGCCATACCTAAGCTGTTTGAACATAAAGGCCCATAAATACCATGAATGCCATGTGAACAGAAGAATCCCTAAGCCCTGTGAACACACACAAGTCTCTGTATCTTGACTTTCTGCTCTTGGTATAGCTTATGCCTGCTTGGGCACATGCAATTCAGATACTGCAGTGTACTGACTACCTCAAGTTCCCTCGAGACCCTTTTTTCTAGAGGAGGGTCCTGTAATGGACTGGAAATCCTCTCTGGGTGTACTCAGCCAACAGCTCCTGCCTGAATGATGCCAAGTGGGGACCATTCCCCAAAGAGCAGCTTTGTCCACAGTTTCTTCGGCGATTTTTATTAGTCCCATTATTACTATGCCTTTGTGAGTGGCTCCAACAGTCCCTTTTGATGTAGCTACAGACTAAGGAAACCCTCACTAGCAAATATACCAAGACTGCCCACAATATTTACACAAATAGCTATTTGTCAGCTCTGTAAGATACAAATGCAGACATCAGTGGAAACAGAAAGACTCTGCTGATCACAATGAACTTTGTATTAGGACTTTCAACTTTTTTATGCAAGGATCGCAGGACCTTTTACAGTGAAGGTATGTGTCTACCATACACTCGTGCTATCAGCTTAGATCAGACCCTATACTAATTTTAGTTATTAAACAACTAAACACACATATCTGGAAAATAATTGTGTCTCCTCCTGCTTATACAAAATTAAGTGTAATCAAAGATCATAAATGGTATTCTGAGCAAAAGAAGTAAACGCTACTTAAAATAATGGAATACATTACAGAAAACAGTAATTTAGAGTTTTATAATTCCTTTCTTTTTCAAAGAAATAATTATATACACTTCATCTTCAGCAGTATTAAAGATGTTATAATTTAAGGTAGCTTTCATTAATAAATCATGGTAGTACTACAAAGTGTTATTAATAATAGCTTTAGACAGCGGTCTGGGAAAAGTAACAAGAAAGAAGGTATACGATGCTTCTTCTACTTCAACATTTCCAGAAAACATATATTTTAAAAATATTTTACAGGTTAAAATACTGATAATTCTATATTTGTTTCTGTAGTAATACTGTGAAGTAATGTCTTTGCCATCTTTATTGTATTTTTGAACTACATAACAATAATTATTTAAAATTATATTAGTGACATTGCATTTAAAAATACAGAGTCTGAGTCCTTCTGTTTTTTCAAGTAACACAGATAAAATTAACTTTGCTAATCTTGACTTGTTTTATTGTACCCTTATGTAAAATTTCTATCCCTCTCTCTTTTTAAGTACAGAATCCATACAGTGGAAAGTGTTAGGCAACCTAACTATAACTATAGGTACTGCTGCCAACTCTTCCTATAAAACTGAGGGTGAAATACTGGTACAATTAAAATTGATGGCAATGCTCACGCTGATTTCAGAGAATTAAAGAAAAGAGAAGAAACACTCCCTGAAATACAGTGAGGTAGTAATAAAATTTCAGGAAATCCTACAATTAATAAATTATAGGCAAAATACATATAAAATGTGTATATATATATATATGTATGTATATAATATTATAGGTAAAAAGTCAAAATGATAGGATTTCACTTAGATACAGGTCTAGCTAATAAGCTAGCACTAGTAACATTACAGAGAATGTTTGGAAGGGAAGAAAAATTAAGTATCACTTATTCAGCTGGAACCATGAGGAAAATATTAACCACTAAAGCACATAATGCCATTCCATTACTTAAAATGTTTTCAGGGGACCATGAGATGTCTATTATTGTTGCAAAAGTGCCAGGGGATCTTATCATTAAAAGATAAAACAGCAGTTGAACCACAGTTCTCATGTAATAGCAAGTCCCCAGTCTTCAAAGATCAGTGTATCAGTTAATTTTATGTAGTAGTAGCCTTGCTTCAGACCACAGAACTTTTCAAAATGCTGAAAGCTAGGCATAATATATGTAACTTCACAGAATTGAGACCTACAGCCTAACTTGAAAAGCCATAACGAATATACTTTTCAAATTAAAAAAAATGCATGTTTCTTCACAAAAGAGTATCGGTTTTGACCCGCATTTTTTTATTCACATAAAAGCAGTATTTCAACAGTCTGTGTAGTATTTTTCATGAATGAAATATTTATCACAAAAAGGTCACTGCCAACTTAGAAACTGTATTTTAAAATCTTTCCAATTACATTACTAGTATCTTCAATTCTCTTTTTTTTTTTTTAATAAGAATTTTGCTTGCAAGTTTTTTCTCTGATTTTTCAACTTGACTTAAAAAATTCTTCTGAAGTTTGAGGGAACTTGTTACATATGCCAGCAAGGTGTTTTTCAGCTAATTGCATAGGAACAGTGTGGGAAGACAGTTGGTGTGTTAGAAAGGTGTGTTAGAAAGGTCGATATAAATTAATGCTATGAGAGGTATTTGGGGACACATATCTTAGATAAATTTTAATTCTTTTCCTTTTAAATGGCCTCTATCATGATAAGCTTTCAAGTGGCTGTAGTAAATTGAAAATATTTGAAGATAAGCTATATTTATGGCCTAGGTCCTAAATGCAAAGATTGCTGTGAACTCTTATTTATGAGCCGAACGGTGTTATCTAGCCCCAAAATGTTCACATTTATTTTCAGTCTTACTAGTGGATGAATGTTGACTGACTGGTAATTAGTTCCATTTCCATCATCTCCAAAGCCTATAAAATAACTGGATTTTCTGTAAACTAACAGCACATTGTCATCCTAAGGCTTCTTCATCAGAAGAAGGTATTCAGCTTCCTTGAAACTGATCTCTCATATGTTTATTGTTTGTTTGTTTTTTCTTGTGAAGGAGGGATGGGTAGAAATTATGGAAATATTCAAGGTCAAGTTGGATTGGGCTCTCTGAGCAACCTGATCTAGTTAAAGATGTCCCTGCTCATTGCAGGGAGGGTTGGACTAGATGACCTTTAAAGGTCCCTCCCAACCCAAACTATCCTATGATTCTATGAATAATAGTCTCTCTAGCATACAAGGCAGCTTTGGAAATCCCTGAAGGCAACTCCCAACCTTCACCATAAACAACCTTGGTACAGGACCTTTGAGACTCTGGATAGAGGTCAAGGTCTCAGCCAGCCATCTTTAACGACTGTCCAGTTTTATCCAATCTCCCTATAGTTTTCAAAATGTGCTAGGATTATTTCATTTTATAAATTTTAACAGAACTTGTCTTCCTTGTGCTTATATCCTTATCTACTTTGGAGTGTTTGACTTGTAATCATAGGCAGACAGATTGCTCTCACATCTGTTGAAGTCGAATAAAAGTGATATTCTTCAGAGGACCAATGTAATTTTGAAGGGGCTAAAGACCTGAGTTTGTGAGACCTTCCGTTTCAGTCTTCTGGCTGACTTTGGGTAATATTTAATCTACGGTCCAGTTCTTCACCTACAAAACCACGCAGTGATATTCCCTCTCTTTCAATTAGCTTGTCTGTTCACCTCCTCCAGGAAAGTATCCAAAACATTGTTAGCACGTGTTAAAATCTTACATTTGGTTGGAGCTCACTGTCAAATGTACATATGACATAAGTCAGACCACCCCTATGCTATGTCTCATGGAGTCATGTGTATAAAAGGTGCCTTGCCAGCCCCTCCCTCAATTCACACTGGCTGGTTGTTGCCTTCCCCAAACCAGTTTACGCAGCATTTGAAGTCCCGAAAGACAGAAGAGTATGATGGGTGGCCCTCAGACTGGATGACTGAATCCATCTCTCAACTGTTATTCTATCTAAAATAGTAAGAAAGGGTTTAGATTTAATGTAACAGGAGTTAATTTAAGCTGTTACAAGAGTAAATGAATGCTGGCACTAAGCCTAATGCTCTTGAGGGGATTGGAGTTCTAGCAGAGAGTGAATCCCTGTTGGAACTTGGCCTAACACTCTTAAAAGAAACTGAGACGTTGAAGTGGACCTTCAGGCATGTGGAGCTGTAAGTTTGCTTGGTAATTTTAATTTTTGCTTTTGACTTTGTAACAAAACTTGGAAGAAATGAAGTTTCTGCCAAACATGATTTCCTAAGAATCACAGGAGTCACAAGGGGTTTATTTCATGGTAGTATGTTTCTGTCTTTTGATGTGACATCACATTATATTCATTATGCCTAACAAAAAAATGTCTGCATTTATGTATCGTTATGTAACAATTCAGTGGAACATTGCATCTTACAGGAAAATTACATTCTTAAACATATACGAAAATATATTAAGCTTTTCATTTGCTTTTGCAAATTTTCAGCAACACAAACATCTCTAGAATAAAGTCTGAAGTCAACATGTAGAAAGCACTTCTTAAAAAAGCAGGTAGGTCAGCTTGCTAAATGTAAGGATTTCTGAAGAGCAAACTGTGCAGGAAAGGGAACTGATGGGAAAGGGAGCCTCTGAACTAACGTTTTAGTGCCACAGGGCATAGAAGTTGATGACTTTTGTCATGTAGCTCATTTTTTCTGATAACTCCTGTTATATTTACCAGACTGCCAGTGTCATTTCTACAGACTACAGCAATCTTTGCTTTCTGTCATAACATACCTGCAGTGATATTGCATGAGGTGAAACAGGGCTATGTCTTAATAGCCAAGGGTTTTCTAGCTACTTAGGCACTCGTTCTAGCACCCACAAACACACCAGCCTAGTTACTGCAACACAAGTGTGAGCCACATTAGCGCAGCAGTAGCTTTGCACTCCTGCACACATGGGGTGAATTTACTGCAGGGAGAGAAGGGGAGGCTAAGGACACTTAACTTCCCCATCAGCATTGCGTGCATGCAGTCATATGAGAATAGTTCTCCATTCACATTGCAGTTGTATCTGTTCCAGTCAGGAATGTCATCTGAGGAAAGAAAAGTGACCTACTTATTTGTTCTTACTCAAAGAAAAACTGAAAATGCCCAGCAGAGTGCTGAACTAAACCTGCTTACCTGTGTTGTGGTTGTGTGTTCAACATCGAGGGATCTGGCATTTAGAATTCAAATCTCTCAGCCATCCTTTACAATGTTTCTGGGATGTTGCCAGAAGTGTTGCATGAAGTGCTTGTTATTGGCTGGCACAGAAAGGGAAGTACTCTTAATGTGTTTGTGCAAATATTCTGTGTCAAACTATAAGACTGGGGTGGAAAATATTTTGTCTGTCTAGAGGAAAGTAGAAATAGGGGACAAGAATTTGCTGCAAGTTTTACATCTCTACAGCAGAAGTGGGATTTTGCAGTGTGTGTTTGCATATGACGACAGAGGGATTTTGTTGCTATGTTTTACAGTATCTGGGGATTAGAAAGGATTTTCCTGTATGAGTTACTTTCTAGGTCTCTGGGGATAGGAAAAAGATTTTCCAATGTACATTAGTCTGTGGAGATGGAAACCATTCACCCTGCATGCTGCACTCTTGGGTGATTTTGCAATGAGCAGCCATTTGTGTTCCCCAGAGAAGGTGTTTTTGAAGGGTCTGTATCCTGCTAAGGACTCAGGTGGCACACTCCTGAACATGTCCCAAACACTTCACAGAATGACACTCAGTGTACAACACATGCTAATGGATGACTGGATAAATTCTGAGACGCCATTAGTTAGATGAACGAAATTACCATCTATGAAACTGAATTCATGACTCCAAATCCAGGTCAGGGAAGGAAAGTGAACAAAAATTACTTCAGTGGTACTGATGGATGTTCACTGTTTGTCAGTGGATAGAGGGCAAAAAGTCATTTCCATGTTTCAGAGCCTGTACCACAGCATTTGTAATGTTGACAACATACTGGCTGTTGTATCAGAAAGAGGTGAAGGACACAGTTTGCCAAAATGGACTGAGTACTTTCTGAAGGCCTTTAACCAAAGACCAAAATAATGGGAAATTGCATGCCACAGTTCTCTCCCCAGTCTTTTCCCACATTCACATAGAGCCACTAGGTGAACTACTCTGAAAACATGGATACTGGCACTGCCATCCAACAAATGGCATTTAGCTTCCTCTCTGCTTTACTTCATGTGATCGTATCATTATTTCCCAAATGGCCCAATGTTTGAACGTGACCAACTGCTGTTTGAGTGTGATCAACTAACTCAATGTAACCAAGGCCTAGAGAGCTTTGTTAAAACTATGGTAGTGGACAAAAAGAGCACTTTGAAGCATATGCAGTGAACAGCTGTCTTTGACACCAGTGATTACTACTGGTCAAGTCAATCTGTAACGCTTTTCAGCTATCACCTCTGCCATGATGGCTTCTGTAACCAGTATCTTGTGTCATCTGTATTTCGTGAGAAACTCTGCTCTGCCTTTGAAAAGGATGCTCTGAACTTATTCATGCTTTTGTTGTTTCTTGTCTGGAGCACCCACAGAGCGATGCATCCGCACACAACATCTCCAGCACTGAGAAAAGCCCCACCTGCACGGCACACAGCGCCAGGCCGGCCCTGCTAGTGCAAGCTCACCAAACCCACCTCGCTCCCTACGCTGGGCTTCCCGAGGGGGGTTTCCAACCCAGTTCATGATCCATTGCTCTTCGTGTTGTCAGCAGTGGCCTAAAGCTCTGGAAGAAGAGTCGCGCCAGCGAAGCTGAGCTCAGCGAGGGGCACCCTCGGGCCCTTAAAATTGTCGCCGCTTTTCACTCCCTACCGAACAGGCAAGGTGGTCCCTTCCCTGACACAAACACCACGCCCGACCCCTGCCACCGCCTTCCTGCTCCACCAGGAACCCGCCGGGCGAGCCCCATCCTCGGCCAGGCCCTCTCCCCTTCCCGGGGGAGGACCCGGGGCAGCTACAGCCCCCGGGTCCCGGGCCGGCCGCGCAGGGCCTCTGCCCGCCGACCCGGCCCTCG
>NW_009649705.1:2107868-2159682 GCF_000708025.1 Charadrius vociferus
GGCGGGAGCCCTCGTCGCTCGGGTCGCCCAGTAGGTACTGTGCGTCCCCGGCCCCTTTTGGCAGCAGCCGGGATCAGCACCGCCTCGCTTAAAACTCGCCTCATCGAGGGGAACTTTGCCGTTTGCCTCAGTGGAAGAGGGCAGGGGGTGCCCGTAGCGCCGAGCGTTTCCCCCCCTTCGCCTGACAGCGCAGCCTGAGGAGCAGTGTGGTGTGGCGAGCACACGGGCTGTGCTGAGCTCCTCGCGTTGCTGGGAACTTCCAGAGCTTGTCTTCCTTCCACGATGCCCGGTCTATGCGTCAGGTGCTGTTAGACAGTCGCGCACCCTTTTTTACCCCTTCAAACAAAAAAAATATTTCATGAAAATAGGGCTTTTCTGTGTCGTACTTTGTCTGAAGTGCATCGCACATAACAGTTAGGATGATTTTCCTTCAAAATGTGTGCTATGGGTGTTAAAACATAGTTTGCCTCCGAGCATCAGTGCACGCTCAGAAGGTTATGTTCAAGGACAGATAGTCATTATTTACAAAGCAGTCTTCGCAAGTTCCAAAATACAGTTGTGCTTCCCAACTTTATTCTTTTGATGGAGGTAGTGAACTTTTTCCTGTTCCTTCAGAGTTCCCGTTCTTCCTTCCTTCCTGTCAATTAGAGCTGGTTAGGTATTTCAAGACTGGAAGACCTAAGTGTCTTTTAGGCCAGAGTGTTTAGCTGGTATGGGAGGAGGAGGTCAGTGTGTACTTGAAGTACTGTTCATCTACTTCTAAGAAATTTGGGAAGTACTCAACAGTTTGTGTGCTTCGATATCCTGTGTCTTAACAGATATTGAACAGACTAAACTGCAGGCAGGTGAATAGTCACCTGATCTATGCTTGAGTCAAGAACAAGGAATGATTTTTATTTTAACTGCAGTCTTAGTTGCAGAGAAATTCTAAGCTGCTGCTTCTTAGGAAACTCCAATTTTTCTGTGTAAGTGTGTTTCTGAATAGTTTGACTATTAGTCCTGATTCTTTGGACAGCGCATGTTAAAACTGTGGTTTTCTGTGTATAGCTCCCAGGGAGGAAGGCATCCATTGTTCCACTAGAAATCCTAGTGGAAACATAGCTCCTTGCTGTAAAGAGCCAACAGAATATGATTTGGCATTTACTTATGTGATGTTGCATTATGTTTAACAAGTGTTGTCGTTGAGACCAGTTTCATATATGTATGGGACTCTTGTGTAAGTAGATTTGTATGCAGGTATATATAAAAAGTGTTAAATGCTGGGAGTAATCACTTTTAAAGGGTGTTGAGTGAAGCAATCAAGTTCTAGGTCATGGACAGTTCTACAAGTACACTTTTTAATCCTCGGGGGGGGGGACTCTGAAAGCCTACAGCTTATTGAATTGATTCATTTTTGGAGACAGTAAATTGATGGAGCCTGCAAATTTCAAGTAGTTTATTCAATTTAAACTTTTCAGTTTTCCAATAATAAGACTGTTTGAGATGCTGTCGTAGTTACAGGCAAAAGTTGTCCTTATGTCCTGTTCTCCATGTTATTGTAGTTAATGTATTGAGCTTTTTAAAACTACTTAAGAAGTGGACATGCAGAACATGGCACTAAAGCCTGTATACTGGAAGTGGAACTGAGTTGTAAAAGCTATGAGGAACAGAGTGATAGAGCCAAAGTAACATGCTGCATTTCTTTTAAGCCGTTGAGATGCTAATTGTGGCTTCTTATTGACAGAAGGAGGAAATACTCAAAAGCAAAACAGAGTTGAAACAAGTATGTCACCTTTAGTTTAGTTTGTTTTGGAGCAGTCCTTTTTCTGTTAAGAGCTTGTGCAATCCTGTGCATTTCACATTCTAACAGTGGATAACTACTTTCTGTTATGATTCTTTTTCATTATAATTGATCTTAAGCAGCCTTGCTTGAGATTGCGCTTGCAAACAATTGTGAACTGTTTGTTCATGTTGCAGTATGTTATGTTGTGGAAATGTTTGCAGCATATGTATGTGAAATGTTACAGATTAAGGCAACTATTTGAAATTAAGCAGTGTAATTTTCATTATCATTATGGAAGTAAAGGAATAGGTAGTGGAAACGTTTATATTCTACCTCGTCAACCAGGCCTAGCATTGGTCTTGATTATGCTACAGTGCTTCCCTGTTTTCCTTGGTAATACAGTCTTTACTGTTAAATCATAAGAATTAATTGCTGCAAAATAGGTGGTAATTACTTAAAATACTTCACAAAGTGAAGTTAATAAAACAGCAATTTATCATCATGCTGTAAAGAGCCAGCAGAATATGATTTTATGTTTAGTTGTGTGGTGTTTTTCAGCAGCATTGTGTTATATTTAACAAGTCCTGTCATTAAGACCAATTTCCTATATGTATAGGACTCTTGTGTAAGTAAATGTCTATGTAAGTATATATAAAGTGTTAAATTTTAGCATAATTTGAGCCAGTGAGTAAATTCTCATTCTTGTCCTAAGTGAGATGCAACACCCATTAATAGCTTTGTTGTAGAATCAAACTTGCAGAAGTTTCTACTACAAGATTCTACTACTTGTAGAATCAAATTGTAGATACTTGCTCTTTATTTAAAGTAGTTGAAGTTGATAACTCTGTTTAGATTTTCCATTAGTCTTGGTAAAACTAGTCTATCAAACTAGTCAGAAGTTTTTCAGCTATACCTTGTTCTAGGCAGCTTCAGAGATCCAGTTTACTCTTGAAGCTGGCAAACAGCACATCAGAGCTAAAGTTCTGTAAATCCAGTATTTTATTTTTTTTTCTTCTAAAGCTATTCATTATTTTTAAATCAAAGACTGATACCTTTGGCACCCAGTTTCTTAAGTCTTTGTTTAATTACAGTCCTTGTATGCTGCTGCAATGGGTTTAATCCTGCTGGTGTTGGTTGTTGTCACTTCTGACTTCTGCTCAGAGTGAATGAAATTGAGCCTGTCTGCAAGTCTTTGCAGAATCAAAGGTCCTGCAGGGTCAGTTAATCTCTTTTCCTTTTGTGACCTGTATGGATAGTGTCTGGTTTATGTTGTAGCGACTTATGTTTGGTTACTGTGTTCTAATGTAATTGCTGTTTTTCCTGGCAAAAAAAATTTCAGTTTGGGTTTGTTTGTGGTTTTTTTTTTTTAACTTTTTTTGACCCAGTTTTTAATCAATGTTTTCACTGGCACTTACCTGTTCTGACTTCTTGCATTAAGTGGGTAGCATATTAATAATAAAACTTTCTATATTTAATGTAAGATTGCCTCAGATGTAATCTCTCATACCAACTCTCTCTTTAGAGCTTCAGTAAGTGATTTATGAAGTTATTTTCATCCTCTTCATTTGTTTGCCTACTGTTTAGAAACATGCAACTAATATACACTGGAATAAGTCCTTAGTGCTGGTTGTAAATCTACTATACAAAGATTTTTATAACAACATTAATGTAATCTTTTTTTTTATTTTTTTACAGATAACAGGTTTAGTTCTGTCTGCACTTCTGTTTAGCAGTGAAGCTACATTGACAATATCCTAGGCCAGATATAGCCTGTGCTGGGAAAAACTAGATCTTTTTTTTTTTTTTTTTTAATTAAATGAGCTAGTCAGCTTGTATGAAGGGGGGAGAAAGGGTGGGGTGGGGGAGGAGTGTAAGAGTTTTTGTTCTACCAGTGTAACTTAGAATGGGGGTTTATGTTGAAGTTCACTAAAAGTGTCAGCCAGGTCAAAAATGTACACGCAGCACTATAAACTGCAGTGATACTATACAGGCTGCTTTTCTTCTTTACTAGTGTAATTCAAATGCCATAATGGTATATGATTTGTAACCGTGATCAGACTTGCAGTATTGTCTACTGTGTGTTTATTATCTCAGAGCCTGCAGTTTGCAATACTAATGTGTCATTATATGGCGTAAAGCTGTTGGAATTCTTTGGGTAAAGTGTGGTGTTTATTGCGAGCTAGCCTTGCAGTCAGGTAGGGTACCTTTATCAGGGTCAAGAATCAAGTACGTGGTTGCCAAAGAGTGTGCAAGTGAATTTGGAATGGCACACATCAAGAGGCTGTAGCATTTTGTGAGAGGCAATGACTCCTGCCTCCCCACTCCAACTAAATTTGAAACTGCCAAGGGACCATAGCATCGATCTCGTACACGCCCAAACTGCAAATTATAAGAAAACTCTGAGACACGGCAAGCTGCTAGAGGCAGCATCTCCTGCCCCTGCTGAGTTTTTTATGGACATGTTTAGTCCCTAGTTTCAGAAAGAAGAATATAGTTTGATTCACCCTTGAAAAGTTGGCATCCATGCAGAATGTCACATTTTGTGCTGAGTCTAAGTCACTGTTTTCCAAATAATACTGACTGGAGTTATTAGTAGCACATGTATGAAGTTATATGTGTGCAAAGCTTTGTCTGCTGATAAACATGATTTTGTCTCAGCATTTTTTTTGTAGGGTTGTAGGAACATTAGTTGGTACTTGATATTTGATACTGCTTACCTGAGGTGAACTGGAAAACACAACTTACGGCCCTTTTTTTTGTCAGTTCTTGGTAATACTTTCTGTAAGATGACTGTAGTCTAATTGGTTCTCTTTATCTTACCTTTTCTACTATGCTTGTGTTGCATCAGCAATGTGCTACAATTCTTCCAGGTAAGAAGATACTCAATTCCTTTCCTGGAGGTATTAAACAAATACATGCATTATATTTGCTCATACTGAAAATACTAAGATAATGCTTATAACAATGGTCAACAAACCATTTGTGCTGTTTTTATTTTTTCTGGTGTCTGATATTTCTGAAATTTTCATTTTATTTTGAATGTGTTTGTTGAAACAATCGTCTTTTGGACTGTGTTAAATGTTTTATTTCACTTTAAACTGCATTGAATGTTTCACAGTTTTCCAGTGGTAACAATTCTTAAGAGAAGCAGAGACAGCCACACACGGTAGTGCTAACTTCATGTGTTGCAGTGATATGAAAACTGTTATTCCAAGCAACTGGGAGTAAAATACTTCTAATGATTAAAACTAGAGCTTAGACTAGCTTTCCGGGGCTACGTACGTAACCACCACAAAAATTTATTTTGGAACTATTGCCTTACACTGTTTAAAGAAACCAGAGTACTCTAAAGGATTCCCCAAACACCTGTTTGTTCAGGGAAGACCCCCTTGGTTCTGCCACTATGGAAAAGGCAAAACTATGTACTGGAGGACCTCTTTACAAATCCCAGGGCTGTGGAAAACTCAGAAAGTGCCACAGTTCATAGGGTAATCTAGGGAGAATGCTTAAATTAAGTACAACTTTTAAGTTTATCAGGGGTTTTAAAAGTTTGGAAGTCCTATCTGTGTTTCTTGGTGACACTTTGAGATGTGCGCTGTGTCTCTAAAGAGATGAATGTTTAGTTAGAAGACAAGATCTGATATATTGTGCATGGTTTTCACTCAGGTAAAATTTCCAACACAAATCAATAGATGGTTTGCAAAATAATGTCTACTACAGGCATCTTACCTGTTTAGTGTATTTTTACTTGATTGGTAACTTCTGGCATAAACGTGTGTAAAATATATTCACGGTGTTGTCAGTGGCCCTCATTGTATGCGTCTAAAACAAGTGTAATCAGTTGTGTGCATGTCAAAAGCAGCATTTTCTTTGAACCATTTGAAGTAATTTCATTAGATGGTGAAAGGAAGAAGTGCGTAGATCTGGAATGTTGATGGTTTTTTACACATCCTTTGTATCCAGGACGACGACTTAAGTTATGCTTTCACTACTTTTTGCCCATGATTTCTCACTCATTATATTTCTGAGTATTTTTTGTGATAGATTATGTTATTTAGGAAGGCAAGCTGTGCATAATAACTGCATGATTTTTTGGTACTGTCAGATAAAAAGTATGTATGTGGCATTTGAATTCAGTCACCAAATAGGAAAAAAAATATCGTATTTCTTTGTAGGAACCATTGTTTAATCTATAAGTTACATGTAAGTGTTGAAATTGTGAGCCACTGGCAAATCTTGTTAGAATGGGAGTTTTTGTGGAGGTTTCTTTTCAATGTGTTTTAAAAGCCCAGTTCACGCTAAGGGACAAACGTTACTGTTAAGATGAGGTGTCTGGATAAATATAGAACCCGGGATAAAATTGCATAAGGATTTGTAGTGATGTATGGAATCGCCTGGAGGGAGGAATGAGGTTCTAAAATAAAACCAGAAAGAGTATGTGCAGTCTTGTCTGAGAAATATATAGGAAGATTCTTGTGCTTACTCCATCATAAAAAGAAAAAAATTGCCCACCTTTGCTGGATCAAAGATCCTAGAATAGTTTTTGTGTCCTAAGTAATATTTCAAAGTGTTAATCTCTGAGTCTTTATTCTGTTAGAAATGAATTGAGAATGCAAATGTAGCAGCTCATATAATATATTACTAGGATGCTCACAAAGTGAAATTAAGCATGTATAAAATGAAAGTCTGCAACATAATGCTTTAACAGGCTTTTGAAACTTAATGCAAATGTTTTTAATCCACATCAAACTTGCTACCCAGTGATAGCTTGCAGGCCTTAGAGAAGCCTCGTATTTGAATTCTGCTGGTGCAAACCTGGCCACCAGGTTGGATCATTAATGTTTAAAATCTATGTAGTAGAACCAGGGCCGTGTAAAAATCACTGAAATTACCATTGCAGGTTGGTGCGTTTTTAAGTAAAGATTATTCTTTTTTATTGTGTTTTTTTAAAAATCTCTTACCTGCTTAAGACGTTGTCCTTCCGTTTTTTGCATCTTATTTTGCTGCTGACCATTGTTCTCTCTGCGTGACAGAATGTATTACGCTGTATAAAGTGGACTGGGATGCAGAGCAGGGAGCCAGGCAGTGGTCCCTGCGCAGCATTAGATTTCTGTTCCGGTTGTAGCACGGTTGGAAAGGTGTTAGAGGATTCCTTACTGCATCTTCAGGTTGGGTCCTTGAACCATCTGCAAGATGGTGCCTTTAAATCTTCTGTACACTGTAGAATCTGCAAAACAGCCTGTGATGTTTCTTTACAGCAGTGCTCATCACTGGAGAGGCTCATTGTCGAGGTGCAAGCAGTGCTCTTGTCGGCATGTGGTACCATCCCTCTGCCAACTTTGTGGTTTACTTTCTGCTGTATCTTTACTGCTGTATTTACTGTCTTGATAAATATTACAGAAAAATGTTGACTTAGATCATGACAAGGCAGTCAGCTCTGTAGGTAAACACATTAAATGCTGCCTATTTTTGGGTAATAATTTTTTTATTGCATCACTGAGATATTGATAGTCTATGGCTACATAAGAGAGTTTAACTCAGTTCATGAATATGCCTTCTAAGTCTAGTATATGATGTGACAATATTCCTACTAAATTTTTTCTTTACTGTGCATCTAGCGGTAAATTGAAGTACTCCAATGTAATTGGTTTGATTCTGTGCATTTACATGCCTTGATAACATTGTTACGTCATTTAGAATGAATGAGTTCCAGTTAATAGTCCAAAAATATTATGAAAAAGTATGTGTTCAAAAAATGCATTTTAAACATTTAAAAACATTCCTCCAGTTTTTAAGCATCAATAAATATGAATCTCCCATGCAAGAAGAGCTCTTTGGAATTAGATTGCCAGTTCAGCCTACCCTAATCTTTTTTCTTTTCCTTTTTCCTTTCTGAAACCGTTCCTCTTGTGCAGCCAACCAGGGTAACCTTAGCTACCTCTTGTTTGATTCTGTATTTCACTGTGTTATGGAAATACTGTATGTATCAGATGTCCACCAAGCAGTCTAAATCAATAACTGAGATATTAAATATATCACAAACATCATTCTCGGCATTAGTGACATACAGACATTGTCATGTTGTATGCCTAAAATAGAATGTGGTATAGAGAGTATGGAATCTGTAGGACCATGATGTTATAATTAATTATAGACTTAAATATTACTTATGGATGTGCATTTGTTTCTTAATTTTAAATATACAGTGTCCTTTTTAGCTTTTTGAATGTGAGATATTTATATCCTGAAGTTTAAAGCTAAAATTTAACTGTCTTTCATCTGATATGTCACTTCTACTTGAATTCACTCTTGCTATATGACTTCAGTGATTAAATAAAATCTAACAAACATTCTTTCTAGGCATTTTGATGCATGTGGACAGATGGGGTGAGTTAAGATGCATGGTTTTGTTGTGTTTCTAGCAATGTTTTAATTGCAATGTAATAAAAGGTTAGTGTTTGAGAGTTTTTGGCTGCTTATGTTAGTGGACAAATATAAACAAATAAGAAAATGGCTTGCCTGAACATCAGAAAAACACTTTTGAATAGAAAGAATTGCACAAAGTAATATTCTGATTTTTAACAAAGACCCCAGAGAAGAAACTGATATTTATTTATTTGCCATACGAGACTTTTCCTCCAGTAAGTACTCTAGATGGTTTCAGAATTGACATTATAATGTTTCATTTTTACCTGCTTTCTTAGATGGAAGCTCTGGTGTTTTGTGTTTTTTTAAAAAAAACTTGGAATACAGTGATAATTAGCCTTTTTTTTTTTTTTGTAAGAAATGATCTGTTGTGTACAAGCAGTACCATCTATTCTCCCATTGCTGCTGTTTGGCACTGATTTTCAAATGTCTTTGCTGGATTAGAGTGAGAGCTCTGTATTATACTTCCTTGCAGACCTTTATGTAAAGTCTGTGGCTGGCTGAATGTGGCTATTCCTAACCAGTGGTTTAGCATCTTGGAAACATATGGTAGCCAGAAGAAGTAATAACTCAATCTAGTTTAATTTGTGCTGTGGAGAAACTTATATAGACTTCACTGGTGATAGCTGTAACAATGGCATTAGGTCTATTTATTCCACTTCCTGATTTTCTGCATTGGATACATGTAGGTCACTAAATTTTGGTACATTGTAATGTCGTCTAATCTTCTTTGTACAATGGTTCTTATTATAAGGTTACTTAACATAACTAGGCTTGATTTTGTTTGAATAATATTCCAGCTAAAATAATCAAAGATAAATGACAGATAAAATTGTGTGAAATGCTCGTTCAGAATACATGTAGTAGGGTGTATCTCCTTATTGCTACTCCTGAAGGTTTTTATTACGTTAAGAACTGAAAGACGAGAAGGGAGTCTTCTCAGCTTTAAACACCAAACAGCATTGAAAGTAGTTTCTCAAGGTTTAAGCTCCTTTCAGGGTAGGAGAAATTTCCAGAGTGACTGTCTTGCACTGATGAGGTCTATAAAAAGCAGTTATAGCAGATGTTGCTAATAAATATTATCTTATCAGCACTGATACCTTCCCTGCTCCTTTGCCAAATCAGCAGAGAAACTCCTTCATCTGGCTCCAAAAACTGCAAAGACTAACTCTAGAATAGAAGAAAAATTTAAATGAAATTAAGAAAATCAGTGTTTTCAGAAATAATTTTTTTCTTAATCTTTATTCTTTTAAAAGTAGGCATTTTCTTTGATAATGCCTATTATTGGAGATACTGCTATATTACATTAATAATCTATTATCGAATTATAATGCAATATTAAAATAAATTACATTGAACTGCATATAAAGCTATATACATTTGTAATGTAAATTTATACTTTATGTATATTAGTAAGAATATCATAGTATGCATATGTATAAAATATACTTAGAATACAGACTATGTGAATGCAGTAATAAAAAATAAATATAATACTGTGTTAATAATGAAGTAATGTGATTTATTGTGAAAGTTTCTAATCTAAATTGCCAGATATGGCCAGAATTTAAAGAATGAGTTCTGCCTGAAGTTCCATCAGAAGCTCCTTCTGATGGCCCAGTGAGAGTCAGAGGGCTGCCTGCTGCTGAGTCTGGCTGGGCTTTGAACTTGACTGCGTGCGCACGCTGACGTGAAATCTTGTCAAGGAGAAAAGGGGAAAGTTCTGTGCTGTGATATTGTTCAACATGGTGAAACAGACGTGGTAATTGTATTGTATTCTCTCACAAAGTTGCCAAAATGAACTTTATTTTTCAGTACAAAAGTCTTAATGGTTACGTATTGACCACGTTATTGGACAGTCTGCTTCTCCCTTTCTAAAACTTTGAAAATTAGAAGGCACCAGAGGTTAATGCTGTAACTGACAGAAGAATTGGTTTGCAGTATAGCTTCTGTACCAGTTCTCTCTAGGTTTGTTTTTGAAGGAACTGTGGACTTGTCTGGTAATTTGGTGGGTTTTTTTAAGAAAATGCAAAATCAAAATGATACTTGACATGGGGACTAAGATACTACATTTTACCTTTACTGTATAACCTTAAACTGTTTAAATGCAAAGTGACAGTGGTCTTGGTAGCCTGGAATTGTCACAAAACAAAATGTTTTCCCTTGATCGTTTACCTGAGGGGAAGGCATTAGGGTATGGCTCTTCCTTAGGAGTGCAGTAACGCTGATGAATAAAACATCTGGCACCCTTTTGTACTGGAAAAAATGCTCAATGGTCTTAGCCGTAAAGGATACAGTAGTATCACTGCTGTGTTTGGGAACAAGTGAAAAATGACAGGCTTCTGCTAAAAAAAAGCAGGAATAAACATTGTAATCTCCAAAAGACGGAAAAATACACAAAACATGCATCAATTTAAAACCAGAGTTTCCCAGAGCAATTTAGATGCTTTTATCTAATGTAAAGTACTAATATAAAACCTGTGCTTTTCAATGAGGAACAAATGAGGAGCATTGATACTTGATTTAATTGTTCACATTGGATGGACTTCTGGTTCTTAATGCATAACTAGTCTTCATGAGATCCATCTCCACTTAAGATTAGCTTTTCTACTTATTGCAGTGAGTTGTGTCCACAGTAAAACACCCCAAGGAGTTGCTTGTTTGTTTGGTTGGGTTTTTTTTTAAAGAGTTTTGGTACTAACATGCATAGAGCAGAGAAAATATTTTTTTAAGTGCTTCAAACGAGTGCAAGATCTGGTTTGCCTTCCTGAAATTTTTGTGTCACTAATGTAATTTAGAGGAATACTACTTTTTTTTTTTTTTTTTTTTTTTTTTAATGGTGCAGTGACAGCAGCTACTTAGAAAATGTGGACATGTTTTAGTAAGTTTGCAGTTGGGGAAACGTAGTCTTTCATATTCTGATTCTACAGAAATCCTGTGGTTAGGCCAGTGATGTTATAAGCACATGAAAAACAACGGAGTGATGGAAATAAAGCTACTTAAACAATATGCAGTTTCTATTTGCTCAGTTGGGTGAGCTCTACAATGTGCAGATGCTTTTCTTGTGCTGTGACTTATTTTGTCTGAAATTATTTTCTTCTAACCCTCCACCAGATTATCTGGTAGCGCATGCTGCTATTTATTCTTTACTCAAGTGACAATTTTTTTAAGCCCTGCGAGCTCTTTATTTAAATTGGATGTAGCCAGACCTTTCCATACGGACACTTCTCAACAGAATCTTAAAATATGTTGGGATTAATTTATAATAGCTAAACATGCTCTATTTTGTGGTGTACAGTTAAAATGTGTATTTTAATTTGCCATTCAAATTAAAACAATTTTGGTATTATATCAAAGCTGGAGTTTGTTTTTATAGCTTGTTGGTTATTGAATGTATGTATGTTACTGCTGCAGTATTTCTCCTTCTAGGAAAAAAAATAATTGTTCATTTTTCACACAGGGCTGTAGCTAAGCACTTCTGTAAAGAAATTTGTGCATGTCTGTCTTGAGCTCTCTCCAGCAACTCTCTTGAAAAAGAGTACTAAGGACCTAAAAGTCATCGTAACAGCATTTAAGCTATGACCTATGGGGAGGACTCGACATGGAAAACAATAATGGCAAAAACTAAAGCAAGTCTTCTGTTTCTGGATTTTTTAAAAAAATCCATTAAAACCTTAAATTTTCAGCTTAGCTGAAGAAACATGATGGACAATAAACAATGTAAAGTGTATAAAATTACTTTTTCCTAGAACAGAGTGTTTTCTTTTATTCTGAATATGCTTGTTGTATGGAATGTTCCTACTCAATCTCCCAGAAAAACATTCTAGGAAATTGCTGACATACTTTTTTCCCAGCTGCTGTTAAATTTGGAAAACTGACAATGTCATAGTGCCAAATGGTGTTACATTGTTATTCTTTAGTTTTAAGATTTATGTTATCAATTCTCTTCAGCATCAAAAGTGAAAAACAAAGAAAAATCTAAATATTTAGGTGCACTGGAAATGTTGCATGTGCTAATTAAGCAGACTTTGTATAGCAATAAATACTGTATTCTTTATGTGAATACCTCTATAAAAAATAATGGACATCCACTGTTAATATGCCATCTGTTTACTGAATGTCATCGGTACCTCCTTTTATAATTTGTGATGAAGAGGTCCCTCAGCAGTACCGCTTATTGAAATGACAGCAATGCGATCAAGATGCATTGTAAGAAATAGTAATTTGCAGACAGATTCCTTGGTGTAAAACTCTTAAAGCGGTATATATGTGTTCCAGTACAGATAGCTTTTTCGTTGCAGCGAATACTCATGCTCTGTGGCAGTGGTAGGAGGTACCACTTCCAGTATTGCTGAGTACTCATACTGACAGCAAACAGGGAATGATTATTCTGAGACTCATCATATGGCTGAATCCTTTGTGGGAAGGATTTGTGAGACTGTAATTGGGGGAGTAATGGGGCACCTTTGTTGCTTCTTCATCCCCTAATTGCTTGTTAATTAGATCTTTGTGAGGGTCTGGGAGTCTTCCCTGCAGGACTTCTGCCTCAGGGCAGGCACTGCATGATAAAGTTGTGCAGAGGGTCCTGGGTCCTCTCTCCTTCGCATAGCCTGTGGGTTAGGTCGCTCTCCCTCCATTGCTTCCAGGACCAGTAGGCTCCGTGTGAGGGACTGCTCTGCACTGGCACTTGCCAGCAGGAAGCAATCCTTGCTTCTGCTCCCGCCATTGATGAACCAGAGGGGCTGGGCTTTGAATACAGAGTTAGAAGGTGGTGGATAATGGGAAGTAGACACAGCGGCTCTGGACCAGGCTGTGTAGGGATTAAATTCTGGATGTGGTGTTAATATGATGGAATCAGACCCTTCCGTATGGTTCAGTAGAGTGTGTGTGTGATTGCATATGACTGCTATAAATTCATGTTATGTACATCTGCTTCTGGCCATCAGAAATATCCAGTTGCTCTGACTAGATGACCGCATTGGATTTAAAAGTTGCTCACAGTTGTTTGAAGTGCGTTACACTTCGTATGTTCAGTGTTGATTGTCACCCTGGAGGTCATACCTAGGCTGTTACTTTGCTACTTCAGACCTGGAGATTGTCAAGTTTCCCATTACTGCATGCTTGAGGGACGCTTCTCGCCCATTTAGTGTCCCTGTAAATGCATTTGGCAAAACAAAGTTGATAGAGGCAATATCCTTTATTAGACCAGCTGCTGTAACTAGGAACATTATGTAAGCTTTTGGTCACCACACCAAGCTGCAGAATGTGTCTTCCCTGTCAGTAAACTTTGAATAGACAGATAATGAGTTACTGATGATGATCAGGTGATGTTGAGGTAGCCGTGAGACAATAGTGATCTGCTTTCGTTTGTGGAAAAGAAGTAAAGCGGTTTTATTGTAGTTATCTCAAAAAATGTTATTTTATTCAATAAGTACATACAATAGCATAATTAGTTTTCCATTGTTCATAAAATAAGTGTCCATGAAATGTCTGACATTCAAGGAAATCAAATTGCTATTATATATTTATGAGCCGTTTACCTACCACAGAACCAGCCTCTTAATGGTAAAACAATGCTTTGACAAGAGACTGAGTTGAACTTCATGGTAGGGTGATGTAGTGGTCATAAGTGTTCAGAAATCATAAATCAAGCCTTAAAATTGAACTGGCTGAAAAGGTAAGGTTTTTATTTAAGGTCACATGGATTCTTTTTGTTGATTTTTGAACCTCCAGTCTTGAAACTTCTGAATTGTGCAGGCTAGAAGTTTTTCAGTGAAAGCTGAGATATTTTCTCAATGATATCAAGTGCTTTGAAAGTATTCATGATGAAACTAAGTGGCAGGATCAATGTATATACACACTTTGCATACCCTTGATTTGAGAATAAAGAGTAGCAAGAGTCATGATGAGTTCTTTGGTGGCATTTGTTAAATCTCAAGGTGAGAAACTTCCCTAAAGTGTCAAACTGCAATGCTTACCACAGTGAAAACAAGCCTTTAACAATAGAAAAAGGGCTGTAAAAACTGATGACTGCTTTCATCTTGTGGAATTTCTAGCTGGTTATCCATTTCATATCCTATCTCCTTTCCTTATAGTACAAGTTTGCTCCATGTGGCTGATTTTCTTGATTTGTTGAGGGTTAGTGACCTTCAAGTTCCTCCAGATGGAAAGGGGGAAAGGATCACCTCCCACACAGAGGAAACTAGAGAAAGTTGTAAGTTTTTTTAAAAGGGGGGGGGAGGGAGGAATTTTCATTACATGGAAATATTTAATCTAGCAAATATAACCTTGGATTATCTTTCTATTGTTTTTGTACAATGTCTTGTGTGTTGAGATTATGGTTAACGGCAGGGTTCTCATGCACTGCAGCAAAACAGATATAAGCATAAGTTACCTGAGCCATAAGTTCTGGATTGAGTTTTGCTGGGGGAGTAAAAGCTCCCCTCTCTTCTATTGTGGGTGCGTGGGAGTGTGGTGTTGCAATTCATTTTTCTCCAACTCTCCTCGTTATCAGCATGGGAATAGCTGTGTCCATAATGCCAGGTTTGATATGGAATTTTAGTGGCCTTGTGTTAAAAGTAACAAGGCCGCACTTGAGCATAATGATAACTATGCTGGGAAATCCTGCGCATCTGCGTTTGTGTACAGAAAGCCTCAGACTTTTCTTCCTGTAGTAGGAAGTTTTCTGGACAACTGGCACTGGTATTTTTTTATTTAGATTTTTTCCCACTGAACACAAAGCAGATTGTTGTAGTTCACAACATAGAAGTATGTCTGTGTTGACAATATTAGGAAGATTTCTACTGCCTAAGACAAGAATAGAAGAGGTAATTTTTCAGAATAAGGAGAGTCTGAAGGTTGGGATATGAAATATTTAGGCTCAAATCCATGATCTGGATAGAGCGCAACACAAAGCTCAGTTTGCATCTTTCATATCACAGGTAAGTGTCTCATCAACCAACTTATTAGGTATTCTAGGATGATTTTTTTTTTTTCATTGAACAACAACAACAAAATCTCAGATGTACTGAAACTGTGATCTTCTTTTCCTGCCAGTCCAGATACTTCAGGACTTAAAACCAGTCTTACATTAACTATATATAAGGCAAATTTATTAAAAGAAAAAGCTTTCTGGAGAGTTGTCTTTTTTTTTTTAAGTAAAAATATTTAGATTCTTATAATATTGTTTGTCTGTGGTTAAAAATATGAGTGAAAAAGAGGCACAAAATTTCAAAGGTACTCTATTTCTTAACCAGATTTGCGTATAACTGGGTGCAGCAAATACTCACAACTGAAGAAAAAAACAGTTTTGAAAGGAAATGTATCATCAGTTTCTGTATCCTCTCAGTTTACCAAGAACTTCTTGAAGAAGGGCTAAGTTTTTTCTGAGGCTTAAAGTCAAAGTAATTGTTTTTTTGAGTATTTAAAAGGTTCACACACAGATAACTTGGTGTTCAAAGTACCATTGGTTCAGTGTAACTCATGTAAGCATCTGTGTGAACTGTATCATTAGTTTAATTTTACCTGTTTTAAAAACAGTATTAGCTTAGAGTTGGAAAGATAACGCAATAATTTACCAAGTGCTAAACTGGGTTTAAAATCCTCCTTAATGGTATAGCCTGAAGTATGTATCTCAGTTGTGTTAAAGATACTAAAGTTAAAAATAAACGGGAGGAGGAAAGGCATATCTGTGGTGTCAGCGAGGCATGTGGTAAGCTGATGTATAAAGGGAAGGTAATGGATCTGCTTGGATTCCAGCCAGCGGTGCCGGACACGGGCATTCTGCCGAGGCACATTCCAGGGCATTAAGTGCAATCCCTTCCCTGGGCGCGCTGAGCCCTCTGTGTAATTCATCTTCCCTGCGATCCACTCTGCCGGGGGCTGGACATACAGCTTAGCCCCTATCTTTACCCGTGCAACTTCTTGGTAGTCACTTTCTCAGTTCTGGGCAGCGTTTGACTTAGAACGCTTAGACACGGGTAGCTCCGTTTGAATCTACTGTGCAGGCACTGCCTTTCAACTTGCTGTTACTTTGAAGTAGGGTATTGGAATCTTGTTTCTGCTCTAAATTTTTGGTTATGAGTAAACCCTCTTAAGATGGCTTTTTAATGATTTTTTTTTTTTAATTTATAAGCATTGCATTGGTGGTGTTAACATGCAAAATTAAGTAGTTGGTGGGATTTCCCTTTAACCTCTGTGTTGTATTAGCAGTTACTCTGATACTGCAGATGCTTGCTACCTTATAGCAACACTAGAGGAAAAAACTGTATGATCCATCTTTGTGAACACAAAGAGGAGGAACAGAAGGAAAAAGGAACTCACTTCCTAAAGGTGTCCAAGATGGAAGTTTACATCCTCCAACCTTTGAGAAGCATCATTCCCATTTCCCTCCCAGCCTAATGTTCCA
Source organism: Charadrius vociferus (assembly GCF_000708025.1). Taxonomy (NCBI): domain Eukaryota; kingdom Metazoa; phylum Chordata; class Aves; order Charadriiformes; family Charadriidae; genus Charadrius; species Charadrius vociferus. The sequence continues at coordinate 2,124,464 of NW_009649705.1, forward strand.
CATTTTCCTATTTTATTGGCCATTAAAAGCAAGATGAGTTAGGCATACAACTCCCTGTTATGCCTCCTAGAGTAAAAACTTTAAAGACATTCAGAAACGTTTGCAGGGTTGGCCACCTGCGCCTTCCTGTGCTCAGAGGGATGGGTTACCTCGGGTCTCCTGGTGACAAGCGTACACCATTTTGTGAAATTAATTCCTCCAAGTTTGTCTTTGACTAGCAGGATTATTTGGCCACTTGTTCTATGGAATGATGAGAGCAAGCCTGAATGTACGGTAGCTTTGTATGTTTGATTGTGTGCAACCCACTTACAAAAAAGAAATGTTACGAAATGTTACGAATGTTATGAAAGCAGTTAACAAAATATAAATGTTTATAATATTATAGCTTTTAATATCAACTTTTCGTGCTAATGGCTATGATTACTTTCCATTGGTCTTGAAATACTGTTTCGTAACAAGAAGTTTCAGATAAATATTTAATGTCAAGCTGGGCTGAAATTAATCTAAAAGATATTAATATGCCCAAGGTAACTGTGACCTGCACTTTGTTGAGAAGCTGTGCCTTGAAAATATGAAATGAGCTGCACTTTTTGTATGAGTGTTTGTATTAGCTTTTTAAGAGGCTAATGGCCAAAATCTGTTTTTACATAGCTTGCTTTTCTGATGTGTTGGTAGCAATTAGTCCTTATTCAAAATGTACTAATACAAGCTAAGCTTGTTGAATTAAACTGACTTACTTTTCACTCTTCCGGCCTGCTTAGAAAATCTTCCTACTTTAAGGGCTCCATAGTATTGTTTATAGTTGTGGGTGCAAAGAACTAGAAACACTGGACAATGGAAAGCATATAGGAAGGGATGGCATTTTCATTCTCTAGCATTGGGAATGTAGTGCACCGATGTATGTCCTCCTTCATTCCCACAGCCTTGCTCAAAAAGAGGCCAAGGTCCAAAAAACTTGTGGTGTTTTTGATGCTGTCATTTAACATTCTCTGTGCTTCTGGTACAAAGCTATTTACATGTGGGACCTAAATAGCCATTCACAGCTGCTGCCAGCTTATACCCTGGTGATGATTATAGCTGCTCACCCTAGCACTAGGGAAACTTCTTTTAAACATAGTATTTTTGGTGAACGCTGTGTTTCTCAGTCAGAGCCATTTTCTAACCCTGTTCATGTTTCACACATTTGGGAGAACTGACATTAAGCTCATCTCTATTAAATATAGGAAGGCATAAGCACTTGAGAAGACAAGGGGTTTTTAAGAACAAATAGATGTAATTCACCAATAGCAGTGTGAAATGGTATAGAATGTGCCTTACACTAGACAGTCTGTTGTGCATACAGAAGAGTCCTGCTTCGGTTTTGGCAACTTCCTCTGGTTCTGATAGTACACATTTTTTTGTTATTGTAGTTGAACATGTGTGCCAGCTGTTTAACTATACTTTTCTAGTAACTTTTACTGAGGTTTCCCAAACATTTAGTGTGTTGGGTATCTAAAGAGAAGTTAATATGAAGCTAAACCAAAGGCAGCAGTGTTTATGTTGAGAGACAAAAAATGTAACACTGAGAAATAACCTGTCATCTCTTTCTCAACCCTGTTATCTATTCATTCCATAATCCTATCAAAATAAAGATAAGAAAATAAATATCTGAATCTTATGTTGGTGCTCTTGTGTAGTGTAGAGTGGGAAAATGGCCCACTGGAACTTCTGACCTACTGTTCTCTCTTCCCAGATAAGAATTTTCTAGTTCTTTCTTCCAGTGGACTCTTACGTTGCCTTCCTCTTGCCTCTAAAGAGCATCCTCAGCTGCCGCCTTCCTGCTTTGAACTTCCAGGCTCTCTGTGCATTTTGATTTAAAAGAAGCATTTATTTGAGGAAGAATTAAGAGCAGTTTCCTATTCTGAAACTAAAAAATAACTGTAAAAAGTGAGCTACAGACGATGGAATTGGTTTGTTTATACAGAAAGTAGTATAGCTTAGTTTCACTTTAAAGACCCCAAATATGTGCTTCAAGTTGTTCATGTAGTAACCAAAGCAATTAACTTTTTAAAAATTCTTGCAATTAATTTGCACACATATTTGTACAGATGTTGCTTTCTTTTATGATAGAATGAGTAATGAGCACTTGTGTATCTTAGTAAATAGGTGCAAAATGTTTAATATAAGTAAGGAAAATAAACACAAAATATTAATTGGGAAGGGATGTTATTTTTTAAGAGTTACTTTGTGTTGACGTTGAAAAGAGACATAGATTCTCTTCATTTGCCTTCTGTAATGCGTTAGGGTTTTTTAGCTACAGTATTAAAGATAGCTTGGGCTTCCCTCAGTAGAAGCTTTAATGACTAGCTTGAAGCCATTTTTTTAAAGGAATTAATATTTAGACATAACATTAGCTATGGGGTAATTAACAGGTTTAGAATAATTAATGAATAAAATTGCAAGGACTGTAATTTGCATTGCCTAATACAAACTTTTAAAGCTTTCTTTAAAGGTTTTTTTTCTCATTAAAATGTTAAATTGGTTTTATTTCATGAACAGGATATGGAAAAATATTGCCATAATTTCTTTGTAGGCTCCATTTGACTTGACACTTCATTGAAATCAAGCCTGGATTAATAATTTACTCTTTTCTCCAAGATACGCTAGAGGTTCAAAAAAACTCATTTGGTATTGCTTATTTTAAAACCTCTGAAATTGCATTTTATTTTGTGATTGGATTTGCTTGGTTTTATAAGAAATAGTTATTTCACCTTTTAGTGCGTATTGGTGAGGAGAAGGGGGAGGAGGGAGGGAGGTGGGCTTTTGAGAACAGTTTTGTTCCAAAACCAGTTCCTCACAAGGGTGGAAAAAAAGCCCTTTGACTGGGACATGAGATGCTTTCATCATGGTTGGCATGCTCTGTTGATCTTTGAATTGGCTAAGTTGATAACATTCATACCTCAGAAAAACTAGAAACACAACAGATATTTTAAGCATGCACATTGTACTTAACTTTCTGTAGTTTGGTATTACTCCAAATTCATAATTGTACATAGGAAGTTCCTTTCTGGTCTTCCAAATCATTATAAAAAATGGACATTACTGACTGATGGGGGAGTGACATCCCAAAGCTTCTGATCTCTGGTGTTAAATCTTTTGAAGTGGAAAAAATAATAGCTTAGAAAAACTTGATTGAAGATTGCTTCAAGAGAAATGTATTTAATAAGTGGTTGCTTAATTGACATGTGACCTGTAGGGTTACAGATGCCAGACAGCAAAACTACAGTGAAAGAGCTGGGCTAAACTTTATTTAAATAATGCTTTCAGATGCTATTATACTTACAGATTGTAATCAAAATTGCTATTTTATCTAAAACCCAAGCAGAGACTGTAAGAATTGGTACTTTATCAGTAAATTGCTCAGGCTAGTGCTCAGCCCAGCTAATTGCTTTCCTTTTTATACTTTTTCTTCTAATCAAAGAGGAAACAAAACTATGACCCAGCTTACTAATGGCCAACATTGTGTAGCAGGAGCTGTCACGGTCACTGGTGTTTCACCAGCGAAGCAAATTTTTTGCTACCGGTCTGAATGAGGTGCTTTTGGTTATAAGGCAATACAGCTGGGTATGGCAGGGCCTCGAGTGTTTATTTAGGATACCTCTTTCCTATCCTTAACAATGTATTGACCATTTGAAGTTGCTTCATTTGTAGAATGCTTTTAGTTTCTATGCATAAATGAAGTAAATCACCAGGGGTTTATGTTTTTTGGTTGGTTTTTTTTTTTCAATCTTTTAAGTATTGTCATGTTTCTAAAAAAAACAGTGGTCAGTTTTTCCTGTCATTCACGGTTTTACTTCAGGGATAAACTAAAAGTTCTTGCTTTTCGTGAATTACTCTGTCCATATGTGTCTGTACTCGATGCCTGCATCTGAAAAAGGATAAGGCTTGATGATTACTAACATTTTATTAGCATTGTTATGTGATGTGATGGCATGTAGCAGTTGTGAGAGAAGATGCTGTTCTCTGACACAGTAATCCTGTGTTATGCCAGGCCATTCACAGACCATTCACAGAGTCTTCATTACTCATCATTAATCTTCCATGTCATGTTTCTTCAAATCTTTTGCCAGTGATCATTCCTTACTTGGAGTCCGTATTTCAATATACGGAACATGGAATTTATAAGTAATGTGGTGCCCAGGGAGGATTAATGCAGCACTCTTGGTTTCTCCTGATCTGGGTGTTCTTCTTAATAATTTGATTGTTTTTTCAGACCAGACAGTCAAATTTTATTTCCTAGTTTTTCACATAAAGTCACAAATAATTGCAACCTTTCCAGGCATCACCTATAATATTATTTATGAAACCATGGTGATTCTTATCAAATTTTGTGTGTTTAAAAACGCTACATTGGTTTTACGATCACTTGTTCTGCTTCACTTTCCTAGCAGCAGTTAATGGATTTAATTGGAATCTGTGAAGTGATTCGTTAATTTTTCTAAGCCTGTTTCTCATCCATGCAAAACCACTAGGAGATGGAAAAAATAAAAATAATTTGTGCTTATGATTAAATATGGAAGAATTAACATATATTGTATCAGTATCTGTATTGTGTCATTAATATGATTCTCTGGTGTTCTTTGATCAAGTAGGTCTTACTGTGTTAGAACAAGAAATTGTTTCCTGTGTAATAGTGCTTTTATGAAAACATTAATTTTCATTGTAACACAAGCCTCTTTCAGTAATTTTAAATAACCGTGTAGATTGTTTTCTTAAGCTGTTATTAGCTTAAGTAATTTAAATAAAGATTAATATATAGGTGGTTTCATTTTAATTATGAGTAGAATTATAGTACTTTAAACTGGTATGGCGGAAAGTTGGCCAAAATCGGTGCTGCATGTCATTCCAAAGGACAAGACGAAGGATTGCTGCTGTTGTGTTCTGTGTTCTTGGGAGTGAGCAAGACCCTTCTTATGCAAAACACTGAATATCAAATTTGGGTTGTACTTGTGTTGTGGAATGGGGGGGTCAAGTTAGTGTTTGTGTGGTGTGTAGGCTGGCTTTGTTTTATTATTATTTTTTTTTTAATGCAAGGGCTTTTACTCCTAGTGTTACTCTTAGGAAGCAGTTCCAGTCATTCATATCTTTACTCATTGACAAAAAAGACCTGCACTTGATAAGCAACTGTAAAATTTAGATGCAGAGATTTCAGAGGATCTAACCAAGTTGCTTGCTATAAAGGCATATTTAATTTTGCTAGTAACATTTCTAGGTATTTATAATTTTTGCAGATGGAGTAAAATACATAGATAATTTAAAAATAAAAACGTTTCCTATTGTATATATGTAGAGACTTGTTATTGGTAAAGTATAGCTGTTAAGTACCATTGATTAGTAAGTTTAAACAAAGCTGTGGAGCAGACCAAAAAGCAAATGGTATGGATAATACAATAATAGCAGTCTTGAGGTCTGTAATTCTTTCATGGATTAGATACATGATATTTTGCTGGCATTAAGTTCAAAAACCTGTTCCTTTACTACTTGTAATTTGAATTCAGTCATGCATAGACTTGTTGACAGCTATTTACTAGAAGTCTACCTTTGCAAGAGACTAGTACCCTGCTGCATAGCAATAAGAATATCAACATACCAGCTGCAAGAACTATTTTTCAGCTGTGTTAATGTTTAAGCATTAGAAAATGGGAAACACTTGCACTTTGAGCAGAGGTATGCAAATACACTTAATTTCTCATATTAATTGCTTGGCTGCTTAATTTTGCTGTTTTCATTAGAATTGTGCTTTATCTTGTATATATTTATTAAATATCAATTTTCAAATTACTTTTTCAAGTTATTTATATTTAAAAAATGGTTCTGCCTAACAAGTCCCAAGCTGTGTTTAGAGCCTGTTGTGTGTTAAACTCTCGTTAGTAACTTGAAAAGACACATTCTATGGTCTTGTCTGTCTGTGAAGATGTTAGTGTGTTTGACACAGTGCAACTTGTGGTATATACCAGACACTGCCATTTTGTAAAAGACATTAGCAAAACTCTTGAGTTGGCCTCAAATAAATGAAAATATTTGTTTATAAATTTTTGCAAGTTGTGATGTCACCATTAGGAGAAAGCTGTGCTTTTCTTGCCTCCTGCTGCAGGCATACTGTGAGGGTACGCTGACAACTGGGTTCACTTTCTCTGGCTTTCTGGTCTGTGAACTTAAAATTTAACCTTTCCTCTGAGCACGTTGGTCCAGTCTGTTTTGCTGTAGTGCTAAATTGTGATGTCCAAACTAATGATATATTTTTTGGCATGTCCAGTTGAATTGGTTTTGGTAATTAGTAGGAGTTAATGCTCTCATTTTGAGGCTGCAGCTTTTAAAAGTTTACCGATTCTTTTGATCCTAGATTCAGAGCTAGGAACAGTAAACCTTGTTAATCTAACTGTTTCTGTTGTCTTGCTCTATTTGGTTTATTTGTTCTGTATCTAGGAACTGCCTGTACCTGTAATAGTCATTGTCTTCTCTATATCTTTTCTGGCTCTGTGTTCACATTTTTAAGATGTGGAAGAAGAATGATGAGAATTGTGTACAGTATTCAAAAACGTGGGTACACTACTGGCATGGTGATTTTTTTAATTTTTATTTTTTATTCTTTCATCGTTCCCTGATTATCCTAGCCTTAGATTTGTCTTTATGCATTACTCTTGGGATTTAGCTGATGTATTCAGAGAACCATGTATGCTGATTCCATTTTCCTGGCCTGACTAGTAACAGAACTGGTATCATTCACCGTGTGTAATTTCTTTTGCTTTTAGATGGAATTTTATCCTGCTTTTACATGGAATTTTATCCTTCAATCATTTATACCTTTTGATCAGATTTATTTTTGTTTACTTTGTTTTGTTTATTTTTGTTAATTTTCTGTATTATTTTGACTTTTCTTTTTTTTAAACCAGTTTTCTAATATCTAGATGTGCTGAACCACATTGAACCTTTAGGAACTTTACTGGTAAAATCTCTGGTATGAAAAACTATTTATTTCTGCTCTTGCTTTGCTTTGTTTTAATGAGTTATTTAATTCTGTGAGGGCCTTCCCTTTTGTCCTGTTTTAGCACAATTTGTTTAGGAGATTCCTTACCATTTGTTAGGTAGTTTATCCGAACTTATTGAAAACTCAAATCTGTTCTGTCACTAAGATCACACTTATGCACCTGCTTATCAATCCTTCAACTATTTCTAGTAGTAGTGACTCCCCTCTACAAAAGTTGTTGATTCTTCCCATGTATTTATCCATATGCTTAGTCTTGCTTAGTTTTGTTATAGTTTAAATCAACATAGCTTTTCTGGTACTTCTCCTTGAGCTCTTCCTTCTTGTCTCAATCATATGTTTACCCTACTGATTCTTTCTTATTGTCATGCTTGCACTTGGAACAGGTTTTAATTGAAAATTGAGAGAGTTGTTAGAAAGTTGGTTTCAAAACTTATTTTTGCTCTGCTTTTTTACGATTTCTCATTACTTAGCTGAAGTTTATGGGGAGCCCTTCTCCACCCCGTTTTCACTGTTTATGGGCAACATCCACTTTTAAAAAGATGCTTTTCTACCTAAAATAGCCTTCTCCAATGTTGTTTTTAATCAGGCTGGCTTTTCTGGAGCTTTTTATTTTTGCATGCTTGTTTTTAGTAAGTGATTTGTGTTTACTATGAGCTTCTAAGCATTTTGCAGATGATCCCTGTCACATGCAAGCATATACAGTTCAAGGTGCTCCTTTTAACTAGCCTCTTCATTTTCGTGTAGCTTACTTTTGTGAAATTTAACTTTATAAGAATAGATATATTTTTTGTTATTCCAAAGAGGTTTAATATGAATATATTACAATTACTATTAGTGGCTCTTTGATTCAAGATGTAACTGTCTTTGTGAACTGTTTGCTCCTGAAACAAAAGTTGTTTCTACTTTCTATGACAGCTTGCAGAAGGAATAACTTAGAGTATCAAATAGTACGGTTCTCACAGTTGTGTTGTATTTACATCTTTGACAGTGAGAGATTTCCATTACCGAGTAGTTGCTTTTCTGCTTTCATAACTTCTGCAGTTTTTGTTAGTGTGTACTATTGTGTTAACTCTTGGTCACATGGTTTATAGTACCACTCTTAATTTTTTGCTTGGAGGATGCTGTGCTTGCAGACTTGTTGGCTTTCCTGTGGATTTGTGGATAAGGGTAGAACAGTGGGAGCCATTTACATCAAATTTTTGTGAGGCCTTCAGCACTGTCTCTCACAATATTCTTGCCTCCGAGTTCAGGTAGTACAGTCTGGATGGGTGGACAAAATGAGTGAAAAAAATGATTGAATGATCAGCCTCAGAGGCTAATGGTTAATCAGTGATACTTGACCTGGAGGCCAGTGAAAGTGGGGTACTGTAGAGGTCTGTCCTGGGACCTGTCCTGTTTAGTATCTTTACCAATGAACCAGAGGAGGTGACAGGGTTCACTTGTGAAACTTGTAGGCAACACCAAATTGAGGGGAACCAGTTGATACACAGAGCTGCCATTTGGAGAGACCTAGATAGGCTGGAGGAATGGCACAACAGGAACCTCATGAAATTCTAAAAATAAATGCAAAGTTCTGCACCTGTGTTATGGTTTGAGAGACCCATAACAATTTGTTGTTGTTTAGACAATCATTCTATCACCCGGTGAGCCCTCCCTACCTGGGAAGGGGAATCGGGAAAAACAAGAAAACCCGGGAGCTGAAGTATACACAGATTTAATAGAATAAGATTAGATAATTAAAATTAACGGCACTAAAGAACCAATATTGATCCTGACACCAATACAGAATATGCAAAGATTATACTCAGCCAATTCTATCAGAAGGAAGCTCTGCTCTCCCAGCAGTGGACAGCAAATGTTGGACACTGTGAGCAGTATGGCTTCAGGAGGAAGGGAAGGCCTCAGGAGTCCGGCACCAGGGCACAAAGTTCTCAGGATCACAGCCATCAAGGGAGAGAGAGAACTTCACGGTAAACTTTCTAATTTATAGTGTATGTGACGTTGATGGTATGAAATAATCCTGTTGGGCAGCTTGGGGCAAGTGCTCAGGTCTCGCTCCTCATCCCTGCACCTGGCTAGCTCGAAAACACTGAGACCTTGAAACCCACACACCATAGCTGGCTGTAAAGTAAGTATTTTCACAAATTCAGACACCAGAGTCTTCTAAAAGTGTAGTTTTCCCAAGTATTAGAAGAGAAATTAGTCCTGTGTCGCTCAAACCAGGACAACCTGCGAAGGAAGAATTCCTTGCAGCAATACCATCTGAGGAGCAGCTGTGGAAAGGGATCTAAGGGTTTTGGTGGACAGCAGCCTGAACATTAAGTTAGCCGTGTGCTTTGGCTGCAAAGAGGATGAAGTATCCTGAGCTGTATTAATAGTGGACTAGGGGAAGGAAAAGGATTGTCCCCTTTAACTATAATATCTAGAACACCACTTCTAGTCTTGAAATCTCCAGTACAAAAAAGGCATCGACAAGCTGGAGTGAGTTCAGTGGAGAACCACCAGGATGGTTGGGGGCTGGAACACTTGCTCTGTGAAGAGCAGCTGAGGGATCTGGGCTTCTTAAACGTAGAGAAGAGGCAGTTTCAAGAGGACCTGTTAGCATCCTTCCAGTGCCTAGGAGGAGGTCATCAAGAAGATAGAGCCAGGTTCTTCACAATGGTGAATGGGAGAGAGGACAAGACACAGTGGGCATAGATTGAAATAAAGAGGATCTAGCTGGATGTTTAAAAAAAAAATATAAATGTTACAATTACGGTGGAGGTACACAGTGGGATTTTATGGCTCTTGCATTAATTAATGGTAAATTTTGGCCCCTTTAACTTTGAACTGGTTGACATGGTAATTCTAACATTCTTTTAACGTTGTATGCCTTAAAATGAAAGGAACAGGTACTGGAAAATAATAGGAATGTTTTGGGCTGTTGCACTTAGATGGTGTTCCCATTACACAGTACTTGGGTTAGAATGCTGTTCAATCTAATAGTGTTGTTGGACCATATATGGTCCTGTGGTTTTTGGGTTTGGTTTTTGAATCCACAGGTAGTCATTATTTCAATGTTAATGTTCCAGCTATTCAGAAAACAGATTTAGGGAAGAGAGTTACGAATACAGATGCGAAAACGAAATCTTAACAGAAAATATGTATAGGTAAAAACAATTCCTTTCAGGCACTTCCAGACTTGCAAAAGTAATGAAAAATATCATTAGATCTCGGTAAGTAACCTGGAGATGTCAGATATGCAGGAGCCCTACCTTTATTTGTTGTGGAAAATCACATAATATTTAATCTTTCATTTAATATAGAAACTTTATCCTCTACTATTAGTGAAAACTTGCTGTTGTCTGAACTGTTCTTAACTTGTAGAGGCAGTATTATTGCCTCCATTATCCTCAAGCATATTTTTCAATACAAATTTGGTACTATATGGTAGAACCTCCCAAGGAAGCGCTCTCAAGCTCTTATTATAGTTGCGCTAAATGGTAATCTTCTTAAACTTGGAATAAAAAAGTAAGGTGGGTTTCACTGTTGCTCTTGGTTGCCTTAACAACAGTCTATCACCTGAAATTGTCTGTAAGACATATTTTGATTATTGATAATTTTAAGAAAGTGACTCATACAACCAAAGTGTAGCAAAGTGATTTTTTTTAATTTGTGCTCAGCTAACTGAACTCCTTCACATTTCTGATTTCTCAGTTGAGAAGTGATCTTTTTCTCCTAAAAGCATGAGAATAGCCATAAAGGCTCAACCAAGGAAGAAAAGAGGAATTGGGCAAGTGTATAGGGCACTTTTTCTAGTATTCTGGCCACTTGTGGTTTGGCAGCCTAAGGAGAGACCGTCTTTGGCTCAGGACTTACTGGCTTTCAGGGTAGGTTTGTTTGTTTTTTTTTTTTTCAATGATTATGTCCAGATTTCACCTGAATGCGAAAATTTTTAGTGTCTACAGCATAAAATGGCAGCATTTTACAGCTGATTATGTTGTGAACAATCTCCTATTGGTTTTGAGCATTTGGTGTCCAAGACAGTTACCTCTTTTTAATGTTTCAAGTTTGAGTCAAAACAGAAGCTAGAAACAGACTTAAATGTTTTAGCTGAATTCTATATTTTACATTTGCAATTGAATGCAGTGCAAAGTATCTCAAGTGTATAACTAACAAGTATAAAGTTAAATTAAAAGCTTGTTTGTAACAGGAATGTTACCTTTTGTGATGAATCCTGTTTGTAATAACTAATGGAATTGTGAATACAGGAATCTTTCAGAAATGTAGCACCACTGATTGCAGAAATATGCAACAGGAGATGTTTATGCAGCATTCCTTTCTGTTTGTGATTATACTTGTTCTGTACATGTTGGTTGAACATAATGATGTGCTTAGTCATTTCATCCTATCTCCAGCAATTCTCTTAAAGCAAGAAATAACACAGATTGCCATTGCATGACAAGGTCACTTCTTGTGCTCTTGACACAACGTAGAGAAAAGGATGGATTTCTTGACGTTGGTCTACATTGTGATCCCAAAATCGCAGACTAATCAAGAGATGCAGAAGTGAAGTTTAAACTGGCTTGCTGGTGGCCCAGAATCAGTAGCGTGTTTATCACCACAGGAGGACTCTTTGGTCCTGCTGGGAACCTTCGGCAAAAGATGTACTAGGGGGAAGTCTGAATTGTCTTTAATTGCATTTAAAGAATGAAGAAACAGCTGTGTTGGAACTGGGGAGTACTGTATGCTGCACTGAAAACCTTTTTCTCTTTCTTTATATGGATTAAAGGATCCTTTGTCCATCTTTAATCTTTAGGCAGCAGTTGCCAATTTTATCTCCAGCCATGGATGTTGAAAGTGCAGTAGCCAACATGTTCTCTTTTTGAAAGCAGGTAATACGTTCCACTTGGGCTCTATGCTACCAGGATTCTGGTAGTTGCTAAGGTTATAAGTATTATGCTTACTTTCTATTCTAATTTCAACAGAAATGCTCAAATCATTCTTAAATTTGGTAAAGATTTCAAAGCCAGGAGGGATTGCAGTTACCTGCAGTACAGCACAATTCACCCAGTCCTTCATTAAAGTCAAGTTAATGAAACCTAAACAGTAAGCTTTTTCAGCTAAGTTGTAGCCTCACAAATACACCTGCACCTGTAGCGGAAGCAAAAAGGATCATTTCTGTGTTGTCAGGTAAACAAGAGTATATTGTAAATTCTAATCCTATTTTGAAAATGTATGTGGCCCATGATCTGCCTTCCTGCATCTGAGGGGTCCCTAGGAAAAGGGAGAGTAGTGAGCACACTGCACTGAGTGTAGCGATTTAGCCTGTCGAGCTGTGCTGGGCATTAGGTAATATATTCTTAAGAATGTCTTAGAATTTGAGCTTTCTCTGTTGAATATAATGTTCTTATGTTGGTAAGTGTCAGTAATGCTTTCACGTTGTTGAATGAATGGTCTTTCTCAATAAATTCCTGTGAGCAGTTTTTCTCATTTTATTAAGAAATGGATGTTCTCTAACGTAAAAGTGATTTTCTGGTGCTGACTTCCTCTTTTTTCCAGTTTGTTACCGTCTATATTAAAAAAATAGTACTCATAAGGATTAGCACCACCAGTATGCTAGAAAATGACTATATGATGAAAAAAATCCCTGTCTATAAACAGCTTTTTTACTAAAAGAACTTACCTATCATTGTCTATAGACCCATCTATAAACCTACCTGACATTACTTCAGTACCCAGCAATCTTAATGCTTTTGCAGAATGCGGGTGGTTTTGGTTTTGTTTTTTTTTGCAGCCCATGTGTTCTCTTTTTTATTTTGTAAAGCATCTTTTTTGTGTTCTGAAACATGCTTTTTGAATTGTTCTTGTTTCCCCTTTCAGTGGTACTCCTCAGTCACATTCCAAGGCATAACTTGTGAAGGGAAGGAAACACACTCAAGCTTACCTCTCTAAGACTATGCATGATTCTGTGCAGTTCCTTCTTCCATTTAATTTGCCTGGATTTTTTAATTTTATTTTCTTTTGTCAGTGGTATGGCACCATTTTGTTGAATGTCAAAGCTATGAGGCTGCTGCTGCTATGCTACAGTTTGTTGGTGAATAAAACCTGAAGTTCTTCAAAACCAGATGTGTCTTGGGGTGATTGTTTTGTTTCAACCAGGGGGTCTTTTGATCAGAAGTGGGGAAAGGAGTCACAGTTCACTGTGAAGCAATCGGCTCTGGAGGTCTGTGTGGCTGTGCTGCAGTAGTTCTGGTCAGTTTGAGAATACCTTTGAGAAACCTTTGTGGATTCTGATAAGGAAAGTTGTATGCTACCAACTAATCTATTACTCTAATTTTCTACCTGCATTACATTTTTTAGTTAACATCAGTCCTTGGGTAGGTTGTTTAGCAATTTGTATTATTGGTGACCACTAGTGAACATTTTCTTTGTTCTTTCAGATCACTTGGTATCTCCTTTTCTTTGCTTTTTTTTTATTTCTGTCTGGTTTTATGCATTATCTGAGTTGAAGAACCTGGCTGAACTTACGTTCCTGGTAAGGCTTATGACCTGTGAAATTTCAGACATTTACATTTCTAGTCACATTCTTTAACCATGAATGCCACCCACTACCTACAGATTCAGCTTTTCTGATATCCCTCTTGCGCCATACAATGGCACAATGGTTTTATTTATAATTTAAAACTATTGTGTCTAAATTTTTTTTTGGAAAAATGTATGTGTCTATGTATTTCTCTACTAGTTTTCTACCTATATAGAATCTCACTGTTCACTATTGCTTGCATGACTTTGGATGTCTAATTATTGAATTTCTGCCTTGTATTTCCCTCAGGTTCTGTCCTAGCATTTCTGAAGATGTGTTCTCATATTTTAGCTTATTTTGTTCCTCAATGACTTCTGTTTTTTCCACTTGTCTTGTCTTTCTAGTATCATTTGGCCTGATTTACGGCCTTCCTTTATAGCTTTTGGAATTGTAATTGCCATTGTTAATTCTGTGCTCCAGCAGTTCCCTCTCAACGACAATGGTTTAATCAAATTAGAGTGGATAATGTTAATTGGTGCACTCCCATTGTTAGAAGTCAAAGAAAGAAAATAGTTTAGTGTCTTCATTTAATATTTTATGGTCCTTAAGTACATTCAGTCTGTCATTTTACTGTGGTTGTTTTCTAGACCCTCATCTGTTGTGAACAGGTGACTCAACAAAAGTGATGTTTCACATATATTTTCTTGCCCATCTGCTGTTTTTAGTGTATGTATCTTTGGAAAAATTTTATATAAGTCTGTAGTTTGGATGTAAGATTATAGCAGTTTTGTGGCAGTTAAAATATAAAAGTTGCCTGGTCCTACAGTAAAGTGGAGGAGACAATACAGATAAACTACACAGGGAGATCTCCAGGTTAGTGGTTTCTGTGGGATTGTGTATTTGCTGGTGCTTGGAGGTACGTTCCTGTTCTAAGCTTGAAATATTCTCAAACACAAGTCATCTGGGAGTAAGAAATTGCTGGTTCCTTTGAACAAAAGGGTGAAAAAACTTGTGCAATTTGCTTGTCTATGTATGCCAAAGCAACATATATGGAGTCCATTTAAAATTCAAGTGCTGTTTTGCCAAATATCAGTCATAAAGAAATAGTATCAATATAACCTCTCTCTTTCTGCACTTTATTCTGCAATTTTTATTTCTAATAGAATTTTACTGCTTTGTTTCAAGGGGTAGTTAGAAGGCAAGTAGGTATTTTTAAACATCATTTGTTTAAATTTTCCATCATATGGAAAAATATCCTATTCTATTAAAAAAAACCACCTACACACAAAAATACTTTAAACTATGTACTTTTCATAAGCTGCTTGTTTATACCAGCACTGTTGTTTTCCAGTTAACAGAATGCTGTCTACCGCTGTTTATCTATGGCTCTTCACGTACATACACACACAGAATAAAAGAACTGTGATTTTTGTCACAAGAAAGGGAAATCATTACATGTTTCTTTACATCTAACATGCATGTAATTTTGAATAGAGATTGTGTTGCATTTTATTCTTACGGGCAATTCTGACCTCAGGTTGGGCCCATGCTGTTAGTTCCCAAGGTCCCATCAGTTGGCTCTATATTATGTTAATAACTTTCACATATATAGGCACTCTATTTTGTCAGATTTGAGAAAACACAGACTTCAAAAAGTCTCTTGTACACGGTGAGAGGGAGAGGGGCATACTCCCAGGTAAAGCAGTTGACAGCTTAAGGCATCTGTGTGTGATTCCAGCTGTGTGTGTTTAATCTTTGGACATTGAACATTGACATTATGTACAGTGATCAGCTCACATGCATGAAGCTTGATGTTTCAGGCTCCTGGTCCTGGGCAGCTAGTGTGCATTAGCCTTCTAGATGTGTAGGAATTTTAGCACTTTAACCATTTCCAATGATGGTGCTTTCCAGTGTTAACTATCTTAAATTATTTCTGCAAAAGCAGAGCAAAGTATATATTGCCATCTTAAACACCTTGCCTTTTTTACTTGCTTGTTGTAGAGCCTGAGAAAGCCATCTTCATTGCTCTTACAGATATCATCAGTTCACCTGTTTACTGTTGTTGTTTATGCTCCCTCCCCAATCTGAAACCTGCATCTTCTTGTTGTTCAGTCTTGTTATATGTGTAGTTTATATGTGTCAAAACAAAGACGCTTTAATATTTTTCCAGGTAAGAACAACAGTGAAATAAATTACTCTGTGATCTTTTTAGATGGGAGAAATAGATTGAGCTCTAGATGTGTTTTACAAAATGGAATCATTCTTGTAGCTCATCTTGGAACCTTATCTGCTGCTTGCTTTTTTTTTTTTTTTTTTTTTCCCCCAAATGAGTTCCAAAATTAAACTCAAGTGTTTGTGGTTTCATGAGTTCATGTGTGAAGGCAACATGATATCCATGGTTCTGATCAGGATTTTTCTTGTTGAATTCTGTTTAAATTTCTGTGGCAGGTAAGCATATCGTATATAATTCAAGTCACGAATTGCTTAGCCTCCATTTTAACTCATTATGGCTTGTAGCTTTTGTTTTCCTAGTCATCTAATAGGGAGACTGTTCTAGAATTTCATGTTGTTTGGGACAATCTTATTATTAAGCTACCTTTATTTCTGGTTCAGTGTTTTGTCTTCACATTAACATTTTTTTTAAACTATAATCATTATTCTTAAGAATTGATACCTTTCCCTCACTATTTCATTTTTTTTATATGAACAATTTTATCTCTTTTAGCTTTCATTTTACTAGGCCAAGGAAGCCAAACTTCTTTAATGTATTTCTCTCTCAATACGTTCTTCATTCTGCTGATCATAGTAATATCTCAGCTCATCACTTACAATGTTAGAAAGTGTGCTTTAGACCCTCAGATTTTGTTTTGTATTTGAATGGAAATATCTCTTTGAGAAAGGGGTACTAACAGAAATCACGATAGCATTATTTTCCCCAATTATAAACTGGCAAACAAATGCTAATAGTAATGGTAAAGCCTGTGTGCTCCTGGGTGTAACAGCTGCCACGTTTTTTCACAAAATAGCTGTGTGCCCACAAAGGAATATGATAACTGTAGACTAGATCTTGGTCAGTGAGGATATTGTAGAAATTTGACTAATAGTATATAGATGTAAAAATAAACTTGAATGGAAAATAATAAGAAAGTTTTAAAAAATGCATGGATTTTGGTTTTATTTAGTTTCTAATTCAAACACAAAGTTTGAGAAATTAAATAAAGCAGTGATTTAAGAGCATAGGTGCTCAGTTACAGAGGAAGTGCAGAAAATAGTCGGAATTTTAATGCCAAATTAGAAAGAGAAGCTTTTAGTGAAGGACTCCAAACATAAAGGAAGATATAAGCATCTCAAAAACCACTAGACTAGTGCAGGAGCTTGACTACATGGAAGGTCAGGGGGGACAGTGAGACATGCTAGACGTCAAGCAAATTAAGCTTTATGAAAAGTGTTTGAACATCCTCTTGCCTGAAGAAAATGAAAAGGCTGGTGTTAGATATTTAAAATGTTGAAATGAAACATTTGGCTATAAATGAAGTGAAAAATTTTGTCTCAATTTTAGATTAGAAAAATACAATAGGACATGATAGAAAAGGCAGAAGGCCTCTGTATGTATTAGCACCTTCAAAGGGGAAGCAAAGTTCAGATCTTGATATCCTCCCACTAGAATTGTCTATATCCGAATGCCCCTGGTACCTGACTGTACGCTCCTAATGCTGGAATTTAAGTGAGAAAAGTGGTGCAGGTGGTTATAATGCTGTGGGATTTACCTTACCAGTTTATGATTTTCAGAAGAAACTTCAGTGGAAAAAAGTCATTAAGAATATAGGTGCAGGTGAGACACATGACAAAACACGAGGAACGTATTATATTTAGATACTTCAGAATAATGCCATATTTTTACAGTGGTTTTATTGGGGATATGGAGGCAAATACACTGCTCCTTGGAAAAGTTCTGGCTTCCAAATTCCCTTTCTTGAGATTTTTTCCCAGTTGGTGCCTAGGTAGGAAATATGAGAAGAAAGGATAAAGCCATATTAACTCATCTGGGGGCAGGGCTGCCAACATTTGCTACTTGAGTTAACCAGATCACCTCCTAAGTCATCTAATAGCAGCCTTATCTCTGAGAAATCGTGCAGCATGGATTAAAGACTGGAAGACTGGAAGGAATAAATGTACCAGGGAAGGAGAGGAATCAAGGAGAGAGGGTGCAATTATCTTAATATTGACATTTCCTGCCCCCCCCCGAAAAAAAGGTTTGCCAAGCTGTTTTTATTTATTTGCAAGGTAATGAAGAGATGAATAATTGCCAGCATGGACAAAAATAAATAATGTCAAACTAGTTCAATTTCTCTCTATGATAAAACAGTTGAACCTGTGAATAGAGCCAAAGCAGTAGCTGTCATGTATTTTGACTTTAAATAAAGGCTTTAATAAGACTGTCTTTTGGGACATTTTTGTAAGTAATGCAGAGAAATGGGGTCTAGGAGAAATTAGTGTACAGTACGTGCAAAACTGATTGGATTAGTATTGCTATTGATTAATTTTTGATGAATTGCTCTCACAATGAAAAGGTATATTGAGCGGGTTTTCTTTAGAGACCTGCTTGGAGTCTGTTTCTTCTTTCTGTTTTTTACCTTGTGAACTGAATAATAAAGTAGAGAGTACTGGAGGCATTCTGCAGATGACACAAAACTGGGAACGTACTGTGCTGCAGAACAAGATCACATTTCAGAATGATCTTGCAAACCTGGAAGAATAATCTGCAAACCAGTAGGTGAAATTCAGTGGAGATCAGAAGGCATGACACTTTTTCATGAATAAATCATAGCAGTCCTTCAGAAAGGATTTTATTTTTTATTTTTTTTTTTTTAATTTGATAGCACTATACTGTATGAAAAGGTTGCCTTTCCACTGGCACGTACATACAGAAGTGTAGCCAGTAAAATGAGCAAAGTCAACCTTCTTCTTAACTCAGCATTATCAAGAGTCTCTGCTGAAACACTGTATTCCACTTGGGAAATGACGTTTCAAGGAAGACTTAGACCCCTTGGAGGCTGAACAGAGCCATCACAGGTGATCAGAAGCGTAGGAAGAGTAAACCATTCTCATTTGTTTAGCCTGCAGAAGAGAAGACATAGGAGAGTGTGTTTTTCTAATATGTCAAGGGCTCTTGCAGAAGAAATAAAGAAATATTCTCTTGTGTCGGTGGTGACTGGGCTAAGTAAAAAGGGTCCAAACCCAATGAAGAAAGACTCAGAGGAGATACTAGAGAAACCTTCCTAAATGTCAGATTAATTAAGTAATAAAGCAGATTGCATGAGAAGGCTTTGAATTTTTATCATTGTTAGGCTTTCAAGAGCTAGTTAAAGACATATGTAGCTATAGTTTTTCCCACTTTTGAGAGTAAGGTGGAAATGCGTTTTTTTTTTAAATTGATTCCTTAAGCTGTATTTTTTCTAAAAGTTTCTGACTGAATGACTGCTTGGAACAGAAGTATTCAAGTTGAGGCAAGATAACATCAGCAGTTACATTTATGTGGCCCCCTGCTTGAATTCACCTTCTTTGAGAAAGAAAGTGAGGAAACCTTTTCTTCATTATAGTGAGGGGGGAACACGACAAGTTGCTCCAAATGGTAGAAATCTTTCTTTCAGGAAGATTCTTATTCATATTGGCAGAACTGATCAAGTTTTCTCTTGAGTCAAATGTGATATCTTTGACTCAAGAGAGATTTAATTTTGAAATATCTTTTTAATGGTCTAGTAAGAATTTGAATTCTAGCAGTTGATATCTTCAGATTAGTTTTAGACAGTATATTTTTGTTTGTTTAATCATAGCTTTAAGGCAGAAGTCTTTCTCTGATTTGAATTTGAGAGGGATCTCTTCAACATGACTGTCAAGATTATTTTAGCCTTCTAGCACTGACTTTACTTTCTCCATTTCTTCAAGGGTGGTCATCTATGTGCTTTTTGCTGTAATCTGTATATACAGAAGATCTGTATAGCTTAATTAAAAATTCATTGCTGTTTTATGTTTGACAAAAAGCTAAACAATGCATTAGACTAAATTGTCCATTACACTTTTATACAAGGCAGTGTAATTACATGAAAAACAGCCTTAACAGTAAGAATAAAATTTATCATAGGATAGTGCTAATGCGTTTATATGCAATGAGAGTAGGTTTAATTATAGTACATTTAAGATTGGTATGCCAAGAGCAATAAACTTTACAACAACATTTGAAAGTTTAATAAGCATGAAACATCATAAGAACAATGTAGACTAAACCTTCCTTCCATCCGAAAAGCTGAAATGCAAAGAAGTTTTTATTTATTGCCCCAGGTAAAAAAGTCTGTAGAAACAGATAAGTGATGACAAAGCTTTGATGTTAATAAACCCAAATGGAAGTCAAAAATCAAAGTGTGTAAATGGCTAGGTTATAAAAAGAAAGATGACAGAGTTATACCCTGTAATTAGGTGTAATTTGTGCTTTTGGCACAGCTATTTGTCCTGCATGAATGAGAGGTTGTCTTATGTTTTCTTGTCCGTGTATTATAGAATTGCAGTATGGGCACATCCCACTTCAAACCTCCCTAGGCTTTTTTTTTTTTTTTCCCCAAGTAGTATTTGAAAGCAGCATGCATATTGATCCCCTCTTATGTGAGTACTGTAGTCAGTTTGCCCTTCCTAGTACTTGAAAATAATCATAAGCTAAGTGTTTATAAAACGCAGCCAGAAACAAAGTAATAATTTTAGAAAAATGCAACCAGATCGCAAAATTTGTTTCTACCTTTAGTATAAATCAGACTTGTATGCCATACAACTAAATTACATTAAAACTAGAAAATTAATAATCCAATTAAATTATTTAATGAGTTGTTCTGTTTAGCAGCTGCATAATTGGCTCTCTCATCCATATTTTAAACCGTTGTAGAACAAATTGCTATTAATTAAATAATTTAATTTAATGGATTCCTGTCTTTGTTTTCTGGTACCTCTGCATGAGACATCAAATTTTCAGTGCTGAAACCTATTTTACAACCATCTCTTTCTGCCGTGCACTCTGAAAATTTAGAAGAAATCTTTTCTTCTGCTTTCTGTGTTGCAAAGAAACTGACAAAGTCTATTGAGTCAGGGGAAACTGCAGATTTTACTAATGGCTATACAGCTATTAGTTTTTAAACTTTCCTATTTAGGAATAATTACTGCATTTTTAGACATGCTAAATTCTCTGTCTTTATGAAATTACCACAAGGTTTGGTACTGATGTATGGTTTTAATCTCTCTGATGTGAAGTTCACAGCTTTCATCTGCTGGGATGTGAAATACCCTCGCAGAGCACCTTTTGGTTAGCCGCATTACATGTTTAAGGTTGTAAATCCATGATAGCAGTGCAGGAATTGAGTGTTCCAGCAGTGCAAAAGCCCTTTGCTGAAGTTTATATTTCTCTTATAAATGAAAACGCATGAAACAACATGAAATATTAGTGTGACTCCTTTTTATCTTGACCTAAATATATTTTTACTTCATTTTCCATGTCTCCTTTCTTTATTTGAAATTCAAGTCTGACATGTTCCGAAGTTCTCAAATGATTTCTGTGAATGCTGCAGCGTGGTTGCATGTCACTGTTTGCTGGTGGCTTGAGGTGGCTCTTCACCTCCTTTGGGTATTCTTCTGTCTTCTGGTACATCCTTGCAAAGGTGTGTGCTTGTACCACAGCATGTAAATCTACCCTTTTCTTCTTTCTACCCAGTTGTCTTTCCAGTTCATGAAGCCTTTTTCATGAATTCTACCTCAAAGGACAAACTCCCTGGAGGGGAAAAGGGCTCTGAGGAGTCAGACGTTTCCTTTCTGTTTCCCTTCTGGGCATCTGTGCTCATTCAAGGATGAGGGATTCCTTCCTCCCACCTCAGAAGTTAGAAAGTGCTGATCTCCAGGAGAGTTCTGTAAGTATGGTTCATGCTGATTGGTTACTCAAAGGCTTTTTGTTTTCCTCTTTTCTTCCCACCGAGATCCACTTTTTAATTTTGTCTGTAGCTTTTAAGCTGCATTTTCTAACTGCAGTGGAAGGAAAAGATGTGACCTGTACTTCTCTCGTAAGTCAAGTGGCAGAGCCATGCCCTAAAAGGCTCAGCTCATTGGCTTTTCTCCTGCTAATATTGCGAGTTAAGCTTTCCCGGATAACTTATTTAAATCTGTTTCTTAGACCCAAATATCTGCTCACAACTGTTGCTATTCTTGAAGTGCCAGTGCTTGTTGAAAATTATTGTGATTTCTGAACTGCTGGCACTATTCACTCCTAAGCAGGTGACAACTCATGTTTACTTAACAAAATCAATTCTAAGTTTTCTTAAGCCCACAGTCCATAGTCGTAACAGTGTACTCTAGTTTAGGGTCGGTCTTCCCCTATGTGTTTCTGGTCATTATTTGCTTTCCTCTTTTGCTTCTCTTTTCCCCTTAGTTAATTATAAATTTTCATGACCCTCAACTTTCCAGATGTGTCAGAACTGAGGTTGTTGCTCTGTCTGGACTATCCCAAGCCAGGTTCAGTTTTCACCTCAACCATCTCCCACACCAGCCAGCAGGGGTGGAGACATGAGGCAGGCTGTAGATGGACCTCCTCTGAGCCTGAGCAAAGCCGGGACCCTCTGGTCGTGCTAGCTGCCACCTTTCTGTCAAGATGGTCTGGTTTGCAGAAGGACAGAAGTGCATGGAGTGTGGCTTCCTGGCCAGACACCACTGCTCCACAGCTCTTCAGGTCAAACCCAACAAGTCTGTATAACTTTGGAGAAAAGATTAATAATTTATTTGGGAATTTCAAATAGTCTTACTGTAGAGAATTTAATTTGCTTGTCAGTTGCCCGAATTCATTATGTTGTGGAAAAAAAAAATCTGAAAATTCTTTTTTCTAAGTTTTCTGTCTGTTTGAGGTGAATGAGTTTGTGAGATTTCTCTCTAACTCCCATGTATAAACCAGAACTTTTTTGCTTGTTCTTAAGCGGAGCTGTTTCAAATTAAAGCATAATTAATTTTGAATTAAGAGTTGTTTTCTTTCAATAATGGGGATGTGGAGTGGGAATTTAGAACCATACTTTAGTATAACTTCCTCTGTTCGGAAAAAAGGCTGGTATATACATCTGAAACGTTGGTATGTGACAGCTGTGAAATTTTTGTGTGATTTCTTCCTAAATCGATAGATACACAGTATGATAGTAATGTGCTCTATTAAAAGTGATCCTTTCCATTGTTCTCTTACTCTGTTGAGGCACTGCTACTTGTTGAGAACTGGGAAGATGCCTTAAGGTGAAGGGAGAATTGGACTCCCTATATGCAGAATTGTAGCTTAGCTTAGAGACTTACGTTGATGTTGCTTTTTTGTAAAAAACAACAACAAAAAAAAGATTAATCTAGATGTGTGGCTATAAAGTGGGTTTTTTTGATGAAGATTGGAAGAAGTGTATGTAGATTAAAACTAGAATAGTGGATAAATTATCATTTTTCAAGTATTTAACTGTAATTACGTTAGATTTATAGATAGGAGAATATTTCTTTCTACTTGTTCTGTCTCTGGAGCCTATATCAGTTCTGGAGTTCTTTGTCTCTTTTTGGTGGTCTGGCTTTTTTTGAGTAATTAATTTGATAGATGTCAAAGCCTTGCCTTTGTTTAAAATGTAATAACTTCTTTATTTGGGAACGTGTGGGGATGTTATCATCTGGAAATGACAGAAGACAGATTTGTGTTCTTTAAAGCACTTTTCTTCCAAGTTATAATGACTTTTGTTCTAAATGGTACTTTCAGCATGCAATTAGGTCAGTGGCTGCAATCATCATAGCAAATCCATTCCCTCCAAAAGATGATGATTGCTGTAAATCAGACCTGCTTATGTCATCGTATCAAATAGATGGGGACTGCAGTCCCTGGCCCCGTACTAGGAATTAAGTTATTCTTTGCCAGGGAAGCCTTAATTGTTTTAAGCCCAAGAATGGAAGGTGTGTACTTGAGAAGAATAGCAGGAGGAGCAGTAGTGTGGTTGACTTACTAATCATGTCTCAGCAGTAACTTATTTTTACCACTTCAGATAGCTGTGGATTTGATGAGTAAAATTTAACATCTGCTAATTAAATTCAGATTTTTATTAGGATAATTTCATGTGTGTTTTTCTTTCCACTTTATCTTCTTTTCTGTAATGCTAGGTGTGCATTTGCATTACAAATGAAGTAGTAGAGAAAGTACAGCAAAAGTTTATTTGAGTAATGATGCATTTGATCCTCTTGAAGTTCTAGGTGTGGAGTTTTACAGTTGAGTTTAGTTTTTAAGTGTACTGATTTTAAAAAAAATGAAATACTTGTTCTGGTGCAAATAAGCATTTTTGAAACTTTCTAGCAAGTATAATTGAGAATTTTGGATTATATGAAGGATTCTTCCAAAATGTGTTGCAGTGTTTTAATTTTTTAACAAAATTAGAGATTTGAAATGGAATTGCGCAAAACCAAGATGTGATTTCAGAACACACATATATTAAAGTGTGTGAGTGCTATATAGACAATTCAGCAGAATCAATAAACTTAAATATAAATATACACACATGTATGTGTGTGTATATATCTGTTGATGCTTCCACATTGAAACCTGCTGACAAAAAAGGCAAGAAACTTCCTATGGCAGTTTTGCATTGTCCCAGTAATACACCTGCCATGGAAGAAGCATCTATCTAACGGAGGATAGATCAGTGTGGTTGTCTTACTGCTCTGTCTCTGCCTTTTCTGTTGAGAACGTTAACAAAAGGGCTAGGTTTTCTTTCTTTAAATAAAAATGCCATTCTGTTTTAGAAACATAAACTTTTGTATGAAAATTGTACCAGGTTTTTTTCAGTAGGCTATAACTTGGCTTTCTCATGCTTTGATGTCAGTATTTTCTGTTTCCAGACTGTGACCCTGAATACAGTAAAAACGTAGTGATAATAGTCCTTTCAGAAAACCTTTTATTTGTTTTGGTTATGAGAATTTTTTTTTCATCGTTCCAGAAAGAAAGCACCACTATTCATCTCCGTCACCTCACCTATTTTCCTGTAGTTCAGTAATTTATATTTTCCAGTGTTTTTGAATAGAATCCTGGCGAGTTCTCGTGAGATTTTTGTGTCTGAGGTTATATTTAGGTCCTTTTAAAATCAGCTTTCAGAATTAGCATTTCACTGAGTTACTTGTATCTGCCAGTATTAAGTAGGCCATAAGTAATTCTATTCTGCTTTTTAAAACAATAACAAATTTTGTCCTTTTAAATGGAAGTGAGAACAGCATTATGTAATTGCTGTTGTTTTTAGCTCAAATTTCTGGAGTGCACCACAAATAAAATCCTAGCTTTTCTGTGGCCATTGAAAGTGTCGAGGAAAACATAACGACGTTGATGATTTCTGACAAACAAATGAGGGTTACTTATGGCAAGCCAGCATTGTGGAATTAGAAGCTATATTCCAAGCCTGCTTGTAAGTCTTCACAAATCCTATCACAATGGAAGCCATGGAGTAACAAAAATATTGTGAAACAAATGCCTCCTGGGTGGCTAATTATTGGCATTCTTTCCTTTTTACTCAAAGGGAAGCTCTGTATCTTCCCTGTAAAATGCTGTCTGACTCGAGAGCAAGAATGCTTTGGGGTGGGGAGCTGGAATCTCTTCAGTGGTTTATTTGTGAGGGATTTCTTATTTATGCTTTTATTTTATCAAAAAAGAAAATAGTTCTTTAAAGGAACGACATTAAATCCTTACTGTCACAAAAGACTGTTAATACCTTGGCTTTCTCTATTAAAATGTCATGTAAACAGCTATTGCATTATTTGTGCTGGTTCATGGATGTTATTCCAGTTTGAAATAAATGTTGAATTCAGAAGAACAGTTAATACACAATCTTAATTTAACATGTTTTGTTTAGATGAACTAATGGAGCGAGAGGGCTTTTCAATTTATTATACGCTCTTTTTAAGTGAATGCCAAAGCTTTTCTGCTGATTTGAAGTAAGAACTTATGATCATATTATTGTTTATCATGCGCTGTAGAGGTTGCAATTACTTACTTTCTCTGAGCATTCCTGTATCAGCTTGATTATTAAGAGCTTTAGATGCCATACTGTTAATTAGAAAATGACAATGGTGTAATTGCATTCTCATCTTCATGGAGAAGTGGCAGTTCTCAGAGAAGAAAAGAATAAAAGGCCAATATATGCCTTCCTGTGTCTGCCTGAAGGTGGTTCATGTTATAGAGGCTTTTGGATGAGCGTGAAAAATTAGAGCCTCAAAGCTGAGACAAATTTAGAGACATTATAGAAAATAAACTCTCTCTAGGAAATCTAAATTTGAGGGAAGAAAAACAAGTTTCCCCAAATTTTGGCCTTACATTGGCCATGCAAATCACTAAACCCTTTCTCACTTAGTTATTTTTAATTTTATAGACCATTGCTCGTATTCCATTAACTTCGGTCCTTTACAGAATCTGGGGAAAGATTGCTGTGAATGTGAACAATAACCATCTCTGGTGATACCTTGATAGCCTGACTTTCTATTTTTGGCTTTCTTCGGTTGTATTGTGCTTCCTAGGAGATTAGAAATTCATTATTGTGCATCTGTTCTTCCTTCTTTGTGAAAACTGTCAGTCCAATATTTTGATTAGGGTTATGATTTGGGGGAAGAGAGGATTTACTGTTGGAGAAGAGAAAATCTATTCTCTTCTGACCATGCTGCAAACAGGTTTTGTTACAGCGTTTTCCTGTCATGATTTTCCAACCCCCCCTGGAGAACTAAAGCAAAAAAGACAGAGATCCAGCATCTCTGACACTAGAGATGTGAAGTTTGTCTGTGTTTCACATAGCTTTGGTACTTACTCTCAGCTTTCAGGGAGCTTTTCACTGTGTTACTTTTCTTAGTCCTAATGGTGAAAGGTAAAAGATTTATTTTTTTTTTTTGCTGCATGGTAACAAGTGTTTTTCTTGTTCATGAATGTGCAATGCTTGTCCTAAATGTGTGTTAAACAAAAAGAGAAAACCCTCCTGGGTTTTATAAGAAAAGCTTAGTGACACAAGTCTGATCACATCACTAGCTTGTTCAAAACTGCACCAAGGGAAGAGAATTTAGTTGCAACTCCACAGAGTGAAATAGCTCACCTCGTTAGCAGAAAGCTCTCAGAGCAACATAAACCTGTGACAAACAGCTATGAAAAAATCTTACAATTTCTTACTTCCATAGTTTTGGCATTAATGAAGAAACAGGTTTATAATTTAAGTATCAAGAAGTAATTGAATTGTTTAATCATGAAATGAATAAGCAAAAAACCCACTCTCGTCAATTCATACAGTGGCATACAGTATTTATTTTAAAATCCACAATTTGTTTACCATTTGTTCATTTTTTAAGACTATTAGGATTATTTTTCTCTCTTCCCTTAACAGTGTGTGTCTATGTATGTGTGTGTATGCATATTAAAATACAAGCATCACTGCTTGTCCAAATGTGTATGTTGTAGCTAAGGCTGGTGCGTAGTAGTCTGAGTACTACTACAAAATCAGTCAGGCTTGTAATTTTTTTATACAATAATAAAACCAAAATAGATTCTTTGATCTGTAATCAGGGTAAATCCACTGACTTCATCTGAGTTTTCTGAATTATACTAGCTTCACCTGATTTACTAAAGAGAAAAATTGAGCAGAGACTAGATAGTAAAAAGTGGGAGAAGGCAGGTGAGACAAATGAAAATGTCCTACAGTCACTTTGAAGATCAAATATAAAAAAGCACAAAGTCAAGTTGTGTAATCCTGCTCCCCGACCTAACCTTGGAATGCAGAATATGGGGAAAATGCAAAAATGGCCTAGAAATTTCTCTGGGCTATGTCATTTAGAGAGACTGATCTGTGTGTATACACAGAGCATCATTTTTATACTTAATTTTCAAATGTGGTAAAACAACTCAGCTAAGAAAGCAAGCTAAAAGACTTTTTCAAAAAAGAGATCCTCAAATTATGCCTAATCCCGGTTTGCTTAAATTCTGGCTAAACTAACTGAGCAAAAATATGTCCAGATTTAAGTGTTTTGTCAAATGGAAAGAGGCTTAAACAAGTTTTGCATGTGTTTGAATATTCTGATCTGCTATGATCTACTGAGTGCTCTTACCTGTATTTCTGAGTCTCATAATAACGTGGTCTGTTAGGTTAGAGATGCAGAGTCAAAGATGTTTGGCTTTAATGTCTTATGTTCTCTTCACAATCTGTAGCAGTAGGCTGCCTCTATAGTCTTAAAAAGCAGAAATGGAAACCTGGCGAAGTGTGTGGTATTCCTATAAACTGCTGTCCTCAACACTTCTCAACTGAGTTATGATTATCAAACATCAGTATTTACAAAGCTAAGTACAAAATAAGTAATTTTGAAATATAAGTTATTATTATATAAAAATAAGTTGTTATGAAAATAGAAGAATTTAATATCCATTTTCAGCCTATTTGACATTTAAATCCTTCTCTAAAAGACAATTTAGGGAGCTGTAATTACACACAAGCATTTGAGTTGTTGGTGAAGTTGTTGGTGACATGGCCAAATGGTCCTGCTGAATTGCCTGGAGAAATGGGGTGAAGGTTTGGCATGGAGTTGGGAGCACATTCACAAGAAACTTTAGAAACTATAATTTGAAGTTCAGGTGAATCATGCTATTCCTTCAAAGGTTAAACTGGTAAAAAGATAGCATGCGCTGAATGTTCCCCCTCTCTCTTTATCTCTGTGTGTGTGTGTGTGTGTGTATTTACGTATGTAAAATGCAGTACACATGTAGTAGTGTGTGTGTATGTGTGCATATACACACACATATATGAAAATATCAAACTGGATATGTGGTTTTTTTCTTCCAGTAATTAAAATTCAGCCCTCTGAGTCATTTTGGTCTCCTCCTTCTCCCCCCTCCCCAAGTATTTTCGTGCTTCAGTCTCGCCATATGAGATGCATCTAGTCCAGGAAAGGGCAAATACTGCAACCAAGGATGATTGCTTTGTAAAAGTAACATAACTGTCAAAAGTATTAATAATTCGTGGAGTATATCAGTTATTTATTTATTTACTTTTGACCTTTGGAAGTAAGAAATGGTGGTTATTCTGAAGAACCACATTTTTTTATTTTTAATGGTGGCATTTTATACTCAGCGGGAGTAAAAGCTCAGTTAAGAGCAAGACTTTTAGAATATTTTAGTAGAAGTAACTGATTCAAGTGGATACCTATCATGAAATGTGGTAATTTCACTGCCTCCCAGTCCTGCTCGTAGCTGCTGTTGATCATTAAAATTTATAACAAATTTCGCAGCTGCTGTTGATGAGTTAACTAAGGTAATAGTCTGTTAAGCTGTAATTGGACTCTCCCTGTCATCTTCACTTGCAACATTTTGAATTGTTAAACATTATTAAACTTGTGACACCCTGTGGCAGTGGTGAGCCATTGCATATTATGTATTGCTGCAAAAGATGTATTTTAGACACCCTTTTGGGGTAGAGCCTTCACTTTTCAAAACTCGAGTGCCATCAAACTACTTTTGGTCTCCCAAAACAGACACTCCCCTCAGGCAAGAGTAGAAGTCCAGCTTATTTTCAGCGTTTTACAAATACACTTATTTCTCAGACCAAGCAAACACATTGTGTTTCACCTGTGCTATTTTGAACCTGCCTCTTTATCATTGATGTTTCTGAATCAGCCTTCTGTCTGTGTGCACAGCGGCAGTCCAAGAAACAGCGAGGGCAAGCAAATATTTCTGAAATGCACGGTCTTCACTGAACTTACTGTCTTTGTTTTGTCATAAGCACTTGAAATTATTTTGTAAAGCAGCTGTTAGCAATAGCTGGTGTATTATCAACTAATCAAATAAGGTAGCTCAGACAAACAGTGTTGTGTGGACTTTTAAATCATTATATTTACAGTGCTCTTCGGGGATTTATGAGAGAGATTGTTACAATCAGTTATATCATGGGCTGGCAGACACTAGAGGATGGGTCTGTGTGGACAACTCTTACCACATCTTGAAATATTCACCGTTATGCTTGCACCTCTCCAATATAAAAAAGTGTTTCCTCACAAAACCGTGTTTTACTGAAGCAAGTTAATTTGTGAAAGCATTCCATCCTCATCTGCTGATAACTGTTTACTGGTGGTTTAATGATTTTGCTTTATATCACACCCAACAGAAATGAGAATGGGATGTGCTTTTAGTGCCTCCAGGGTTAAACCCTGGTGTTCTGATACAATGAGGTAAAATACTTGACAGTTTTCGCCAATAAATATTTAGCTTGGACAGGGGACAGCTAAATTGTGAAATTTTATTTATGTATCTGAAATCACAGGGTCAAGTATGTACAGATATATGTGTGCTTTTAGGAGCTGGGAGAGCAGTTGTGCCCCAGCACTCGTATGGGGCAACACAAAAGTTAATGGGCTTCTGAAGTCGCAGGTGCTTACAGTTCCCAGGTAGCTCCAGTGGCTTTGCTGATAGATAAGGTTACTCAAGCTTTTTCTTTACAAGCCTGTTTCCAGTTGTTCGCAAGTGTCAAAAGGTAGCTGCTCACTCTGAAATTCTCTGTGCTAGGAGTCAGCCTTAGGCTGAATTTTTCTGAAACTGTTCAGTGGAGATGGAATGGAAGGAAGGTGTGGGCGCTTTCAGGGAAGTGTTTTAGGTGCAGGAGACAGGAATGGGGCAGGCTCAGATCAGGAGATGGAAGGATAAAACCAGCTGCTGAGGTGGTAGCTGCAGGGTCGGTAATGGGATTAGCAAAGGGGAAACTGAACAGCTGAGGGACGGGGCAGTAACTGCAGCAGGACAGTCTCTGCTGAGTCCTGGTTCTGGGAAGTCTGGTCTTAGTACATTTCTTTGCTGTCTGTACAATATGAGGTGTGGGGGTTTATTCCCCCTCAGTCAATCAATATAAGATCCTATTGAATCCACCAATTATTCCCTCAGCTCAAATGGTGGAGGCACATGCTGTGGTGCGAAGTAAGTGTAGTTACAGAGTAAAGATGATGCCATATAATAGAACTTGCAGGGGGGTTGGTGTATTTTAGAGTGCTGAAACACAATTGAAAGACCTTTTAGAGTCTTACCACTACATTATATATGTAAGAAGGAAGGCTAAGTTACAACTGAACTAGTAGTTATGATTAGGGCAGTTTTTTGAGTCCTTGATTTTGTGACTTTAATGTTCAACAAAGTGGACAGTTTGAAAACAGTGCCACTGGAAAAGATAAAAAACAGTTACAGTATAAAATGCAGTGAGTAGAAATGTGAAGTAGTCCAGATACTACAGATTGAGGGCAAAGCTTGAATTAATTGTGGTGGAGGGTTTTTTAAAAAAAACAAACAAACAAAAATAAAACCAAAAACAATGCTGAAGAGTTGAGAAGATGACACTAAACAAAGCATTCAGCACAATTCATGATCTTACCTGTCATTTTCCTGGAGGGAAGTTGGGCAGCTCTGACTGTTAAAGGATAAAGTCCTCTCTAAAGTATATCTATGTAGAAAGAAAAAAAGAAGTAGCAAAGGTAGTTGCATTACATGAAAGATGGATCTCGAGGATGACTCCCTGTTTGAAAATTTGAACAGTGAGATTGACAACAACAGTGCAGAGAATGAAGTACAAAGTAGAATTCATATAAAAAGAGAAGGAGCTGGATCTAAGTCATTTCACCTGTAAGAAGATGGGTAGGCATCCAAGAGTGGTTATCAGAGATTGGAACTGAGCTGTGGATTGAATTAGTCAGGGTTAGTGGCAGAAAATGCATCATCAGTATACCATGATATTTGAAGACACAATAGACAAATAGTAGCTCAAGCATTTAACTAAAAACCAGTGGAGGGACATGATAATTTGATAGTGACAGAGAAGTGTCCACTTTGCCTGTATTGGACAGACCTCACCAAGTGGGCTGCAGGCAGTAGCCTGCTCACTGACAGCAACTAACGTTGCAGGTAGTACTGAGCAAAGCGTCTCGAACTCTCAGGACTTTTCCAAGCTCCCCAACTTGACCTTTGCTTACAGAACAGCCATTATATACGTAGGTTTTTATCACTTTGTACCTTGGCCACCTATCCTGCTCTGTCAAAAATGTTAATACATTATTGATATGAAAATAATTGTGTGGTAAAAACAGTGTTTAGGAACAAAGGCCACTTCACATTAAGATATAATTAAGAATACCTTTCAGTTGGTTGTGTCTTTGCTGCCTTTTGGGGTATGATTTATACCTCCAAAGAGTAATCAGTCTATTAAAACGCACATTTCTCTTTCAAGGATACTTTGTTATGATAATTATATTCTGTTTCTCGTTTTGGCAGCTTAATGCTTTTTAACTGAAGCATCACACTACTAACCTGTATTTTCCGTGTGTTTGTCTTTTGTCTAAAACAGTGTACTATTTTAGGCTATGATCGGATCCTTACATGAGGGAATCTAAATGCTCAAATAAAATGAGAAGACAGACTCCAGTCTTCCTCCAAATCCTTTCTTCTGTTGTTAGCTGTGTTTGGTCCCTGCTCTTTTGTTTGGTACTTCTAGTTAAAGACTGTGACCCACTCCATTAGGTTGTTGATTCTCCTTGTTCCTAAGGCAAAAGTTGTAGGTTAGGCTTGCTACACTGAAAGAAAACCTTTGGGAGCCTCATTTGTTATGTTTTCATCCTGATTGTAGACTGATTTAATTGTCTTTAGGATTACTTTCATCTCATGAGCAGAGGACCATATTCTGTGCCAAGGATATACAGATTCTTCATTACAGTGATGTTTTCATCTTACATGGTTAACACAATTGACAGCAGTTTTTCCTGTTGACAAGTACAGAGAGATGAGAGGATTTTACCATTTTTCTTCCTAAATAGCATTTTGTCTATGATAATAGTTACTTATAGGTGCATTAGCTGATGGTATAGCTGTGTTTTGTCCACTTTTTTCATGTGACATCTTGATCACACAAGGCATTCCTCAGATCTGATAAAAATGAAGGATAACTGAAGAGCAGTTGCACTGAATGTAACATTAAAATGTCAGTTAGACAAATTATATTAATTTGGTGGTTGATACCTGCAGGGCAGAGGGACATGTTGACAGGAAGAGTGTTATTGGCCAGCTTTGAACAGAGAAGCAAGCTGTGAGTTACACCTTTCGCTAACACAACCATGAGTGTGTGGAGGACTGTAAGAGTCGTAAGACTGGTGTTGATATCAACATTGTTCTATTTAGTGTATAGTAAAATTATAAATTCTAGTTTGCAAGCTCACTTTCTGGAAATATTTTGTAAGTCTTATTTGGAGGTCAAGAGTGAAAGGTCAGAAATGGAGAGGTTCTGCTTTGTTGGTTTTTTTCATTTATTTTGAGAAATGGTCTGCTGGCAACTGCCTGTTCGGTTTTCGTTTGTGTGAGTTCGTTCTGCTGTACATTGATTAGTGGCTTTATTTTATGGTGTCCATGAAATAATGTTTTGCATCTGGTATGTACTCATATAGGAAATGCGAACTATGAATCTGTATTGGGAGACTGTATTGTAGTGATTATTGTGGAGACAGTGGCAAAGATGGTTAATTGCATTCCACAAACCGGTAGAGATTTGTTACCGATAATGAGTTAGGTAAGGCTGAAAAAGTCATAAGAATGGGGTTTGGAAAACATGCCTTCCATTATACACCCTTTTCCAGGTTTGTATTCGTTGTTCTCTGATGCTTTTTGCCCTGTTTGGTTTCCAGCATGGGGCAGTTTGACAGGCAGGGACATGTTCGCAGGAAGGACTTGAGGCAGAAATCTTATTGTACTGCAGGAGCTTACTGACGGTATCTGTGTCCTGTTCAAAGACAAGATCTTTTCCTGCAGGGAGTATTTTTGTTGGGCAAAGCTTATCCTTAGGCTGGTTAGGGTGTTGTGGTTTTGGCTGGGATGGAGCTGACTTTCTTACTAGCAGCTGGTGTAGTGCTATGCTTTGGATTTGGGGTGGGAATAATATTGATAACCCACTAATGGTTTTGGTGATTGCTAAACAGTCAAGGCCTTTTCTGCTCCTCACACTGCCCTGCTGGCAAGTAGTCTGGGAGGGCACAGAAAGTTGGGAGGCAACACAGCTGGGATAGCTGACCTCAACTGACCAAAGAAATATTCCATACCACATGACATCATGCTCAGTATATAAAGCTGGGGAAAGAAGAAGGAAGGGGAAACGTTCAGAGTTCCAGTGTGCCGTCTTCCAAGTAAACGTTATGCGTGATGGAGTCCTGCTTTCCTGGAGATGGCTGAACACCTGCCTGCTGATGGGGACTAGTGAGTGAATTCCTTGTTTTGCCTTGCTTGCGTGCATGGCTTTTGCTTTACCTATTAAACTGCCTTCATCTCAGCCCACGAGTTTTCTCGCTTTCACTCTTCTGCTTCTGTCCCCCATCCTGCTGTGGGGGCACTGAGCAAGCGGCTGCATGGTCCTTGTTACTGGCTGGGGTTAAACCATGAGAGGTGTAATGAATGGCTCTACTCGGAGCATAAGGGATAAAGTTGCTGGTTTTATGTAGGCAAGTGTGTTGGGCTGTGGGCTCTTTGCTTGTGGGTGCAAGGTGTTATATTTTGCGTATCTGTTGTGGTGCTGAGGAAGCTGACCTTCAAGCAGGACTGTGTCAGAGGATGATTTGGTGAAGGGAGGAGGTTGATGTCTTTGCAGTAGAAATCAATGAGGAAGTTGTGGTTTTGATTCAGATGGAGAAAGTAATTTTGTGTGTTCTGGTTATAGTGTAATTTTTCTAGTGCAGTTACGTAGAAATTCATTCTTGAGGTGATGCATCAAGAAATGGCATATTGTAGGTTTCTTCTGGGTTGTGTGGTTTGAAGAAAAAGACAGCTGTTAATCTGTTTGGACTACTGATTACTGTGCCTTAGAGTGTGTGAAAAATGGCTTTTGCAGATATGATAATAGAAGAGGATGACTAGCAGTAAGGCTTAGGTGACTCCTACCCATGAGTTGCACTCATGTACTACTGCAGTGGAAACCATAAAGTAACTCTGATTTTCTGAGCCTTGCTGGAGATAAGCTGTGTAGTGGTTCATTTTATTAAAATCTGAAATTACAAAGAAAAAAATTAAGAGTAAGTTACAAAGTACTTCCCATTGGTTGCATACTCTGTTCTTATTTGAAATATCTTTAGCATAATTCCTTTCTTGCTAACTCTGAAGATCTACGTTTTGTTTCCTGTTTGTTCAGGGAAGGTTATGTTAACTTGCAAAGCTTCTCTTACTTCTAGGATTGCTTTCCAATTAATCAGTATCAAACAAGATTACAGGCACTGATTCTGCTGTTGTATAGTTTCAGGCATGAAGTAACTTCTAATAAAGATTTAAATACTGATAACTATGAAGCTCAGAACAGGTGGACGTTGTTAACTGATGTTTTACTTTTTTCAGCTATCCAACTGGCTTCGTGCTTATGGCTTCAGATTAAGTACTGATTTATTTTTTTTTTAATTACTATGTAAATAGCTGTTAGAGTTGAGCTTTTCTGAAGCCTTTTGTGAGTGTTTGAAGATTAATAATCACAGAAATTTTTAAAATAGCTAGCTGGCTTATTTCTAGCATGCTTTCTTTTGCAGATGGCTTTTGAAAGCACTCTGTATTTAAAACTCTAGCATGGATTTAGAATGGCTTTGAAATAGTTTTCAAGG
>NW_009649705.1:2159696-2168914 GCF_000708025.1 Charadrius vociferus
GAGTGTGACATGACTACTTAATCTTTAGCTGGGGCCAAGGGTTCTTTTTACATAATCCCATCATTCTTACAATATGTTAATGCAATGGATGGAATCACTGACCAATGGTTGCAAAAAAAATTTACAATAAACCAATGCCCCATAATTTGGGACTTTATTATATATTAAGTTGTTTTTGAAGAGCTTTGTTATTGGTGAATTTAAATGCACTTGTCCTTTTTTATTATTTACTTTTTTTTCCAGGTGACAGTTAGGCTAACATTGTCTTAAAGGTGAAATATGTATATAGCATTCATGTTCCTTCCACTAATTTTTATAACTTGGTGTCATAAACTGAACTATCAACAGGCTGTAAAATCAGAATACATATTCCTTTAAATAGTGTGGTGCATCTGCTATTCCATCATAAACAAAACAAAAGACTAATTTTCTAATGTAATTGTGACTATAAGCTGAAATATAAAATATTTATTTTTACAGATTTGTACGTTGTCATTCCTTTTAGTTGTTTCATAAACATTTGGTTTGGTACAAAAGTCTACACTGCAATTTTTCACAATACCTCAATCTTGACTAACTTTTATTAAAGTTTGTTTTGCCAAATCATTTCTGAGAATCTAAGTCAAGATCAGTATGTTGAAAATTTTCTAAAGAAAAGAAATCCACCTGAACCTTAAAAATCAATTCTACAAAGGTGATTGAGTTTTTGCTTATCCTTTAAAGATCAAACTTCCTGTAATAATGCCCATATAATCCCTGCGTAGTTAAATAGCACAGTAGTCACAACATGCTTGAAATGTATGCAAGGAATCAGTCCAGAATTTTAACTCTTACTAACAGAAGGATCAAAGGACTTCAGTGACACAATTTTATTTTAAAATAAAACATGATACAGACATAAATGTTAGTCTCAGTAAAAGGCATGCATTTTGGATATTTTATATTGTGGATTAAAACCAGTTCTCCTTGTCTCAGACACAGAAAGAAATCTCACACACCTTCATCGTTCTAAACCAAATGTTTCAGTTTGTTCACCAGTTGATGGGTCTGTGCTGAAGAACGATGCTTCTGAGAAAAGGGAGACGATCTGTGACATGCGTCATCTTTCCCTCTGTGCAAAAATAAAGCATGTATGTTTGAAAATGTACTTTGATGTCTCAAAAAAACCCGCCTCTTAATGGAGGGATCTTATATGTTTTTAACTTGCCATGTAACTCAGAATGATTAAGTAAACTTCCTTTGAAAGTAACTATGTTGCTGTAGGGTACTGAAAATAATAGAAGCTACAATATCCCATTAGTAATTTGAGTGAATTATAAAGACAGCTCAATGTTTTTTTCCTGTACAGAAATTTGTCTTTGGAGAGCCAGTTGCGTGGGCTTACACAGTTGGCCTCTGGTCTTTAGATGGCTCCTGCTAAGATGAACTAAATCACATATCTACTTAAAGAAACTGATTTTAATCATTGTCCTTTTTTGGCTCATTAATAATGAGATACTACATTTGTAGGAAGTTTACATCCACTTCTCACAAGCTGTTCCGAAATGTCAAATTGTGAAATAACTTCTGCTGGGGTGAAATGTATTTTTTCCCGATTCTTAGGGATTTTAAATTTCTATAAATGTTACGCATCATTAAGTGAAACACTCTTCCTTTTTCAAGCTAATGCAGTGTCAAGTTTACACTTTAATATTAAATTAAATACTTCCTAACAAACATTCAGAAAGCCAACTTTAAATATTGAAAGCAGGAACTGATTAATCAGTGCAGAGGTTCACGTTACTGTTGATGACACGTAGAATTTTTTTTTTTTACAAAAGAATACATCACATATGCAGTGTGATTAGTTGCCAGGTTTTGTAGTTTAGTAAGCCACAAAAACTTCTTGAATCTTTTTAGCAACAAATGCAATATTTCTATAGTAAAAAAATATTTTCCAAAAGCATGTTTTGATAAATTAAAGATAAGTGAATTGTTAAACCAAACATTATTTCAGTCTGATGCCATATTATTAGTCCATCTAGTTATATTTGGAATATCCATGCAATATGCTTTTCTAGTGCTGATTAAGTAATGCTGCTGTTTAACATGTGCTGTTTTCTTCTTGTCTCACTACTTTTCCAGGGGTTTTACCTCTAAAAATACCTGCTGTTTTCTGTGGGTTTCTACTAATAAATTAAATACCCATTTCAGTTTGAACATACCAAGTACCTTTCTATAAGATTATTATGTTGGAATTGGATATATGCTGGCTTTCATTTAAAAAAAAATAAAACCAAGTAGTAAGTTGAGATTCAAATCTTTGCATTTCAGCCTGCATACTTTTCCAATCCAGAAAATAACTATTGCGTTTCTGTTAGTTTGAATGTTTGCAACTAAAAAGGGAAATTGAGGTACTTCAACTATATGTGCTCTGCTGAAAAACCCATCAGTGTGTGTTGAACTCTGAGATTTCAAAAATATTGCATAGATAACGTGTTCTGTAGCAGGGAAGTTGAGATAAAGCTTTAGAAAACACCAAAGAGAAACCCTGCTTGGAGAAGTCAGATGACGGGATAGGTCCCTTCATTTCCTAAGCAGGAAGATGGATAGAGGAAAAAAATCAGCGTAGTGCAGGGTCCTGGCATTGTAAAGGATTGTGCAGATAATGTGTAACATGAAACTGTTTCATTTGTATCCTCACAGAAATCCGGGGTAATCAAAACTGCTAACACAATGAGTTTTGTTAAATTTATTAGAAAAAAAGAGTAAGAGCCCTTAAGACTGCTTTGAAGTTTTGCTCGCACACAGTATAGCGTTGTGATAGCCATCAGGTGTAATTGGGACAAAAGGAACTTTGATCTCATCTTTCCAGAGCAGACTACCTTTTGAGGCAGGATCTCAGCTCTTCTAGCTAACAGATGCTCAGAGAAGGGATTAGCTTCAAATTTATTTCCAGATTGTGCTTTCTTATTTCAGACTTTGTGGATTGTAACTGCATTGCCAGTTTTGTAATTGAAGATATAACTCTTTGCTAAAATAAAATTTATGGTTTTCTGCTTTGGTTGCACAATATAATAAAGAAACTGTTATTAGAGAAACATAATATATGACTTCTGATGTAGCAGAACCCCTCCAGTATAGAAAAGCTGAAATGGCTGTCTGACATGTTGTATGTCCGTTCTCAAAGTATTGTATGCAAAATTCAGCAAAATCAATTTTCACGTTCTCAGCACTCATGCTCAGGGTCGTATCTATCACAAATGGTCTGCTGTTACCTTTCCTATCACGGAGTGAAATTTCCTTTGTTGCAACATGTGAGAAATGTTTGCTTTCCTCTTTGCTGCATTAAGATATTCAAGCAGTGACCTGCCAGTGTCTTACAATATATACTCCACTATATGAAGAGTTCCCAAAGTTCATACCAATGTAAGCTCGGATACCAGTAGCCTTAGGAGGAGTTTCTGGCTTTGTAATGCTGCGTGGGCATCTGCAGGAGGGACTTGTTACTCCCTCCCATCAGCATCCCACCCTTCAGATTCCGAACTATGAACTCGCGCACCTGTACTTATCCTGAGTTGTTGATGGGTGGTAGCTGCCAGTGCGAAAAAAGCTTCGGCTACGCACTTCAAATGGTCCAACTACCACTTGTGCTGTACATCTATCAGGTTGGGCCCTTCAGTACTATGTTGAGTTAATTGAGTTAAAACAGCATTTAAACATTCTACCTTGATGTCAACAAATTCTGAATATACAGCTCGCCATTTTCTGTTAAGCGTCTCACTCCCTAGCACTGCCAAAAGTTGTATGTGGATTCAGAAAGGCTTATTGTAGTACATCTCTTTCTGAAAATGTCCCCTAATACCACTTCTGGTAGCTGATCTTTTTTTCCTCCTTGGCATGTTTCCTTTACCCTAGTCATTTTTTACGTCATATATTGTGAGGGTTATCTGAGATATATTTTGAAGTACTGATACCGTTAGAGTTTGTAAAGTATTGTTTACTCCTCCAGATAAAGTTCTTTGGAATAAAGTATAAAAGTTATAGTGTCATAGCTTGTTCATGTGTTCAAATAGTGAAATCTTTATTACATTTTAAGTAGCAGTTTGTTGCAGAACATGTGGTATAATGCCATCTCTATCTTTCCAGCTGAAGAGTCAAAGCACCTTTTCCATAGATAATGCAAAAACTCTATGGCGTTCATTTCTATCTCCGAGGCTGTGAAGAAAATCTCCAAATGTAAACACAAGCAATGCTCTGCTTATCTTTCATTTTTCTACAATTTCTGAAAGCATAAATCTGCAGGAATGGTTGGTCTCTTTTAGTCATTTGAATGAAGTGCTGAATGCTGAAAATGTAAGTGTGGGTGATAACTATGTGGTTGCTGATCAAAGCAACTAGACAGAGTGCAAGTCCTATACTGACTCAGATGATTTTTTTTGTTATAAAGTCCCCAGGAGCCCTGGGCTTAATCATACAAGATAATTGTGCTTTGAACAGATGTAAACTCACCCCATGTTGTCCATTTTTACTTTTTCTTCAGAGCCGCCTAGTAGTTCATGAAAAAGATAAGCAAAGGTCTAGACTTCATGATCTTAGAGGTCCTTTCCAATCCTACATGTTCCTAATTTTTCTATTTCTCTCCATTGTTAATTTTTTCTTCTTTTATTGCTTTTGCTAGAAATGCTTCAGAATGTAGAGTGGAGGTTCTCCCCCCACCCTCCCCAATCTTACGTAACTGCGCTCCTTTGGTTTTTTGAGGGGTTTTAGGGTTTTAAGTTGTTTAAGTTTTTTAAGTTTGAGTTGTGCTTGAGACATCTGCTAAACAAAGGAGTTCCTTTCCAGTTTTTCACCCATTATAAAACATTAATTGACTACAAAAAGGAATTTAAACACAATGAGCATGTCAATCTTAGCTTTGTCCCTTGGGACTTTTGAGGAAGGCATAGCTTTTTGCATGTCTGCACAGTCTGTCAGATCTTAAAATTTGGAAATGCATTGTCATTATCAAAGATGATCTAAAAAGCAAAATATGCTATTCACGGTAATCATCATGGTGCATCCTAACACATGTTCTCCAATGAAAACACAGTTATGTAGTAAGTATGCTTAGATAAAGTTTGGTATACTTTTTGTGGCTTGGTAGAGGGCAGTGTCCTGCTCAGTGAGGGATTTCAAAGCCAGCCTTTTGCTTTCAACAGCATCCTATGTAAAGCAGTTGCACTTACAGCTCATTTGGTAAGGAATCATCTATTTTCATAGTGACATAAGTGTGACAGCAGAATGTTGTCACTGCATTTGCGGATACCTTGGTCAATAGCTGGACCTGAAAAATCCCCTCAATCATATGTGAAGCTTGAAAATCTGTACAGCTGCGTTGTTCATAGTAGGAAATCACGGTGTGAAACAGCAGGTCCCGCCTTGTGTCTGCAATTCACGTGGTTTTTACTACAGTAAGACGGACAGTGAGCAGTGTGGTACCACCTGTCTGTCAGTGGGTCTCTTCCTTTCATTGCGGGTCCCTGGGGTGATTTTGTGTGCAATGGCAGGCTGTTAGTGTGTCAGTCCACTGACATCTTCAAATTTGGAAGGACAATCGTCATCTGCATATTCTGCTGAGATGTGTTTTTACAGCAGTATAAGGGGTCATTTTCACACTTTCAGCTACGCAATCAAAAACGAAACATTTCATCGTCTAGCACATTGCTTGGAGTTGCAGCTGATGGCCACGATAAAGAGTTGTATTTACTCTCAGTTCCAAACGAATAGTGTAAAACAATGAAAATGAAGGCAGCTTTTTAGTCAGAGACATAGGGTTTATTTATGATCAAGCATCTGAATTACAAAAGAGTGAATGACCTACTATTTCATTTTAAGCAAAATAATCATAGTGGTCAACATATCATTTGTTATATATTTATTTTAGACTTCTAGAAAATACAGCATACATATGACCTTAAAAATAGTATTAAAAAAAAAAAACCGCAAAGCTTTCAGGAAAATCAAAACTCTGTTTTTCTCTGGATAATGAATATAGGATTTAGTGCAGGATTTTCTGGTGTTTTCTATAACTTTCAGATTAGAAATTTTTTTTGACCAAATTTATCAATAATTGAGTAGTGCTTGCTCCTAGGATGCATCCTCAATTTACACTTCCATAAAGAACAGCAAAACTAGTTTTTAATGTGGGAACAGGTTGGAATACGCATTCTCATTTTCTTCCCTGCCACAGAGCTGCAACTGCTGTGATTGCTGTGACCTGAGTGGTTATCAGCTGTTGTCTAGTCTTTTTCCAGAGTTATGGCAAGAAAGTGATAGTGCTTTGCATTTTTATTTTCCTCAACAAAGATCTGCCTTTCTCAGGCAATTGGAGTTATTCATGTGAGCTGTAGGCTACACATGATTATTATGGCCAACTTCCATGCTCTGTCTCATTTTTTACTACACCTGGTTTGGAAGCAGCTGAGTCAGACATAGATTTATCAGAGCATGAGTCAAATTTTAGGTGTGTATATATATATATATATATATACACACTATGAGGAGAGAGACACACATCTTTCTCTGCTGATGCCAGGAGTCTAAGGTAACTGAGTTCTCACTTTTTAGGCTGGATCTGGGAATTTGTCACGAGCGTGTAGACAGCGATCTGTGAACGGGGTTCTGGGGCCTTTGAGCTGATGACCTGTCCATCATCCCAGACGTACCTTGCTTAACTATTGTTTGACATCCAAAAAGAAATTTAATCTAATCTCAGACTAACTCATTTCTCCTTGTTTGCTATGGTGGCCAGAAATTGCTGGCTTTACATCCTTTCCTTATACTTAATTTTCTGAGAAATTGATTTACATCTATCTTTCTCTAGTGAGGCTTCTGCCTCAGTATGGCTTTCAACTCCTTTTTGGGAATTATTGCACTTTTATTTAACACCATAAGTAATTTAAAAAGTGGTACTAATGTAACACTTCAGTGACCCTTTCAGAGGAAATGGTCTTTGCAGTTTGTAAACTGAGAGGGAGTGAAAAGGAGATGTTAACTAGTCAACTTCTCTGTTCATTGGTGTTCTCTATTATAAAGGGTGCCTGAACTACTTCAGTTTGGAGATAACCTATACTTAGTGGTTTCTAATAAAACATTGAAGTGTTGGCTCATGTTTTCCTGTGTTAAAAAAAAAAAAAAAAAAAAAACAAAAAAACAAAGACAACTAACCAAAACATACTTGAAATTAAAAAAAAAATACAGGAGAAAACTGCTTCATCAAATATCAGACAACTGACAAGAATCATAGTCAGACAGCTCAGATTCTGTAGCCTTAATGGATTTCTGGCAGAAGCCAGAAGTAATAATTAAAGTTAAAACCTTAAAGTAATTTTTTTTCCAGTCTGTTTAAGCACAGACTGCTATTGCAAATTTCTCTAAATAAAAAGCAGAGCACATTTAATTTAGAAGTTGAAGATTACTATTCTGCAGCATTTCTGTAGTGTAGGTACAACTAGCGTGTTGCCAAATACTGATGCTTCACTGCACGCAGTCTTCAAAGCTAATTCATATCCCACACCATTTTTGTCAGCAAATCAGTACAAGTTTATATCAGGTTTTAGATTTAACTAGTATTTGTTTTTCTGCAATCATTTTCTTGTAATGCCACAGGAATGGCATTGCAGACATATCATTTATGGTTCTTTAAAACTTGTTTTTGATAGTCTCAAGTGTAAAACTACAACAGTGATATTTTTTTATGAAAGAGGAATTAATGGCAGAGAATGAGGATTGGACAGAAGAACTCACGGAAACCTGCAAGTTCTGTTAAAGGTTTCTCTAAGCTGATAGCGCGGCGAGTAGCACATGCTGTAGCACTGGTAAAATGTTCCCTGAGTTGATAGCCTGAAGAGTAGCAGGTGCTTCAGCTCCATTCTTTCATGCTGGAAGAAAAGGGTGGTTATACAGTGGTGCTGGAGTCCTTCAGCTACTAGGTGAGTTCAATAGACTGGCCTATTGAGGCAGGAGGTGGTAGAGCATAATTTAAACTGAGCTGTAACTCCACAAGCTTTGAAGTGGAAATATTTATTGCACTAATGCAATTCAAAGTTGTACATCAAGCTTCCAGAGTTTCAAAATTCATGAGGAACTGGCAATTTAGGATTTTCTTTAGAGGAGGAGCAAATGTATGGAAAGACTAGGCTGTACATGTTGTAGCAATTTGTGTGATTTCTCTGCCCTCCCCACATACACACACTGAGCTTGTCAATGTCCTGAGTTCCTGGTGGTGCAAGATGAGCAGAGACTCCTTTAACATTACATCAGTCATATAATTGGGAAGGAAAACTAAAATCTTTAAAATATCACTAAAAATGTTCTTACGACACACAGTGTTGGTATTTAAATTCTGATAGTTTTCTTGCGACTAGAATCTGGAAACAGCTGTTGGGTGTATCTTACATAGGTAGAGTTTGTGAATGTTTGGTGAACCTAGTTCCCACCTCCATCCTCAGGGGTTCACAAGAAGAAGCCATGAATCTGTCACAGATCCAGACAGAATATCGCTGACTATTCAAGACTGAATATTGAACTTCAGGTAAGTGTGATTTGAAATGGCAGGATTACATTTGGGAAAATAAAAGGGTTTTTTTTGTGGCAGATTTTTTTCATGGCAGCTGTATGAAGCTGCTCAGAAGTGTGGAGTGTTCGAAGTAGTCCCAGCAGAGATGGATTATTGGAAAAATGCAAGTGAGGTGGGCAAAGCTGCCTGATAGATTGCAAAACCATATGATAAATTATACTGATCACATGCATATGGCCCCCATATAAGTAATGTATATTTGTGCGCAGAGATTTATCCTCCCTACCACCTTTTTTTTTTGTAGTAAAATTCAGAGCAGTAAATTAGGAACGATACAATC
Source organism: Charadrius vociferus (assembly GCF_000708025.1). NCBI lineage: Eukaryota > Metazoa > Chordata > Aves > Charadriiformes > Charadriidae > Charadrius > Charadrius vociferus. Next base: position 2,168,576 of record NW_009649705.1, read on the forward strand.
AGATATAAAAGGATTTAGAGCTGTTTAGGTGACTGGGCCAACAGCTGGCAAACACGGTTCACTGTGGAAAAATGTAAAATAATTAGTCTGGGAGCAAGAAACCAAAGGAAACACAGTGTGTGCTGCAATGGAACAATCATTCAGCACACTGACTAGAAAAAGGATTTAAAGGTTATTGTGGAAAAATCATTGAAACCATGAGGCTTCTGCACAGCTGCAAGAAAGTAAGTTACTAGGTTGTATCAGAGGGATAAAATACAAAATAAGAGGCGATACAGTTACAGGAGTGTTAGGCTCCATCTGGAATACTGTGTATAGTATTGGTCACCATGCCACACA
>NW_009649705.1:2168968-2223471 GCF_000708025.1 Charadrius vociferus
GTAAAGATCAGGGAGGATGAGCTAGTAAAGCGGATACGTATATCCTTTTCTCTGTATGAGATTAAAAATAAGGAATAATCTTAAAAATGGGCAAATAGAAATGGACAACTTAGAAGTGCATAGAAAGAGTGATAAGGATCTGGAGTAAATTATTTCGTAAAGTCTGTTGGTATACAGAATATACATTAATTCTGTAGAGTTCATAAAGAGGATTAAAGGGAATGACCTCTTAAAGGTTCGTGACTTGTACAACCATAGTTTTCAGAATTACTACAGCTTGTAACTGGGAGGGGGGCACACAGTTTGTGTCAATGAATTAGCCTTCTGTGTCTGCTAAGACTGTTTTTAAGTATGTTGGGGAACACCCGAATTCTTCACACTGTGTATTAGGAATAACATGTTCAATAGCCTGGCTGTGCTTTTCTGTGTTTCAAAATTCTGCAACCAGAAGTTAAGGCTGACTGTCTAGTGCCTCTGTGCCATTTCAGGATAATGATGCACTTACACAGTATGCCATAAGTTTGGAAATGTGTTTTAGAGCATTTGCTGGTTTGTCAGCCTTGGTTCTTCCATTACAAAAATTGGGGGAGAGAAAGCCGAGCATATTAAAGAATATGGCATTCAAAGTTTATGTAATTGGTAAAACTATAGTTAAGATGAGAAAATATGCTAAAGCAATTAAACTATTTTGGGTAATAAAACTCTTTTTTTTTTTTTTTTTTTTTTCAGGATTCAGCACTTGACTGGGTGGGATGCTTTGACGTTTTCTTTTAATCTTTTTTTTTTTTTTTTTTTTTTCTCAGGATTCAGCACTTGACTGGGTGGGATGCTTAGCTCTTTCCTTTTTTTTTTTTTCTTAGTGCCTAGCTAGCTGTTGCAGCAGCAGTAAGACATCATGTGAGAAATATAAAGTATAACTCCATAGACTTAAGTTCTGTGGGGAAAATTGCTTCACAGATGTAAGCTTAGCTATGTGCATCTTTCGATGTAAACCAAATGCAGTGGATCACTGGATTGATGTTTGACAAGGCAAACTTGATGTAAATTGTTAACTCCTCCTGGGAACCTTTTGCATTTTGATAGCCTGCTTTGAAAATTTTGCAGTTATTGGGTCCCAGCTGCTTCTTTGTTGTCACATGGCTGCGGCAATGAGGACAGTTCTGCAATAGTCTGTGTTCAATGTGTTGGGGCCATTTCTCTCTCAAGACTTCTGTGGAGGTACACAACAGAGCCCAGCGCTCAATATTTGAAGTTGTGATTTTACTTTCTAGGTAGATGCTCATGAGACTGGAGTAGACTACCTCCAAGGCAAGCACCTAAATTCAATATACATTACATATGCATTACTAAAGGAGCGGAAAAGCTGAGAATAGGGCAAGCCTGGGAGTTTTGTACACATCAAAATGAAACCAGTGTGAATGGCAGTAGTGCTTCTGCTGTTGACTGAGTGATAGTATAGTGGAGGTTGGAAGGTAGCCTCTCGTTAAAGCAAGTTGCTGAGTGTTGGATAGTATCTTACTTCTGTGAAAGGCAGCTGACCCCTTTTTCTCAGCTCCCATTGACTTCCAGACCACCAAAGAGCCTGCCGTACACATACTGCTGACATGTAGCGGTATGTGTGTGCATGTTAAAGGAGATCTTGTGGAGCCACGGAGCTGCTTCATCCCACAGCTCTATGCAAGTCTTGCCATGTCTCAGCAAAAATGTGGCCGGGTGCTGCTCTAGTTGCTGGGGTGTGACAGTGCCTCTTCATTTATCTCAGCTGACATGGAGTGGCATAGGCACAGATGCCAACTTGCTTATGACAAGGCAGATTTAGGTTACTCCTGGCAGCATGCAGAAACAGAATTTGAAGGATGTCAAAAATTAAGTTGCAGCCTTGCTGTCTGCAGTATAAAGGCCTCTCTTCAGCTTTTCCTCATAGATCATGGTTTCTAGACATACTTGTTACTTTCAGTTTTATTTCCCTTTCTGTTTCCATCATCCAAGTCACTAATGAAAATATTGGTTAGAATAGAGCTTAGGGCATTTAAATGTTGGCTCCTAGACTGCCAGTGTAGTCCTCAAAGGTAACCCAAACATAATGCCTCTCTGTGCTTAATGCTGACGCAGACACAGAATTCGTATATGTCTTGAATGACGTTGTCATTTTATCATAAGCAAGCTGTCACTTTTGCAGTAAAAAGTTGATTTTGACTTTCCTGTAGGCTGAGTGTTTCGCTTCCCAGTATTGCTCCTCTGCCATGTCAGAAATCTGCTGTAGTCATCTGACCAGGAACGGTCAGCATATTAGTTTGTCAGTGGGGAAAACTTGGTGCTGCATATTAAGACAGCAGCCAAGTCATATTTACAGTAGCTTCATATATAAAAATATTTGATTTTAGGGTTGAGCATGAAGTTAATATAAGCTAAATTCCTATTACATTCTTTTACTCTCATTTTTTAAGATAGCAGCTTTTACAATATGGATTTCTAAATATGGGTAGAATCACTTTAAAGCAGGTCATTAAAAACTTTGTGACTTGCCAGAAGCAAAGTCAAGCCAGTGATACCTTTTTTAATTATTTAGTATCTTTAATGGTATGTAATGACGGGACAGCAAGTCAAGCACAATCTGAGAGGGAACAGTCTGCAACATCTCCTGTAGGAGGCTTCACAAAAAGAGCAAACTGACTTTATTCAAGTAAAAGCTAGAAACTTAAACGGAGAAAATTCAAGCAACTAGGGGAGACAAACCAAAGATATTTGTACTCAGATCTCTTCCACCTCTGTGTCCTTGCCAATGGGTCCTTGCTTATAGCAAACTTGATGACAAGGAGGCAGCAAGCTCTGCCTCTTCCTTGCTTAGTCCTGAGGAAGGTCTATCCAAATGGCCATACCCGTGCTGTTTGGTGCTACTCTAACTACACTTAAAAACATCTCTGGCCAACAGGAACTTCCTATGTGAAGGCTTGAACCCTTCTGGGAATGTGTTATTCTGTTCATGCTGTTGCAAGCACAGTGCTGAATTAGAACTGCTCTTGTAGATAGTTCCCCTGGTGAGTGTGTCCTGATAGCCCAGAGCGTAGTCAAAGCCTTGCAGAAGTTTACTACGAACTGGTACTGTGTCGGAGATTCATGCTACTTTATTCATCTGCATTTGCATACCTTTAGATACCCAACAGAGGAACTTGGTCTTTAAGTCACTCTGGAATCAATGGGAAGAAGCAGTCTTCTGCTGAGGATCTCTGCAGTTTAGATACCAAAAATGTGTTCTGTTATTACCACTCTCTCAAGTAGTGGTTGATTTTGGGAACAAATCTAAATGAAATATATCTTCTAGAATGTTAATCTTGAATAATTAAATACAAGCAAACCTGTTTTTCAACCACATTGCTTTTGACCCACTTCTGAAAGCAACATCGCTTCAGATTGTTTCTAGGAGCTAGAGAAGAGTGGCATGTATAATCGTTAGACTCAGGTCTGAAGAGCATCAGATGTTACCTTAAAAACAGTTTGGCAATCATAAAACTGCTCTAGCTGGATCAATGAGATCAATGAAGTGTGAGAAAATAGATCACTTTTGAGTACAACCATGTATAGTTTAATTTGAAACGTGCAGCTGCAGTTTTGCAGAAAACAAAATATATGGCAAGCACAATGCTTTTATTCAGCTTAAAGTTCAAACATTTTTTTCCAGCTATCAATTTACAGCTTAAGATAATGGATTTTGGCAGTGTGCAGAGCTATTAAGTAATGTTTATTAAAAAGGATAAGAAAGAACTTAAGAGGTGGCCTGTAAAAGAGAATTTTTAAAGGACTAGTTAGTGGAATAAAGAAATAGCATTTTCTCCTAGAAGTAAAATTTTATGTCCCTGGATAGGTCATTAATGAAAAAGATTGTGGTGATATCATCTTATTATTTAGTACAGTTTGTGAAGTGATGTGGAAACTGTACTTACGGAGGTTTTTTTCACCTCTACCATACGGCTGAAAAACTTATATGTGTTAAACAGCTATCCTGGAGAGAGAAATAATCAACTATATTTAACTTTGCCATAGTCACAAAACTAGCATATAATTTGACATGAACTTGACATTCCCAGGGTCTATTATCCATTGTGCAGTTCTTCACAATAGGCAATAGATGTGTGAAACTCCATGCCAAAAGTCATTAAAGTCACTAGAAGTTTGCATGGACTCAAGGAGGTGTTGGGTAGGTGCCAGAAAGTGATATAACCAAGGGTTGTTAAATACATGGAAACCACATCCAGCTCAGGATGTCCCTGAGCTCAAAATAGATTAATACTGAGAGAATATTTTTATTCCTTCCTAAGCTTTTGCTTATGGCAAATGCTTGAATTGATGCAGACACACTGCTGTTGAATTTTAAGTACAATGTCTGACTCATTCAGATGCTCTAACCTTGCAGCCACAGACCATAAGGAAGGAGAAAGGATGAGGTGGACCTTTGTTCTGACCCAGTTCAGTCGTTGCTTTATTCTTTTGAGACTGTCTCTGACCAAATTCAGGAAGACATTTAAATGCTTTTGAAATACTTGCAGGATAGGGCTAGGCATGAGGTCAGCTCTGAGCATGAGCTGAAGTCTCACTGTGGTTGTGTGCATTTGTTTTTCTGAATAGAAGTGCTTTGAAATTTGCGTATCTGCTAGCGGGTCACAAAGCTGATATATCCTGATTGGGAAGTAAAGGCTATGGAACAGTACAGAGCCTTGGACAAAGGGATGCTAAGGCACTTTTTCTGCAGTTAGATGCCAGGTATCTGTGTAACTACTTTAAATGAATAATTTATAATGGAAAAAGCTTTAATGTCATACATATCCTCCAAAGATTTCCCCATTTAAACAATCTAAATATTACAGAGTTTACCAACCAAGTTTTATTTAGACTGACTTCTGTTTTCACTCTATTTTTCATGAGCAATAAAAATATTAAGACGTGATGACATCCAAGCTAGCTGTGGAGTTTATGCAACCCCGTATGTCTGTTTGCAGTAAGGGGTACCTTGGGACCCTGTTCTTCACTGCAGATGTTCCCCAGAGGTCACCTACCTAAGCTCAGGTGATGGCAAGGAGAGTGTGAGCTTGACTGAGCCCATGCCCTAGATGCAGTGGAGACCTAGGAAATATGCATTTCTCTTTCATTGTCATTCAAAATGGACAAGATGTTTCCTAAGCACAGCAAGAACAACCCTGTAACTGGTTTCTACCTATCGCACTCCTGGTTTCAGTGCTAATTCTCCCACCCACTCCAGAACTGTTTCCAAGTTCAGTGGTTGCAGAGTAAATAGTCTCTCCATATTCTTGACAAAAACAGGGCACTTGTGATCTTCTGCCATCAAGAAGCAGGAGTTGTAGATGGGCAGAGAATGGGGCAGTGTGTCATGACACGACCAGATCTGTCTTCCTTTTTGTCCTTTCTTCTTCCATTCCGTTGCTTGGCAAGTGTGGGAAACCAGCAGACGTAACAGAATCTGCATCGCTGACTGCCTGGTCTGGAGAGCTCAGCTTTTGCCTGAAGTTTTTCTGCAAACTGGGATTATATTTATTGAAGACTTTAATGGAGGAATGTTTGGCTTCCTATTTTAAATCTTAAAAAACACATCTGTTGTGCACTGCGAGATTGAACACCAGTTTTTGGTTTTGTTTTTTTTTTTTCTTTCCAGTAAATGGATGGTTGGGAAAACATGGAAAAGAGTGGAGCAGTTAAAAAGTTACTTGCAGTAACTGCAAGTAACTTTAAAAAATAAAGTTACTTGCAGTGAGTTACATTGTAAAACCTTTGGCTAGCTGTTCTTTCTGATCAAAATTAATTCCTCTCTTAGTAATAAGCCGCTTAGCAAAGACAAGAGCTGAATTTGAAGAACTGTTTGGTGGTGTTGCTAATATCATACTGATTGCATTGTCACATTTTAGTACTGTAAAAAAGAAATGGCGTTACTATCTCAGATGCTGTAGATAAATGCATAATATCCCTAATTTTAAAATTAAGCCAATTCTGCATTTTTATGGTTGCTCCAACTAGCCTGGTCTTTGTTCTTAACCTGTTCTGGGCTCTTTCTCTGTCATCCTGAAATTTTGTGGCAAATAGTGAATTAGCACATGAAAGCCATTCTCTCTGAAAAGATATTCTGGAGAATTTCAGCAGTGCCTTGAATTAGAAAATATGTTTAGCATGGTAAATGTTCTGTCTTCATTGGTTGTGTGAGTTATTTCCAATGTAAGTTTTATAAGACTTTAATAAATCAGTGAATGACTCAATTTTTACTTAATGCATGTTGGAATAGGTGTCTGGCTACAGATCCAGAATGAATCTTTTTTGTGGATGATGGTTAGTACTAGCTAGAAACCGAGTCATCAATTTGTGCTTTCAAATCATTAAATTATAATGGTGGCTAGTGAATCTGGTCCAACAGAGCAGGCAAAAACTAACTTGCATTATTTTTAGTTACTACTGTAAACGTTGGCAAACAGGCAGTCTGTCTTTGAAAAATGTAGGCATGCCTGGGCTCTTAGGAAGTCAGAGAAATTATTTTTTTATTATGAGGAAAGATGTTGGGCAAATGTAGCATTAATTTGACCCAATCTAGAGTTTACATGATTCTGTCCTTGTTGAATTAAAGGCTGTAGTCAAACTGTTTCACAAAAGAAGTCTGAGATAAAGCTAATCTTAAAAACTTTGAAGAGGAGAGAATTGCATCAGATGGAGTTCTGGACCTCCCAAAGAAATGTAATGTTTGTGTTAATAGCAGAATCTGCTTCCAAGAATATGGCAGCTTTGATAAATGAAGCAACACTGATAACCACCGAGGTCTTGAAAAAGAAAATCAGCAGATGCTTGATGACCTGCTTAAATGGTACTACAACCTCTACAAAAGCTGTTTAAGGTGCAGCCAGAATGACTGAAAACAGTTTTATCTCTGGTACAAAGGAATGTATCATGGAAAAATGGATGACCTACCAGGTACAGGTTTTTGCTAGATTCAGATGCTGCAGAGAAGAAAATTGTAGTGCTGCATTGTGACCTTGCAGTCTCGCTGAAGGTGCAGCAGTGATGGGCTCTGAAGGGAGGATTGAGAAAACATACTTGAACTTTCATTATAGAAGGAAAGTTCAAAATTAGAGGATGGAATTTGTAAACACTAGTAAAAAATGAAGGGTTGTTGAGACTCTGCTGTAATCAGGAATGCACTGGTTTGACACTCTCGACTAGCTCCAATTAAATATTTGTCAATGTTACCTTATTCACAGTGTTTCATTTCGACTTTCAGGATAACTCTTGTTAAAACTACTGAATGTAAAAGAGATCTTTTTAATTTCTCTGATGTAAATCTAATATCCTGGACAATCATCTCCCTGATGCCTGGTTTAGAGGTAGTGAGACATTTTCTCTTTGCAAAAAGTGTGCATATCCATTTAATGCAAGCTTCTGTTACCTTCTGCTGGTGCCTGTAACTTTGTCTCATCTGTTCAATTTTCCCTGGTTTTCTTGTTAGAGGCTGTCAACAACTGATTTTAAAAGTTCTGATCTACACAGCATTACAGAATGTTTAGGATCATTCTTACCAATTTTGTGTGATGTGTTTTGCAATCTGTTGAAAACTTAAAATATTATACAAACCTGTGATTAAATAATGCATACTTAGTTCAAAGCAAATTTGTAGAATTGAATAGGCAAAATTCAAGATTTCTGAATTCTTGTTTCAAACATTTTGAGTTTATTGTGCTTAGTTTTAGAAAAGTATGTTGATGAAAATGTTAAATTAGTAAATGGGAATATCATAATTTAGATAAAACTTTCACTGTGATTTCTGTTTTTCTGAACAAAGTGGCACAGCAGAACTGTCTAAGCATTCAGTCCTTCCATAGGTAATCTCTGTGTCAGATGAACATGCTTTAGAAGAAAAATTCTGCATAGGTAGAAAGTTTAAAAAAATAAGCAAGACGAGGAAAAATATGTCAGGTCATTGGAAAATATAGTGTGTTTTAAGACATTCAAGTTTTACACATAACATTGTCACAAGATCAGTGGCTCCTACAGAAAACAAATCATTTGTTTAGAAGTGAAGTCAGCAGCTTTATGGAGAAATAAATAAAATTTTACAACTTAATTACAGGGTAAACATTTCTTGTGGTTGCAATGGCTTTGTTGTTACTGTTGTATTAATCTTACAGGACGTATGGATGTTTGTTTTGGGTCCCTCCTGGGACCTGCGAAGTCCTCTGAGCATAACTCTGACCCCTCTTCTAAAGAGCTTAACTTGTTAGCCATTTTTCATCTATGTGACTAAACCATTAATAAATAAATAAAATAAAAAAATGAAAGCTTTAAAGTGATTCTGTTTTCTTTCTTCTACATGTTATTCTCTGATTAATTTACCACTATGGAAGTTTTATCTAATAGTGTTAGTTCACTGTATTTAAAAGTGAAGAATTTCACACTTCCCAGATGCTGTTGAATGCTTTGGGAGGTTTGGTAGTGGTAGTCTTTTTCTATGGCAACGTAATCAGTTCACTCCCCGTCACTTATAGCACCTTTTTAAGTACCAGGCTCTCTGAGAACTGAGACAACATCTTGATGTAACATAGGTAATAGTGGCATTTAAAATCTGACAGACTTTTTGTGAAAAGTGTATTGTGATAGATTCAGCTACGTATTTATTTTGTTTTCAATTTGGTTGCATGGAGGATATCTGGCCCCATTCTCTCATTTCTTTTTGCCATTTGCATGTGTCTTTACCTTGGAAAATTTTGTTATAAAAGAGCTGTAGAAAAGCTTAGAAAACGCTGTTTTCCCCAGGAAAGTTTCAAGCTTCTGGGGTAGCAGTGATGTGATCAGCTCTGTAATGTTCACATTATCACAGAAGAGAATTCTGAGTCTGAACACAGGTTTCTTGTCTTTCCAGCAGTCTGTCACATCTAGAATTCTTATATATTTGTTCTTAAGAGAATAATACTTTTTGAGTATTGCGTACTATTTGGGCTCTTCTTTATTTTAAACGATGAATTTTTATATTTTTTTTTACATTTCTAAATAAAAAAATAAAGAATATTTATAGCAAGCATTTGTGTAGAGAGCAAGCCCTCTTCTCTTTTGTTGCGTTTTGGGTTTGGTTTTTTAATAAAAAAAACCCAAACCACAAACTGCAAAATTCCTAATTCCTTTACCGTTAAATGATTTTAAGTAGCTTTGCTGTGTAAAGCCATCATACCAGTGTGCAACTGGTATGTACACTGGTATGATGTACAGTGAGTGATTTGTGGTACTGTTAAATACATGTGTGGGTTAAAACAAGAGCCTTAAAGCACCACCTTGTAGTTCTTGTGACCAAGGAGCTCTCTCTCCACAAAGAATAAATTCAGGACTCCTGTCTCAGTTGAGTACCAGCCAACAAAACCTTCCTCCAAGATTCACTGCGTAGTTGAACTATCTGAGTTTTCTTTATGTCAAAGCCTTCAAAAAGGGAGACAGTGAAATTTGGATAAATTCATAACAACTACAGGTTTCTTTGAAAGTATTTGCAGGCTGACTAAATAGAAGCACTCATTTACAGAAACTGATGACAGCTAGCATAGATGATGCTTGCATATTTAAGATTGTCTTTTTTTTTTTTTTTTCAATCTCTGATAGTATAACATAAGCGTTTTTAAACCTTATGTAGGCATCCTGTTTGGTTTGGTTTGAGTTGCATTTACTTTTCTATACAGAAACATAGTTCTTAATCCAGGAAGATGAGATCACAGGATATTTCTGCTTTGGGGGTGCTTGTCCTCGATAGAGAAGTAGTTGTGAGTCCGTAGGTTCTGCCACTGCATGGTTGGTTTTGATCAGAGCTGCGTTAGCCTGGTCAGCAACTGGAACACAGGGTGTATTTCTTGTAATGCAGTCCCAGTGTTGTGATGAAAATTCCCTGGCAGGGCAAGTCCAAAGTACCTAGGTTAAAAATTAACAGGATTCGCGTTTTAATGCGTAATTGTATTTGGCACACAGCGGGTTTCAGTGAGTGATACAGAAATCTAAGGCTGTTCTACATCTACTTTTATGGAAAGCACCATGCATTCAGCCACTGTTTAAAACATTGTGAATGTGCAAACATGTTAATAATAGTGCTTAAACAAGATTGGTATTCTGAAACGCGTTTCGAAAACATGCAAGCGACAGTCTTCTCTGGTGACAGGGAGGCAGTTTCTTTCACAGTGTTTCCCTTAAAGCACAGACATTGTCTGTAAAATACCATCCCGATGTAATGCCTTTTCAGGAATGCTTTTGGCACGTTGTTGCAAACGTAGGGCGTACAGAACTATTGGAAATGTAGGTAACCATTGACAGAGTTGTTTTAAAAAGCTTGTAAGACCAATTCTGGTACGTTTTTTTATTTTTTTAGCTTTTCTTCTCCTATTATCACTAAGCTTACTATCTTAATTCCCATTCCATTGTATTTACCACTTCTTGCTCAAGCCTTTACACTGATTATGGTAGCCATCTTCTTTCTAGTCTCTTTTATTCATATACGGACATGGTTATATTTAAATCCGCACAACCATTACATGCTAACACAATACATTTGTTTAATTACCAAAAAAAGTTCTTGCAAATTTAACCACTTTGGGGTTTTATTATGTAACTCTTGACTGTCTTCTTACATACTGCTATATCAATCTAGCTCTCTTATCCTCAGCTTTTCACGTCTTTAATTTTCTTTTGAACCTGTACTGCTTACTTTACCTATTGGAAAGTCATCTCCCCTTTTTGTCATCTTCTCCTGGACATGCATTCTCTTAGGTCCTTGTGCTTAGGTCAGTCTACTACATCTACCATTAAACAGTTTATTTTCTCCTTTAAATTCTTACTTATAAGCAGTGAGTCCAGAATTCATTTGTCTTCTGGTTCAGAACAAAAACTGGTCTAGCATTCAACTGCCTACTATTGAGCCATTAACTTTTTTTCCTGTTACAGTTGTTACAGGACCGAGTGCTATGACAGTAAAAAGCTTTTAAAGCAGTAAAGCATCAGATAAATACATAGCACCGTGCCGTTGGCATGAGTTGGACTGCAAATATTCCCACAGTTTGAAGTTGCACTTCTCAAACTCTGACATACATGGTTTCATTTTGAAGGGCATGCAGTTTAACTGAACCGCCACGTAATAAATGGATTATCTCGACGTAGTGCAGAACAGATCAGGTAGAGCTACTATCTGAGTTACACAAAGTGAGAAGCTATTTGAAAAGGGCATATGTACATGTCCATACAGTACAAGCACATGTAAGAAGTAAACTCCTGTTAACTTGAAAAGTCCTAAAAATCTGCAAGCCCAGGGTAAGGAAAAAGTTCAGATGGCTTAGAGCCTCTCCCAGCTCCTCCTGAGTGCGCCGAGAGACACTCCATATATCATTTGAATCGAGCAGGGGGAGGAAAAATAAAGATATTATGGCATTTTAGAGGCAAATAGTTAAACTCTGTGTATCGATTACACTTTTGCACATAGCATCTTTCAAAAATACCTACCTCTTCTTACCTTTAAAGGTAAATGTATTCATGGCTTCACATTTTGACTGCTCTTTAATGTGCAGTGATTGACTGAAAAAGATCAGTGAGAAGTAAGTACAACACATTTTTCACTTAAATCCACTGACTATCATACAATGGCAGTGTGATGAGCTTTCCGTGAAAGCTGTATGAACACGTTTCCTGGGCGCATTGCCTTTGAGGTGTCTATGTGGTCCCCCTGCTGCTCTGTATGTACTTAGTACTTCTGCACCAGTGTGTTCGAGCGGCGTGTCAGCCTCCGTAGGGGAATGTGTAAGCAGGGCGGTGTGATAACTTGCAAGTTGAGGTGTAAATGTATGGTTTGTTAAATGAACCGGTTCTTTGGCTTGTTAGAGCTCGGGCACCTTATCTGCCTTTGTTACATTTTGTTAGTGGAAATGTGTTAGTTTCCGACTTCTTTTTAAGTTTATGTTTAAAAAGGAGCTCTGCTAAGGCTGAAATTTCTAGAATTGAATAGTGAAATTAAAAAACCTTATCAAATGAGACTGTTTTCTATACTATCCTTATATTTGGTTTAATCCTCCATGTGCTGTGGGTTCTAGTAACAGTGGAAGACCTGCTCTGTGTGCACCAGTTTAGTCTGAACTTGGTGGAATACAAAGAGTGGCAGAGAAAAATTAAAACCAAAAATGTCAGAGGTTTCGATGCAAATAAACTGTTCAGCTGCTGCTTCAAATGTAACCGTCACTAATTAGTGCTAGCACAGCAGAATTGTCTGAGCAGTTATTTGGAAGAAAGGAGGGGAGTGGCACCTGTTAGTGCATAGAAAGGGCTTCATCTAATTTTGGAGTATTTATATTCAGCGGTGTTAAGAGTAGCCAGACATAAGCCTATTGCATTCTCATTCTCTGCTTGTCCTTCTTTTACCAGTGTGTTCTCTGCCTCAGAAGTAGCTCCTGAGAAAGTATTTTAATCTTTTGTCCCTTTCATATTTAGGGATTTCAAGGCTGCTAGAGCTTTTAGTAAGGTAGTTCTTTATTTATTTTCACATTGCTAAACAGTCATTCAAATGCTTAGAACTTATTTCCAAACAGAAATCAGTACTTTTTTGCTCTTCGTTCCTGGCTTATGTTATGTGCAGGCTCACAGTTTGATCTGCAAGGTCAAAAAATATAATGTTGAAAAAAGTAATACAGATCAATTCACTTCATAAGACCATTTTGCTTCTGATCTTATGTCTTCAACTTGATGTTGATTTTTGATAACTCGTGCATTTGATCAAGGCTCTGCATACTACATGGCTCCCATTCTTTATTGTGAAAGCGCAAACTACTTTTGCACATACTTGTACAAGCTTTCTTAAATATCGCAATCTTGAGCTTTCTGTAAGTCACATATTTCTGTCAAATGGATTTCTTGCAAAACTCTTTTTCATCTGTAAATTATTGCATCGTATGAAACTTTCAAACCTTGGGCTCCAAGCATTATCCTCTGTGCGTTCAGCACGCATGCCGTGTATGTTAACATGTGCAGCGGGGTTTGAGGTTAAGTTACATTTTCTGATATTTTGATCATTTCAAATTGGATTGAGTTGAAATTGAGACGCAATAATGACATAAGTTAACTGCAAAGTTTTCATCAGTCTTACAGAAATCTGATACAGGGTGGCTAAAGCCATCTGTATATCTAGTGTGAAGTAATGGATCCAAACCTAAGGCTCCCAGAGAGCCTGCTGGCACCAACTGGATTTTAATTACATCCCACACATTGGTTTAGTTATACTTATAGCAGGTAAAATGAGTGGTGCAAGTTAACTCTTCCAGATCAGGGAAGAAAATAAGAGTATTGATCTTCAGAGGAGTTTAAAAAAAAAAAAAAAGGTGCTATATGTTAGGTTTTTTCCCAAGGGAAAGTGGAAGAAGGTGTATAGATGATGGAGGAAAGAAAGGCAATGAAAGGATACAATGAGACAAAATAAGTAAATTATATGGAAAGTAGTAGAGTTAAGAAAGAAAAATTATGTTGGGAAAAATTAACTGGAAAATGTAGACGTATTTTATAAGCAGAAAAAATAAGATGGAAAACATATAGAAGGTGCAGGCACATCAAAACAGCAAATTCTGTGCAAAAGGAGAAAAAGTAAAATGAAAGAAAGTGGAAGACATAATTTTAAATTTAAGGGAGAGATAAGCGTATATGCTTATTTTAAGTAATTTCTGACTCATAATCATCTGCAAATATTTGAGTTTGTACACAAGTACTTACATATTGAATCGATGCAGAATTTGCTTAGCAGTGTTATCAAATTCACATCACAGTGATCAGCAGTGTTATGAAAATCACAGGTAAGGGTGGTCACAGTTTTATTTATGTAACGCTTCATTTTTATGTAATGTATTTTTTAAAAAATGTTCAAAGATACAGCAAATATAAGGGGTTTACTTGATTTAAGCTTGCTGTTTTACTGTACAAAAAAAAAATCAAAGCAAAAGATTGAACACCATGAATTTTTTATTAGCATCCTAAATGAAGAGACTGATAAACAGATTCATTACATCAATCTGGAAATTAATTGTGAGAAGTAATGTTGTTGCCCTTAGGCATTTCTCGGTGCAGGAAGCCAGGAAGGAAACCATAGTCATCCATAACGCTTACAGACGCCAGTGGCTGGCCAGCTGCTGATCCTTTGCCATGTCGGCTGCTGAGGAAAACACTTGCATCCTTCTGGAGCCCTTTTTGTGTCATTCAGTTCTAATTTACCATCAGCTATCATAGCTGGCATATCTCAAACTGGCATTGAAGGCTTGACATAAAACCACAAAGGGAACTAAATTCCAAGTTAAAGCTGAAACTTCATTCTTAATTCACTCAGTTGTGCAGGGGTGCTGTGGGGCATGTGGGAACACCCAGCGTTTGAAGCCCTGGCTGTACCCACACACAATAGAACAAGTTAAGGATGGAATTTCAGCCCGAGCCTTAACATTAATGCAGCGTAGCTCTTTGTGGTTTGCTTTCTTGTTATATGGCACTGTTAAAGACAAAAATAAGCCCAAGTCAATTTCAGAGTCATTTTAAATTATGCTTACAAGAAGCTTGTGCAAGCAATAGTAATAGATTCTTCTCACCCATTGCCTCTCAGTAAATTGGAAATTTGGTATCCTGCTTGCTTTGAGTTTGCACTGTTGGGAACTGCTGAGGTGTTAGATTACAGATACCTTAATATCTGAAGTCCAGCCTTAAATACATAATTGTTTCCTACAGTATACCTGTCTTTACTTGCAACTCATTTTATGGAATAGAATTAAAGAGGAAAACTCTGCTTTTTGCCCTATACATGCATTTTTATGAGCAATATGAGACACTTTGACAGCGTTTTTAGAAACATCAGGAATGTCAAATCTTTTCTATCTGAAGGTCTCCTTGGATGACTCAGGAAAAAGTACTTGGAAATTAGTCAGGACTTAATTGAAGTGAGAAGGATGCTGAATTGTTGAGAGAGAGCTTGCTCCTCTATGCATACTTTAGATTGGTACTTTAAAAGAGGATCAATCTTAATGTTAAGTGATTGAATCAGCCTTTTCTTCAAAAGACAATTCTTATTCAATCTTCAATTAGGCATTTGGAATAGTGATTAGAATAGTTATCCGGTCATTTGTCCCTTCTCAGAGCAAATTAGAGTTATGCTTCTAATCTTTTTTCAAAAATGCGTAGCGCTCTACTTCTTCCCATGTGTTTCCATCCTTTACCAACTGTCTTCAGTGGGTCCGGCATCCCTGCTTGCTGGAGACGTGGGAAGAAACATATTGGTGAAGAGAACAAGGGTGAAGGAGGAGGATGCAGCTTTTACAAGAGCATGTAAGCTGCTGTTGTATAGACTTCTCTGTATTTTACACTTAGACACATGACATGGGCATCTTGAAGCAGGTACAGGCTATGTCCCCTTTTCTGAGACAGTAGATGTGCTTTTGCGCAGGATTAGGGACTGTCCTAAACCATAGTTTCAGGAGTAACTTGGTCACTGGCAATAGTAGTCCCAAAACAGCAAACAATTTGGTGGAAAAAAGTGATATAGTTAAAGCAGAGAGTTTGGTAATTAAGGTCCAGAATACCTTCTGAAATAATTCTTTTGATTTGGAGAATAATCATAGTAAAATGTTATGCTCATGTTGTTTATTTAGGTTATAAGAGTGGTTTTGTGTGATGAAGTGGAGAATAACTGAGGCAGTATGAAGGTCGTAGTTGGCAGTATGGCTAACAAAAGTGTGATGACCAAAATATAAAAAAAGATGTCACTCAAAGCTTAATCAAATGCTGGCAGTATGTTTAAGGAAGAAATTAAGACGAGTAAGCGTAACATCATCAGTACTGATCTTTAAAGGGCAATCATCCAGTTACGTTCGATTTAATTAAAATTGCTTAAATAATTGTACTGAGTATTTTTGTCAAATTATAAATTATATGGCTGTCATCTGAAAAATCATCAGTTTTTCGATGTCGTTACAACTTGACTGTGAATTTCTAGTCTCTGATGCCAAATGTAGCAGGTTTAAGTCCTTAATTGGTATTAAACCAATTTGAACAGTATTTTTGTTGGTTTTGGAAAGCATTGTGAGAAAGATGGCAATCAAAAGGCCTTACATCATCGCGATGTGGTATTTGAGTATGTGGCCACTGATGCTACCTGCCTTCACTCTGGACAGTAAAAATCTCCATATTCCTTACACACTGGTCTGGCTGAAGCATGTAACACCCCTGCCACCACCTCTTCTCCTCTGAGCTTCTACCCTCTGGTCACATTTGCCCACATTTTCAGTCTCTCATGCAATAAAATTGTGCAAACGTGTTTGGTGGAAAGGAAGGTCAACATTTTTGTGGTGTTCTATTGCTTCCTGCATCTTCTGAACTGTCTGTCCAAACAGCTAAAAAAAGTCCCTGTAATGGACTCCAGAACTGCCATTCTCGCCAGGCGTTATAAAGGGAGCTTGGATTAACCACGTTTAATGGAGGTGCTGGTGGTGTACCTGTATGAAGCTCTAGTGGAGAGCCCAGCTCAGCCTGGAATACTTTCCCGTAGGCGCTGGCAGGTTGCTATGAGGTCCCCCTGAAGCTTTCTCTTCTCTGGGTTGAAAAAGCCCAGTTCCCTCAGCTTCCAGATGTTCTGTAGTAAAAATTATTTTAATAAAAACTTTCAGATTTTTCTTTTTCTTAGGTTTTGTGCAGAGTGCGAAGCCACTTGGGGAAGTTTCAACCTTTTTTCTCATAACTGTCGAGGGGGGTAAAACTTATTCAGCGTTTTTGAAATATTTTGATAGGCTTTTTATTTTGTCTGTACATGCTTCTATCCCAGACCTTCACTGAGGTCTGGCTTGTGCTCCTCCATAAATTAAAGTGTAAAATAATGGGATATGAGATAACAGCAAATATTTTGCTTTCATGTTGCACAGTCTGGTTTTTTTTTTTTTTTCCTTTAACATTAATGTACTTGGAGTATGCTGTAGAGACTGTCATAGTAACCATGCTAAAATGTGACAGGAACGCAGAAATAAAGATACCTGTCATCATAAAGATGGCAGGTCAGCTTTGTAGCTGGTATAAATTTTTACTGCCATTGGAGTGCCATGAATTTTCCATCTGAGGGCCATACACTGTTCAGAAGTAGTAAGCAGTTGCACGTGAGCACCTGAGCTCTAGCGTAGCTCTAGCTGAGCTCGTGCTGGTGTCCAGAGGGCTCAGAGTGCTTTCAGCATATTCTGAGCTTCTCATACTGTGTCAGAACATGGGTATTTTGCAAAAGCTTTGAACACAGAGTAGGAGATGGCACAGCTGATGCATTTCATCCCGTAAGGTTTGCTCATCACATTTGTGCTAGTACCTGAAGCTGACTTTCATAAAAATGACCCATGTTCCCAAGGCTGTTTTGCAAATCAAGGATGCTAGTTTTGCGAAAAGAAAGAGGCTTGATGAATTTGTTGTCACACATTATTGTAATTCTGATGGGAATATGTTCTTTTCCAAATACAAGGCACTCTTCAGAGTTAATATGTGAACTTGGACCTGTCTATTTCGGTTAAAATTGCAGATTGCTGAAATTCAGTGCTTCCATATCAGTAGCAAGTTTAGCTTTAGACAAAATTCAGACAAATACTGCAAGACTTAAGAAACTTGAAAATCCAGTTGGTTTGTAGATGTTGTAGGATTAGCTCTTCACTTTTTGTTTAAACTTTCTTATTTTTTATTTTTGCAGAAAGATTGCTTTCATTCCGTAATTTTAGTTAAAGGACAACTGTGAAGCAATTTTCCATATTTTTTTTTTTTATTTGCCGTTGGGCAAAAATTGCTCATGTTATTATGAGAAGCAGATGATTTTTAAGAATGCTGCATGTTAATACCCAGCAACTGAACTATTCATTTGATATCTGCAATGTTTGTTGAATCTTGTTCACTAGGCAATTAGAGTCACTTGTCCCCCAAAGTTTTAAAAAGAATAAAGCTGAAGTTCTCATTACATTAGGTTTATTTTTAAACAATGTTTTCCAGAACATACAGATCTAAATCACAAAACAGCAGCAGTGCAGCTTGTGTTGTACGCCATACTATGTAAGAAGCTTAAAGCACTGATATTGGTACAAAATGGTTGTATCCAAAACAAAGCAAACCTTGGCTTCAGATACTTAGAAGTAGCCCTAATTCTCCTTGCATATCAGAATATGACTGTTTTAATTCTAAATTATGAGTATTTGGTTGTTGGGTTTTTTTTTGTTATTGGTCCTCCTGCCCCTGCCTTCACTGACACCTGAGGTTTGAGGGAAGCAAACACACTGCGAGTGGAAACTACAGTTTACTGTAACAAGGTGCTTTATTGTTCAGTGAAATATTTTAACAAGTGCTTAACGCTAACACGAAGGTGCAAGGCATGGGATTAAATGGCAAGCTGCAGCCTTCTATTTAGAACTGAAATTAAGTATAATATAATATATGATGGTAATAATTATACCCAGGCAATGGCTATAGGTTTGCCAGTTGTACCCCTTGTCATGAGATCCCCAAATTGTATGAACATTGGTCCCCATATCCAGTGAGGGACCATGGTGGGTAGAGAAAAAGGAAACCTAATGACAGAAAGTTGAACTGCTTCATCCTCTTCTCTCATTGTCCACTGAACTGTTTTTTCGTGCTTTCTGCAATGGACTGGTTATTGCCCACAGCTTGAGGTCTACCCTCCTGTTCCTGGAGTGTGTCACTTTGAAGGAGTTGGTTGTTACTCTCAGACCACACCGGGTCCCATTATTTGGATCTGTATCAGTATCAGTCCTCCATCTTTTTCCTCTACCTCATAAGCCTGACACTAAGCCTCATGTTTTATATTTTAACTTCAGGGCCCTGTCTGAGAGATAGAAGTTCTCGTCCTAAAACAGCTTGTATGTTCATCACACCAGCTAGCTCCCCTGCTGTCTTTGCTGCTTCATACCACAGTCCTGGCATGTTGTCAGCTGGGTGGAGGAAATGTAACTGCTAGCGCTTGATTGTGCCATTATTTGAACTCAGCAGAGGAGGCTGAATTAGCAGTCCCCATCCTGGAGGAACAGCAAGTTAAAACTAAAGTGTCAGAAATCTGATCACAGCTTTTAAGTGGTTCAAGTTCATTCCCTTCTCACTTGCCCGCTCCCTGGATGTGTGCACACAAACACACAGATGCCCCATTACCTGCTGCGCTATTTGCAAATATCTATGCACGTTCCTGTTTCATAACAACCTCCTGTGCAACTGGGTGTCTGTTACCTTGTGTGTCCCTATAACCAGTGCTGACTTCAGCAAAATCAAGTGAGGTGCTCCCACTGGTCTTCCCCCTCCTCCATTGGCATCCTGTCTGTGTCCCACAGTTCGCCCCATGAACACACTTGGCTCAGCAGACCCCGTGTTTTAACATCAGCTGGTGAGACCCTCGCTGCATCTGCAGCTCGTCTGAGTGTAACCGGGAGCTGCTTACACTGCCCTGTCTCAGGAGTAACCCAGTTTGCAAACCACAGCATACACCAGCACTCTACTGGACTGCTCAAATGCTAAGCAGTCCATAGGAATGATCCAGAAACTGAAAACTGTGTAAACAAATAGCGATCGTTTGCTGGAAGATGTGATGCAGCACCTTGGTGGGCCGTGCCCTAGCCTGTACCCGCTCGTCTGCATCACTCACCGAGTAATGCCACGGGCACTGACCGAGCTGCAGATTCATCCTGTTGTTTACTGACTTGTTTCAAGTATGTTCAAGTCGGGATCTTGGTACTTCACCTTGGATTTTCATGCTTTTCCTTCACTTTCTTACGTTGTTGAACAGTCTTAAAATTGTGTCATGTTGCTGGTGGTAAAATTGTTCCGTGATTAACGTTCAAATACACACAGAGTGTTCTGAATTCTAGAGTGTCTCATTTTCCTGTTGTCACTTACTATCTCTGGAATCCTAAAATGTAAACATCCCTGTTCCAGTGTGTCTGTGTCCTCTCTTGCTGCCAGTAAGTGCTGCTACTGCTCATCAACGTGCTGTCAACTTGTATGATTTCAGTCATGCGTCTCAATATTTTAGGGGGGGCTTGGAAGTTTTTTGATTGCTTGACTAGTTGAACCTTTGGGGTTGATGATACAGTCTCTGACTCTTTTGTCAGTGTTATCATTGCTTTTCCGTGTTTCTAACTTCTCTGAAAGGCAGGCCAATAATTAAACTAGAACATCATTATACTCCTGTCTTAGGAGTTGCTCCAGAACTTGATAATTAACTGCAGGAGTGGATCATTTGCAGGGATGCAGAGCACATGTCAACCTTTGCTGAGCCAGTCACTAAGCTGGCGAAATATTATTTGCTGTTTGGTCAGTTGATTTTTTTTTTTTTTTGTTGAGTTAGCGAGCTGAATTTGGCTCAGCAAGAGACTGACAAGTAGCAGAGCTGGCAAACGAGGAGGTGCAGGGCCATATGGCCAAGAGCAGAGGGTTGGGAAGCAAGGGCAACCTTTGGTGACAGCAAGCCATTAATTTGGCTCAGCTGCGTTGTTAAGGCATGCTCTCAGTGAAGCTAAAAAAATACTTTGGATATCACATAAGCATGTCATTCATTAAGACTGTGCCATAAAAGCTTTAATTTCTGGTAGTCTTTTTGTTGTGGCTACCCAGAAAATATTGAGGTTAATCAAGATCGGGTATAGAATTCTTTCTAATTACAGAGTTGGTCTACAAATGCAGCCATCTTTCTGCATGGATTTTTTTTCTGTTTCAGAAGGAAGATGTCATTAATGCAGAAAGGGACGAAAGACTGTCTCTTCGGAAGCATCGCTTCATGCATTTTGCATCATTGGAATATGAAGGAGAATATTACATGACACCAAGAGATTTCTTGTTCTCAGTAATGTTTGATCAAGTTGAACGTAAGTTGTTTTCTCATCATTGTATTTGTGAAGGAAAAGAAACTTGCAAGTCCCCTTAACGATGTAATCTGCAAATCACTGGGATAAGATCCTTTATCTCGCATAAATCAGCAAAAGCCAATTTGTAAATGTTGTGTATACAGATTCTCAGAGGCACCACCACCCTTTACACCAGTGAAGTGAGGCTGATGATGTAGAAATCTGGTGACTTGATGACATTACTTCTCTGCATAATTTGCATGTCTGATCAGTATGTAGTTCCTCAATTACTTACGTGCCACAGAAAATACTAGGACTGTAATATAATAGTGTTCATACCATTCTGGCCCTGCTATCTGTCTATCCACTTCACCAGTAAGTGCTCTGTGACCTTTTTTCTTAGAAGAGGCAGTGGTGGGAGTGACTTGAATGAGTGTAATGAAGCATTGAGCTCAGCTTTAGGTTTCTGGTTTCAAATCTCCTCTGGTTTATATAAAACCTAGCTAAGAACAAATAAAAATTGTATGAATGTTTTTAACAAAGTAGTATTAAAAGTGTGCTTTCTGAGGAGAAGATAGGACCAGAACACAAATAAAAAGTGCGTAGGTTGTTGTCCTTTCCTCCTGGTTTTCTGGCCTCATTAACTCTGCCCTGTTCCTTAAGCTTTTTGTATCTGTCTTTGTATCATTCTGTAATTTCCACGTCACAGGAATTGTTTTTTAAATGATTTGTTTTTTCTCCAAAAATTTGGCTTTTACAGCTTTCTCAATGATTTTTTGCTTTAGAAAGGTTAGGTTCTCCAAATTTCAGAGAGGATTACCACTCAGAGGACAAATACTCTGTTAGTACATCTGCTGAGGGCAAGAGGGGGAAAATCCCAACTTTAATTAGTGTTTGCTGCAGTCTGCACATGCTGACAAGGGCCGCACATTGTCTAGCAAAAACCATTTGTAGCCTGGGATGCTCTGCCCAGCTAGCAGCAAATGTCAGAGTGACTTGAGTATCAAGCAGGAATACAGAAGGGAATTAATTCTTTGGTATCAAGCTTTGGTATCAAGCAGGAAATAGAGAAGGGAATTCAAGGTAATGTGGAGGGGCTTGAGTGTCGGAAGGAAGAGGGAGACCTGAATGTACTGTGATTTGAGCCTGCCAAGGGAAACCTTGGGCAGAACTGAGTTTACTGACCTGCAGGTGGTCAAAGAACAGGACACGAGAATCTGTAATAAAAGAAGTTTTCTTGTGTCTGCCAAAAATCTATAGGTGATAAGGATACACGGCTTCGCTGCTGACACACAACTACTAATATTATTCAAAGCTGAATATAAATCCTTAGAAGGACTTTATGACCTTGAGAGTCATGGAGACTCTCAAAATAACTTTTTTTTTTTAAAATATATGGCTAATGGAAAGAGTTCTTTCCCCTTCAAAACTCAGGTCATTAAGTTAAAAACCCAGGAGGGATTTTCTCTTGAATTTTCCAGCCTGAAACGTTGGAAGACAATGCATACTGGAATTTTCAGTTTTGAAGGTGAGGGTTTCAGGCAGTTGTCTGTGAAAGCATGGTTAGAGAAATAAGTGTTTTTCAATCTTAGCAGTTCATACATATTAATTGGTTACTCCAACTATAATAGTACACATGCAGATTTTTAATGAAGTGGTATGCGGGTAAGATTTATTTGTAATGCAGCCAAGTTAATTTCAGTTACTTTGCTAATATGAGTAAGAAACCAGGGTTAAATAGAAAAGAAAAAATAACGACAAGAAAAAACACGTGAACAAAAAAAAATCTTTGCACTAATGCATATTTAGCATTTCAAATTGAAGTCAGGCTTACAACAATAGCATCATAGGCAATTCATAGAAAAATGTTAATACTCGAATCTAATGCTTCTAAACATTTTTTTTAACCGTCATTGGTGCAGGTTCTTTGGCCAGTAGCATAAACACAATGGTAAGCAATTCTCTTCAAGTCGTACTGCTTGGGATTTTAGATTTTCTTGTAACTGCAAACAGACATACCATTTGTTAGCAGAGAAATACGGTGTTTTAAGTATTTTCAAGGCAGTGGTTTGTTCATTGTATTTAGAAGAGTTTCATATGAGGAAAATAAACAGACCTATCTCAAGTGTCTGTCCAGGTATACTCAGAGTAGATCAAGATGGTGAACTTCATAACAAAGTGGCAATTATTTTTGGAAACTTTCTGCTTATATGATAAAACTAATTCCCTTTTGCCCTGAACAGTGGTTTTATAAAAATGGCATACTGCAGTTTTAACATGTGATACTGCATACAAATGGTGAGTCTTACAATGCTGAAGTTAAAGCTGTAATGGTTTGGTTATTCCTATATACCTATTTTTGATTAATCACTAACGGAAAAAAAAACCCTCTCAGAAGAATTTGAAGCACCCTGGCAGTAACCATTCATCTTCGTAAATATTTGCTTGGAGTTTGCCAATTGGTTGCTATATATAGTAATATGGAAGACTTAGGGCTGTTTTAAAGTTTTGTTTCTGCTGTCTTTTTCACAGGTAATAGGCAGGAACGTGTGACCAGCCTCATGAGCAATTTAACTGTGTGCACCAAGAAATATTGCTGAGGT
This sequence comes from Charadrius vociferus, assembly GCF_000708025.1. Classification (NCBI taxonomy): domain Eukaryota; kingdom Metazoa; phylum Chordata; class Aves; order Charadriiformes; family Charadriidae; genus Charadrius; species Charadrius vociferus. The sequence goes on from NW_009649705.1 coordinate 2,192,451, forward strand.
TGATCTCTGTTGCTTTGTTCCTATCCAGAGATAAACACTCCCAAAGGGGAAAAAGGCAAGCGACAAGAGGGGATGAGAAGCAGTTATGGGTTGGGAATAGGGGTCCTTGTCCAACAGCCTTGGGGTTTTTGCTCACTGGTGATTGTCATTGGAGAATTACTTTGAAATCTCCTGTTAGTTTTTAAGCATAATTAAATTTAGAAGAAAGTAAATGTGGTGTAAACCAAATGAGTTGTTGGTGCTAGATCAAAAGCGCTAACATTAGAAAATACCAAAATATTTTAGCTATGTCCAGATTGTCAAGTGAATTCCTGTACACAGTTGGGTGGAATTTATTACTGAAGCAAAAATCTTAGGTGTGCCCTTTGACAAGGTTGCAAAACATGCAATAAATTAAAATTTATTATAGAACACTTTCCCAGATAAGAAAACAGATGAACTGTAGTGCAAATATATCAACTGTCATCCAACCCAAGTGATCTTGAACCCTGCTTGATAGACCTTAGTTCACTAGTTCTGCTCATTTGTTTCCTGGTGCATGGGTTTTTCTGTTACTCATTTTCTTTAAGGTAGGCCAAAAATTGTGAAATCTTGGCATTCCCGTTGATTAAATCACACCTGCAAAGTTATTTACTGTCAGGTTGATAATGAAGAAAAATATTTACAGTCCTGCCATCTAAGGAGAATGAGTTGATAACAAATGCAGAGTTTCCTGACAGGCTTATTTTGTTTTGCGTATTGACAAAGCAAAGAGCTCTGTAAAGGAAGAAAGGCACCGTCCAAAAAAAATTTGCTTGCTTTTAAATGCAGTGTTTCACACTAGATTACCTTTGTAAATATTTGCCTAATTCTATTACTGTTAGTTGTTTTATGGACGGAAGCAGCCACCTCTTTATGAACAGTAGCAAACAGTAAATGAGATGTGGTAGTGTGGCACAGGATTTGTGTCAGTACAAAAGACCCATGACAGTGTTTTGTACCAGTTAATGCAGTGCATACTAAATGCACTGTTGGGATTTTTGGATTCATGGCTATATGCCGTGTAATCTCGTGTTAAAACAATGCTACCACAGGGATGTGTGGCAGCCTTCCAAAACCTGCCAAGTTCTTTTGGGCAATCAGTGGGATGTTCTTGTAAACTGTCATATCTGATGCAATGATAGTTTAGTGAAAAAGTGTTTTCTATTAAACTTCTCAGTGTCTAGTAAAGTCTAATAAGAATAATATGAACTTGCTGTGTTGCATGCAGAAATTCTAACGTTTTTAAGATAACAGGTATAAGAAGGACAAAGCTCAGCTGTCTTATGCTGAATTTTCATTGCAATGCAGGAATATTTTTAAAAGACCCTTCCAGCTTCATGTAAAACTTGTGCTTTAATCAGTTGTGCATACTTAGGCTCATATTCCAGATTATACAGACAATATTGCGTTAGAGCTTCTCCATGGAAATATCATCTCTGGTGTGCTGTTGTTGTAGAACATATAAGAAAATCTGTATTAAATTTTGAAAGGACTACAGATACAGGAATCTTTCAGAAAATTAAGATTTTGCATTCCATTAAATCTGGGCTGTGTTCATGTTTATTTTTCTGGAGAAGGTTATTCCATTCCAGAAATACCTTCCTCTTTCAACTAGAAGACAAACATTCAGGTTAGCTTGTCTGATAACAGTTGATACCTGGTAAATAAAGATCTTGATCCTTCTGTATGTACTCAGTCCAGATATAATGTATCGTAGCATTTAATGTATCGTAGCATCGTCATGTCCCGAACCACTCCTTTATCTGCGGTACAACAGATTTTCCTGTGTTCTATAGCCCCACGGTGCCAGAGGCAGTATTTCCATTGTAGTGTCTTACGTGTCGGTGAGTATTAGTGCATTTTAAGTTTGCTGGGAGAAGTTATTTGACTTAGTTAAGTTTTCTGTGAAAACGTGGCTGGCACAAGGTTGTGGTATATTTGTGGGCTTGGTAAGATACATGGCTTCATGTTACCTGCCTCAGCATCAGTGTGGTCATCAATGTGAATGAATCTGAGGAAAGGATACAGTGCAAGGCTGCAATGGCTGGAAAATTGAGTTCTCCATTGTCCTTAACGGACATCAATGCTGGTATGGTTGGTGGGGTTTGGAGAGCCAAGAGGGAGCAGCCAGTAGATGGGCACTTCAGAACAAGCTGAGTCAGTCTTTTTGTTTCTGGATCTTGAGGTTTTGCCTTTTTTTAACACTGAGATGTTGTTGTGCTCAAATCCTCCAAACACAGTAAAGAACTCTGCAAGCTGGGATACGCAGGACAGAGATGACCCCTTGCCCAGTGCTAGGTGGAAGGTAAAGTGAAGCAGGGGGAAAGAAGTAGCATGATGGTTTAAGGTCATTATATGAGTCTCTTCTGAGTTTTAGAAAAATGAAACAAACTCAGCCATTTCTAGCCAAAGCTTCTTAGTCATCTTTGTTTACTCATTTCTTAAAGTGGGGTTATAAGTGAAGGAAAGTAATGTTCCTGTTGAGGGATCTGCACACATAAGCAAAGATAAGCAGGTCACTGAAAATTTCTGCTTCTGTAACCAGCCCATACTGTGAATTTTTTATCACCCAAACAGCATTAGGAAATCCTGCCACAACTCTAAGAAAGTTTTTGAAGTAACACTGTATACATTTGGCCTTTTACTTTCCCTTAGGTGTCTAAATACAACATTAAAATTGATGTTCTGGATAAAATATTAGTTTGTTTTGGATAAAAAGTTGTACCTCGACCAATTATTGGTAAATAGATAAGCTAAATAAGATATTTTTTTCTTCTTTTCCCCTCAGCAATAGCATGTTAACACGGATACCTTATTTACATAGGCTGTCTGATGCAACACCGATGATCTTCATGGAATTGGTTTATCTAAAAATTAATTTGAAGGGAAATAGTTCTTTATCTAGAAACATTAGAAATACTTCAGAAATCCCTGTAATCTTGATAATGTGGTTTTATGTCTGGATGTAAGCTTTGTTGTCAGATCAAAATAAGGACTAATGCATTTTCGTAGCAGTTGCATCAGCAGGTACTACGTAACAGAATTGGAGATGGGATTCTTGAGGAGAAATGGGGTCTTCCACCTGCAGCAATCAAATCTGATCTGTTGGCCAGGCTGCTTTTTTGGTGTATTAACCACTGCCCACGGCACTGACTTATTGCTTGCTCTCATTTTTCAGACAAACTTGTGAGGGTGAGAGTCCAAAAAATAGATGCAAGAGGTGCGGGAATTAGAGCAGAGGTGTTGGGGGAGAGCTGGCTTCCAGCGCTGTAGCCCCTGCAGCTGCCTCAGCAAGGAACCGTGCACAGTCCGATGAGGGAGCGGGAGGAAGGATTGAGCAGTGGAGTTTGGAGGAGTAAAAAACCATGGAGCAAAATCACTTAAGAAGCAGCAGGTTTTAGCATCTCGTTGCACAAGGAGAAGGTGTCCTTTTTTTGCCCCCATTCCATTTCCATGCCTTGAAACATGTTACGAGACAGTGCTGAAGGTACCTGGGATACATTCCTTGTAAGGTCAAATAGTTAGTTTGAGCCTTACAATTATACTGGCACTGTATGAATTACGTTTCTATTTTTGTGGTTATGTCTGCATGAGACAACAGTAAGATTATAATAAACTGGTGGCTTTGTTGTGATTAATTCTTACTTTTCCCTTTGTGGCATTGATGACTAGCTGGAGAATGGTGCAGATCCGAGTTCTTATCTTGATTGACTGCAGTGCTTACTGATGAGGTAAAAACTTTGGCAAGATGTTATGTTTTGAAAATACATCACTAGCTATTTAGCTTTCTGAAAAACAGTTGTTAATGAGAAGATACATTGCAACTCCTCAATGAATGAAAGCAATTTTTTAAAACTCAACACACAAATAGCACCAACTGGTCAGGCTTCAACAGAGTTGTGAGCAAGAGGCAAGTGGTCTCAACACACATCTTGAAGGATTTAGTTATTTAAAGTGTGAAAGTTATTGGTTATTTAATGGCATTTGAATGGAACACAGATTCCTAGAAACAAATGAAAATATATTGTGCGCATACAGAATACTTGTAGTACAAGTAATGGAAAGATCTGGTTATTAATAACAGGAGTCTGCTTGTTGTATAAACATCGGCTGCCTTAGAATTTTAGAAGTCTTGCAACAGTTTCTGCTTTAGTCAAGTATTCCAGTTTTGTGACATGCTACTGTGATACTTCAATACTTAACAGAGAAGTCACTTTTCTTTTTCTTATACATATGGGCAAATTTCAAGAACTCATACAGTCATTCTTGGTCTCTGAATATTTTTCCTATTTGTAAAGATTTTTTTATTTTTGTAAAACACCGCACACTATTCACTATTTCAACTACTTTTAGAACATCCTGTCAGCATACCACAGAAAATATCTCTGGGATTTTTTCTGCCACGGGTTCAGAATACTTTTTGTCAGATTACTTCAGTATTATTTTATTAATAAATTCAGTGGAACTTAAATCAGTTCTGAAACATCCTGCTTAACTGACAATTAAGTCTTAACAGATGTAGCGTGAAAATCAGACGCCATGAATTTTTATCACTCTTAAATGTATTTTAATTTCTTGCAACATATGTCCTTAACACAGACAGGTATTGGTTTGTACCTAATAAGTACAATCTGTTTTTAAAATTCCTTGGGTTGCATTCAGATATTTAGAACTGATGGGGATCTGGCGGACCCTCAGTGGATGATAGCAGGTGCCAGGAGCGCAGGTCCGGCTCCTGCGAAAATCTAGCATACATTCTAGCCTCACATTTTCAGTTGTTTGTAACTCTTTTGGTGCTGATGATTCTGTGATTTTCCTTAGGCCAATGCTGAATTTTTATTATATTAGTCATATGATTTATCTTTTTTTGAGTAATCTTCATGTAGATTGATTTTTTTTCCCCTGCATGTCCTCATAAGAAATGTTACATTATGGGTTTTATTTTAAATATCTAAGGTAGAACCATCGGGTATCAATCACTTTCCTTCTAGGCAATAATAGCAGGCAAGGTGTGCAGGCTGCTTTGGTCGATGAGAGGAGCTGTACTTGCTTGCCAAACGGCTGGGGTCTCCAGGGAGGCCTGGGAGAAGTTCCAGGGCTCCCTGTTTGGAAAACATTGGCATCGATTTCCTAAGGGAGAAACTACCCGGGTTGTGCTGTTTGCTTTACTCCCCAGCCCCGCACCTGCAGTGGGTTATAGCAGAGATTGCACTCAGTAGCCTTTCTCATCTAGTGTGAAACAAAAGCAAATACCGAGCTGCAAGACTTTTTTCCATGTGTAAAACAAACATGTTTCTCCCGTTAGAGCCACCTGCTTACATGGCAGTGCCCTCTCTGGTGCTTACCAGCTTCATTACTGCAGAGGAGAATACAGCCGAGAGCCAACTCTTAGTAATCAAATCAATCTTCCAACGTTGTTCAGTACTTTAGAGAGCTCTGGTTCTCACACCACCATCCATAATGCTGGCAAGCACCTGGTCATTCTGCTGGCTACTCTTTAGTTGAATATTTTCCCTCAGACCCGGAAAAGGTTTGTGTACCTGAAAACATAAGAACTTTTCAGCCATAGCTAACAAAAGATACCACGTTTTCCAACAAATCTTCCCATGGTTCTTGACAGATGAAAGGTAGTTCAGCATTGTTACTAGGTTCAAAGGAATCTTAATTGTCCATTCTTTTTTTTTTTTTCTAGTTAGCTTATCAGTGTATAGAAAATGACAGTATCCTGGGACTTTGTTCACCAAGAGCTGTGATCCTACCTGGCTTAACAAAAATTAAAAAATGGGCTCTTTGTATAGAATTTGAATATAAAACACGGCCAAGCCAGCTGCCATTTGACTTCATCCACACTATTTCAGTTGTCTTTCAGAAGAACTGACGTTTCAAGTCTTCAGTATGATACAGCTTGTTTTCCCATGTGCTAGCTGCCTTCTCAAACCTTGAATTCATGTCCTTTGCGCCAATACCTGTGATATTGCTAGAACTACTGGGACAGCGGAGTCTTACTGCTGTATTGGTACCGGCAAGCACTAAGTCAGTCACATGTCCCACCAGAGAAACTGCCACTTCCAGAAAACGGACGACTTTTGTCTATTTTTCTTCCACTCCAAATGGTTTTTAGTTTTGTTTTCGTTTTTCCTGTGGAAGAGTGAGGTGTGTTTGTTCTTAACTGTGGACTGGATCCAAACAGTTGTGAGCCTTACAGAGCAAATTCTTATAATAGAGAATGCTAAAATTAGTCATTTTGTCTCACGTGGATGGACATCTGCTTTTCCATTGGGACTGTATTTATTTACTGTGTCTGACAACTTCTGAACAATCACCCACACCCTGACAGAGCAATTATTTCTTTGTGGATTTTTTGGTGATAAAGAATGTGAGAGCTCTCTTCTGTTTTGGTGTCACTTTCTTGGGAGAAAATATAAAGCCTAACGTTCAAAAATTTCATCTGTTTCTCTAGCTTTGTTCAAATTGGCAAAAGAGAATAACTATTTAGCAGCAAAGAGCAACGTTTTTTGTGATGTTTGTGGTGGTAAAGGCAGTCTCTGCTGTTGAAAAAGTAAGAGGGGCTTTTAAACTCATACGATCAATTTAGAAGTACAGTGGGCAACATAAAATAACTTTACTTTTTTTGCTAAAAGAAAGCCATCTATTGTTCCCTTTTCATTTGCACGCACTTTGAGAATTGTAAAAAGCCTACTTAAAATTTGATTAAAATTTCAATTCAATCTCATTCCTCTGCAGCTAAAATAAGTGCTCATTTCAGGAGGACAGTCCCTATTATTTGTGTCCAGTACTGCTGTAAGGAGGAAAAAGAGTATCTGGTTAGTTGTACCGTTATAAGAACTCTTTTATTTATTGGCACAGCTCACCTAAGTTAATGTATAATATCTTGTAATGTGTTTTTAAGGATTTGTGTCCTCTATTAGCGTGATACATAATGGCTTAGCACTTGGTTTTAGCATTTCATGGCAAAGTATGTTAAAGTTTATCATATATTCTAAAAGTCAGCTTTTAGATGCATTATAGATAATTATATTACCACTCAGCACTGGTCTCGCTAGGTTAAGCAGAACCAAGTAATCGTTTTAAACTGAGGTAGGGTAGATTTAGATTAGATATTAGGAGGAAGTTCTTTTCTGTGAGGGTGGTGAGGCACTGGAACAGGTTGCCCAGGGAAGCTGTGGATGCCCCATCCCTGGAGGTGTTCAAGGCCAGGCTGGATGGGGCTTTGAGCAACCTGGTCTGGTGGGAGGTGTCCCTGCCCACGGCAGGGGGGTTGGAACGAGATGATCTTTAAGGTGTCTTCCAATCCAAACCATTCTATGATTCTTTGAAAACACTTAAACTCGTTTAGCCTGTGCTTTACTTACATTTGCTACATGCAGAACAGCTTCTAGCACTATAAGTGCTTTGGTCCTCATTTGTGGCTCCATGTGTCTGCTAGGCTGAGTGTAGTACAGTAGAGCAAATTATTTTCTGTGTTCTTAGGTGAAGAAAGTTTTAATGTAATTAAGGAATCATGATTAAGACAAAGAAAGAGATATCTCTTAAAGAACATCCTTTTGGGAGGTTAACAGCTTGATGCCCCCATGTACACCTATGTACAGGAACGGGAAAATTGTTCATTTTTTCAGTCTGAGATTGCTCTTGGAGGACTAATTAGTTTTGTCAGAGAAGCTGAGTATGGCAGGAAGGAGCCAATGCAAGGATAATTAGAGGCAGTGGACACAGAAGCTTAGTATACTGAAGGCTGCTACAAGTTAAATGAGAAGATGTTAGTGGGAGTTTTGATGTAAAGTGTGCTTTTAGATTTGCTTCCTCTGTTATCTTTACTGAACAAATATTTCTGCTCTATTTCTGTTTTGACAGACCTAATGCAGTGTTTCCTTTGGTGCTCAATAAGATCAGAATTCTTTAGAAAATCTGAATGTCAAATTAAAGCCAGGGTAAAGCCAAATGTCTTTTTGAAGTTTCCTTCATTGGATGATTTGAATTCAGGGGAGAAAGTTTTTTTTCCTGGGGAAATAAAACAATTCTAGAAAAGAGTAAGTTTGGTTTTTTGAAAGAGACTATTGATCTTCTTTGTCTAGATCTTTTTTTCTTTCTGACAAACTTTTTGCTTTAGCATGTGAGGAGTTTGAAGTCACAGGGTCAAGAGATCGCTTGACTTTGCTTCTCTTACTCAGTCTCCGAGGTTCCTCCCTTAGAGTGGAGGAGGTGTTCTAGTTGGTGCACAAGACTTTCTTTTCTACTAGTAGGGAAGGCTGATGAACATCGTGTCAGTAATTTATTATTAAACGTACTACTGGCAGCATTTATGTTTTTTCTCAATTACGAATTAACCAAACCGTTTTGGCCACTTCAATAAGGCACTATTAACATCTGGTTTTAAGTCTTCTATGATTTCTTACTACTTCAGTTCTCTCTGATCTTTTAGTGGAGTTCTCAGACTTTTCATGATCCTGCTTCTCTTTGCATTACCACTTTATCTTCTGAATAAAGACTACATTTCAAATTAGGTTTATGTAACTTTCTTCATTCTGGTACTCTCAAAAAGTAGCCAAAACTAGATTGCTCCAGTAGTATTTGTGTGTGGCGAAAATAGGATAAACCTTTCTTAGTTTAAAATACAGGAGCATTCTGTTATCACTTACATACCCTTGGAGCCCCTGCTGTAGGAAAACTTCCCAAACATCTGTTAATTGCTATGTGACAGATGTTAATGATGTATAAACAAGTTAGACTCAGCAGGGGCTGTTACTGGTTTGCTCAGAGCTTCTGTACGTGCTAATAACAGAATGAGCTAATCTTAGAAGTGGAAAGAAACTCCTGGCTAATTTAAAGGTAAAAGCAAGAATGATGCGGACCATCAACTGAAGGAAAGCAACTCAGCCACTGAAAGGAACTCTGATTAAGCATGAGAAGGAAGCAAGAAAGAAAAGCTAGAGATTGCAATAATGCCTGAACCTGGAAAGTTATGGAAATAATGAAGAAGGGCTGCACAGGATCACCCAAAGCAGTAGGCAGAATCTTCTGTAGGAAAATTCCCAAACATGGCCATTAGAATGTCCTTATCTTCTCACGGTGACAATTATTAAAAGTAATGTCATCACTGGGGTCATCTGCATTAAAATGGCCTTCCTAAAATTTTCATGTAAGGTTGCACTTCATAGCCTTATAAAGGGAAAAGGTTCCTTCTGGGAATTCTGACATGACAGGATCAGCTGATTTCAGCTCTGAATAGCAATTCCCTTTATCACTAGTCATCCTTGTAATCACCAGGAATCTAAAATATCTGAAGTTAAGTGCTACAGTACTGCACCTGTGCCAAAAGTCTCTTCCCCTAAAATAGCACTTTTGTTCTTTTTTTTTTTTTTTCCTTATGCTGATTCACTAATCACTAATGGGAGTTAGTTGGAATTATTACAATTCTGCTGAAAAAGAAAGTGATGCGTTAGGTTCTACTAGAGTAGACATCTGGTAATTCAGTTCATCCTTTTAATAAAACTAATTGCAAAATAGGTATGTTTCTTCACCCTTTTCTTTCAATGGACAGTGTCAGGAGAGCTTGGGAGGGTGAGGAATAGATGGATAATATCACCAATTGCAAAAATACAAGTATCTTGTTAGTGAGTGGATCTAAAACAATCTTGTGTACTCTCTTCTGTTTAGATTTGTCATATTTTTCAGAAGTTCCACTTACCCACATTCAGCACAGGTGGCAATTATTTTACTAAAGCATTTCCAAATTTCTAGTAGAGGGTGATTTCATCCTTTTTGTCCTGTTATACAAATGTATTTGTTTCTTCATGAAAAGTCTGCTGCAATGCAGAGGTGAATAGGAGCTACAGCTGTAACTAGCCCAGGTCACCCCATGCAGTAACTGAACACCATCTAGTGGGTGTTCACTTAATCCTTTCATTCCCAAGCAGAATTTATGTTGGTTATAATTTACAAATTAACTGTTCTGTAAACTCAATAGCAATGCCTTCAGACATATAGTCACTGTAAATTGCATGTTCATGAATGGGGCTTATATTCTGGACGATAAGCATAGAAAGGTTCTGAATTTTTTGGGGCGTTTACTGTGCTCTCGACAGCAAGACAAAATGTCCCAGGCCTTGAGCTGAAACATAGAGCTCTCATTAATTAAATTACCAACATAGAATTGTTTCCTTTCAATAAAATGCCCAAATTCACTGTTAAATCCAGTACTTAGTGCTCTCATGTCTTGTCAAATAAGGTAAAAATGCTGTCTCTTCCTTCATAGGTCATCGGTGAGAGTTGAAGCCAGGGTATGGTCTTCAACTGCATAAGAACGATGCTGCCTTTGATATGAGCAAGGGAGGGAAATCCTAAAACTCCATATGAAACCTACCAACTATTGCTTGTATTTGGTGTTAGTGTAGGTTGCAAAAGCACCTAAACTGATACTTTCCTATTCTGAAGGTGGTCGGGTGACTGTGTTAAATTAGAGATATTCATAGACCTTATAGAAACAAATGTCTGCAAGCGTATTCAAAACCCAACTGGACGTGGTCTTGGGCAACCTGCCCTGACTGACCCTGCTTCGAGCTTTTTCCAGCTGTCACCATGAGCATATTAGGACATTCTAATTACCGCAATGATCTCCAACTTGAGCTGTTCTCTGGGTGAGGCAATTTCCCTTAACCACGAGGGAGCCCCGCTTCCTGGGTCTTCCCATAAGCTTCTCTGAAACTGGAGACCATCTTTTGCAATCACCAAAAAGATGCTGTTTGAGCTATATTCCCTAGAATTGTTAGTACTGGGAAGGAAGTAACAACAATAAGATGTTGGAAAGGATGTGTTTAGTCTGTGGACTGTGTAGGGCAGCCCTAAAGGAGTCAAATTCTGTACATTTGATGGAAGGATAAGGCACAAGGAGAATGAAACCGAAGCAGTGATTACCACCATCATTAGAATTAGTGCAGCAATTGAAATCGGGCATCCTGCTGATGAGATTTCCAGATTTCACAATAGAGTGCAGAAGGACCCATCTCCTTTTTTTCCCTAAAGGTCTGACTAGGGGTTGCTGGGGTGTGATGAACGAAAGTTTCCCAAACTCATACTTCTAGCAAAATTCCGTTGTACTTTTCCACTCAGCTGTCACCTCTTGGAGCATTTTTTGCAATATTTCTAAGAACTCTTGCTGCATGTTGCTGCAGTGGAAGTAAATTAATCTTTTAAAGAAAAATACTGTTTTAACAAAAAAGAAAGCATTCATGATGGTGTAAATAATTTTGATATGTGATAGGGTGAAACAGGAAAAAAGTGAGCTAGTATATAAACTGGATCTAAATAGCTTTTTATATTTACAGGACTCTTGAGAACCCACTCAATTTATGTGAAATGTCAGTGCTCCTGGTTACTTACCCACTGCAGTAATTCAAATTGCCTTGATGCACTAACATGTCAGCTATTTACTGCTCGGACACAAGCCCTGTAAATGCCCTACATCTGAGCAGAATTATGGTGACAGCACTGCCTTTTTCATGCTGATACCATGAATGACTTCAATTTTTTCACAAAATATTTCCAGTTTTGATTTTTAAATTATATCCGTTATTACATTATTTTTTTCTGTTTCACTAGGAATAAACAATGTCAACAGTACCCTAAAGTTTATACTTGGATGAGTAAGTTTAAGAAAAAGGAAACTATTTCATAAAAAAAAGTTGAACTAATGTCACTATTGTCTTTTGAACCCCAGACTACAGTTTAGTATTAATACTGTCTTTCAACTGTGCGAACAGGTATTTGTGTGCACATAAAATGATGAGATAATGCATAAGCAAAAGTCTGTTTGAAGCAATAGGACAAAGTAGGTGACCCACATGTTTTTTTCTGGCCTCGTTATTTGTAATTCCTGCATATTGGAGTGTTCATTACATATCAAAGTGCAATAGATAAACCATACAGTTACTTGATATAATTTTACACAGGTTGATATGATTTGCAGTTCCTGCTTGGGGAATAAATTGCATCAAAGCAAGAAGGTGAAAAAGAGAGTCCTCTCTGACACATGCTCTCTTTTTCCTTATTCCGTGGTTAGTAAGGTAGCTTTATGCTAGTGATAAATTCTCACACAAAGGATGAATTCTTCACCTGACACCTCAGTTATGTTTGTCAGCAAGTGAATCCAATTTGTATAATTAAGTCTTTAATATTCTTGTGCTTAGGCTTTAATTGTTGTTTGTTTGGGTTTTTTTTTGTAAGATGCATATGAAAAGTAACAGTTTGTCATGGTAGGGAAGTTCTTCAGATATATGGAAGAGTAAAATGGTAAAGGAAATAGCTAAATGAGATACTGTAAGGATAGTTGCTACAGTGGTGATGGTGGCTTTTTATTGAGCACATAAGCTTAAATCAAGTCTTACACAGTGAGGTAAGAATCAATTTCTGGTGCTGTTAAGGTGTTGACCTTTTCTTCCTTCATTTTGATTGTGGGATGATTAATTTACACATGTTTTTGTTCCAAATCCAAATTAATCTCTGCTTACAATTAAGATGCAGTTTGCTGAAGTTGTGCATGCAGTTAGATTTTTAACTGTGTAATTTCATTGTTGTTGTTCTTATCCTACTATATTTGTGTTTCTAATTTTTGTTATACTTATCTTCTCTAGCCATAAAGTAGATTACAGAGCGCTTATGCCAGGGATCATGACTTATAACACTGTCTAGTAGAGGAACAGAATTAAACCTCTAAGTGCTGCAAGGCTATCATAATAGTTTATCTTCATCTGTTGTTCATACCTTAACCTAGCATGTGCTCTGGCACTACAATATTTAAAAAACTAGTCTTTGTTAGCAATAGGAGATAACAATATAAAGCATAGCAATGCTACAGAAATCACCTGTTCTATATTTCAGGGTAGGATCAAAGTTCATTAGTTGAGTCTTCTTGAAGGCTTATTCTAGCTTATGCTCTTCTCTGTTAGAGGAGACTGACTACTCTCTCAAGACTAATAGTAGGAATTTTTCTTGAGTTGAAGTTCTGCGTGCCTGCTCTTTGCGGAAGGTCCATGGTTTTGTGCAGATTCAGGAGATGCCATCCATCCCAAAAGTCTGAACTGCATAATGTTCTCTACCCTTCTGGTCTCAGAAACATGTATTAAGGATACAGCTCCTTCCAGGTACTCTTAATTGTCCTTTATAACACTTTATTGCTCCAGTTATGCAGCCGCTCTGCCTCTTGAACTGTAGTACACTTTGCCCTTGTATCTGATTAAGTTCTTAATAACATAGAGAATACATGCCCTTAGCACTGCTAACATTGGGCTGATAGATAGGAGATTGGAAAAAACAGATTACAAATGCAACAAATACAAAAAGCGGTCATGGTGTGAGTTATCTGGTTATGTGCAGAAGGATTAGTCTACTCAATTTAAATACAGAAAAGCTGAATGTCAGGTCAGAGCGAGTGATTGTAGAATCTCTTTAAAGTAGATGGAAGGTAACAGGTAAGTCTAAGGTCTGTACTAGACACCTATCTCAACCTGAAATAAATTGCTCTTGCTGTGTCTTTTTCTCTCCCTTGACTATAAAGGGAGCCTGGGGTCAGTAGTCAGGATGAGATTTGTTGACAGAGATAATATCTTTTATTAGACCAGCTGCTGTAAGGTGGAAAAATTAGACAAGCTTTTGGGCATATGAGCTGTTCTTCAGTTCTGAAATAGGAACAGCAGATTTGAAAGTTAATTATAAACCCTTTTCTACATATGTCCTTACACCGTCATAGTTACAGCAGAGCACCATAGAGATCACTAACTCAGATTTAGGCGTCTAATTTTTAGACATCTAAATGAAGCCAGAGGAACCAAACAGGAGGTGCTTGTTGGGGAGTTTGAGGACTTGCATTTCACATGACACTTTTTTCCTCTGGATGCTTCTTGAAGTCCTGAGCTCAGAATCAGCCCAGAGGGCTGGCAGCCTCTCCTGCTGGGGCGATGCTCATGTGTGAGTGCGCTCTCTGCTTGGCTTCTTGCTGCTTATGTGTTACATGTGAAGTTTTAACTTGCAAGTCGTGTTCCTTTTGCAGCCAAGGGCTGCCCTTACACACCTGTTTGACTTTTATGGTGCTTTGGAAGAAATAACTTTCTGTATGCTTTTCCTATCTGTAGTTTGGATATGTTATTAGAAAGAGAGCAGATCTGGGAGCAAGTCACTTTTCCTGGATAATACCTAAGAAAAAGTAGTTACCGTGCTCTCCCTGCCATTCCCACAGACTCCCGCTACAGCCCCAGTGAGGACTGAGCTTCTCCCATGCTCTGTAGCGAGCACCACAAAATCTGCTTTTACCCTGATGCCTTTCGTTATTTTGAAACTCCTGGCACTGCTGATGACTCGGTGCCACGGTCTCTTTAGTGGGTTTTGAAAACTAGCTTATCTTAATTTTTCAGTCTGTTTCAGTTTCCTAAAAGACATCATCCTTTGATATTTTCTCCCTGCATCAGCATCCCACCCTTTTTACCCCAGGCTGCCTTACTCACAGAGAAACCTTCTGGTATTGACTGGCTCTGATGCAACTGCTCTTCTGAAATGGAGATTTGCCAGCGCTGGCTTCAGCCCAGGACTCTATATTCCTCGTTTCCTCAGAGGAACAATTGCTCTAAATAAAGAAGGACAGATGCAAAGCTTGTTTTGTAAAGCATCTCAGAAGCTTCTATTACTGCAAATGGCCTTTTCCACTGGGAATACTTTGATTTTAATTCAGGTGGTTCAATTCACTAATTTATGTGATTGAAATTACTTTTATCAATTACCTTTCAATGGAGCAATGCACTAGTTCAGTAAAAGCTTTCTAGCTGATGTGGATTCTTAATTCATTTAAATGGCACACTCATTTATTATTTAGATAGCGGTTTGCCATGAGCTATTGTAGCAGTCTGACCACTTGGTTTGCCATGCTTTCAAAAAGCTTTATATTTGTTTACTATCCTCGATTTATCTCCAATATCACCAATATTCCAAAAGGAGGCCTTAAGAACTAATTACAGGCTTGAATTTTTGCCCTTTACCTTATTGGTTTAATTAGCAGTAAGTACTTTATAAATGCATAGAAGAGCTTTAAAGAGCTGAGAATGTAAATAAGGTGGGTAAACAAAGGACACCTTGTTGAGATAAGGTACTTGTCCAGAATCCTAAAAAATATTTGAGAGAGAGCTGGGAATGAAATACAAGCTATAGAATTTCAATGATCTTCTATTTTAGGGTAATTTAAACAAAAATGTTAACAGGCTCTCCCCAAGGAAATCAACATACATGATTCTTATCTAACCCAGCTCACCAGGGCGCAGGGGCAGGATTCTGAGTTCAGCTTGTGTGAAAGGTGGCAGTCGGCTAAAAGGGAGAAATACAAATTCTTGTTCCCACGGCAGGCAAGGCTGCAGGGTGGGCTGAACTATAAAGGCCATGGCATGATCTGCACACAGTGGGTTTGGGTTTTTAAATGGCCCAATCCTGTCCACAGATTACAACTGTGCTGTCGAGCTTAAAAGCTTTGTTTCTCTCATCATTTTGCAAAACTGGAGTTTGGTTGAACTGTAACATACTTAATGCTATTCTCTTCTTACATTTTCAGGAAAAAACAAATGGTTTTCTAGTACCCCAGTATGACTTTGAACTTGCCAAGCTTCAGCAAAGATAGCAATGGTTGCCATCTAAAATTGAAAAACTGCGAGACAAATTTATTTATTTTGTACTTGTTTGTCACTGTGTCTATCTGAAATGGAGCTAAGAAGAGATCTTGGTCAAACCATCTGAGTGACTTTGCTGATAAAAGGGACATGAGTTTGTTGTCCTCTTAGGAAAAGATAGCTATTTTATACTGTTCTCATTTGAAGTTAAGGCTATGGAGAAAGATTGTTTCAAAAACTAGTTTTCATTTCCATTTTACAAAAATAGAGCAGTCTTGCAGACGTAAAATGATGCTTTCTTGCAGGTAGTAGTAACTTATCTACTTTTGCTTTGGCATTTGATTATTGTTGTTATAATGGCTGATCTTAGTTATTTTGTTCATTCCTTGGCTTTAAATGTCTTTTGTCAGATCTAAGCCTTTCCTTAGCTGTACAGGTGTAAATGGGTGTCACTGAACCCAAGTGGGTACTTGTTTAATTCAGCCCTTTCCTAATGTTAATCCTAGCATTGATGTCGGGTCCATTCTACATCTTAGTGTAAAAAAATGATAGGTGATGGAAACACATCTATTGTAAGAAATGTATGTGACAAAATACCCAGATTTGCCGAGGGCAAATTAAGGCTGATGTAGCTGCTCTTGGCAGTGTTTTCTTAATTACAGTTGTCAGCTAACTTTCTTGGCTAACATCACAGAATTTGTGTGCTTCTAAGTAGACTTGGTATTCATTCAACTTAAAAAGCTAAAGTGCCTTTTTTTCCATGAAAGGGGTGTCTGTACCTCATTGTTGTTTCATGGATCCACTATAGATGATGAAAAGATGATAGCATCTGTAAAATATGTAGAGACTCCTGAAAATACTCACTGTCCTTTAAGCCAGAATTCCATCACAGTCTTGTCAGGTCTGCATAAAAAAAAAAAAAGTTATTTTTCTTCTCATTCATTCAAGTTCTAAACAATAAAATTTCCAAGTTTATTTTTCTGATACTAAAGTAAGACTGTTACTACTACAAATGAGTTTTCTAATATGTCATTAATTTACCAATTAGTGAGAATCTTTCAAGGTAAATGAATAAAACTATAGAGAAGTGCATCATACAGATCCTTTACTTAGTAGATGAAGTCATTCCTAATAATTATAAACATTGCCTGTGTTCCTCAGATTGAGACTTAGATCCTGATATATTTGTAGTCATATGTTAGGAATGGCAGCATCAAGATTTAATTGATAGAAACGAAGAAGCTTTTTTTTTTTTTTTTTTTTTTAGCATCCGAACTGGCTAAGAAAACTATCCATACCTTTGTATTTTCTGTGAAGAGGAGTTAACCTTCTTTTCCTAATTATTGTAGACAAGGCCTTAAAAGACCTGGTTCCTCAGAGGGCTGCACATTTTATATGGTAGTGTGCAATATTAACAGATCTTCCCTTGTGGGTGTTTCAAGGGATCTCGTCGTTAGGAAGTGACTAAATGGAGAGAAGAAGCACCAAGAGCTAAATTCATATTCAAGGAATATTATGAATGCTACAATAAAAGTAGCTAACGTTTCCAGTTGAGAACCGAGATTTGAGTCTTCACAGATTATTTTATATGGTGACAAGACCAATAGAATATAGCTGGATTTAACTCTTAGAAAATATTCAAATAATTATTGGAGGAAACTCATTCTACAGTTTAAATTATTACATTATTATAAGATTGTATTCTAATACTATACACAAACGGCAATATGAAAAATAACACTGGTGTTCCAAATGTCAGGGTTTTGTTTGGTTTTTTTTTCCAAAAAAGTTCCTGGCTTACTGGTACATGTTTGCTGACTTTTGTATGGCATTTCAACTAGGTTATTAAATCTTTTCTTTTTGAAACCCATTTGAGAAGACCACCATTAAACCGCTCCACATTTATTACTCGGCTGTATTTACTACTTAGAAAAGTGGAAATGTCTTTGTTTGTCTCTCAATCTGTCCCTTTCCCTCCTGCCTTTTTTTCCTCTTTTATTGTAGCAGCAGCCCCTTGTGCAGTCAGTCAGGGCAAGGACCGACTCTCACCCACCTCGTTCTGCCCCTCACCGCATCCCGGGGTGATGTGACTGTCCTCCTCCTCTTCTGCCATGCAGCAAAGGCTTCCTCTCCTCTGCTAGTCCTTTCACTGGTGCCAAGATTCCCCAGTCAAGGGTAGCATGGACACCTCTGTATCGTTGTTGTTATTGCCTTTTCATCTCTGAAACAGGTCAGGCGGCATCAACTCTTTCTTGATTTTTATCATGGTAGGGTAATTCTCGCTGAGGATATGTTCCCTAATACTGGGTAGCTGAAGTGTTTCAAAGTTACTGTGCTGAATACAATGTGCAGAAGAGAAACGCAGACTTAACCAAGTGTAGAGCCTTACAGACTTGGCCAACTAGTGTCTGAGCTGTAGCTTCCAGTGCTTCTCCTTACCTTGCATCAGTTATTTATGGCTTTGCTGTTCCAGCTTGCAGAGTTCAGCTTTTCTCCCTTCGTCATCCTCCTGCACGCTGACAAAAGGCTACTGCCCAGTACACCGATGCGGTGGCAGTTGCTGTCCCAGATGTGATGCTCTTGGGGCCACCAGGAGAAAGGAATGAGTGGAGCTGCTGTTAACTAAATAAGAGTGCATGGCTGGCTTCAAAACAGATAACTACGGAGAACATTTACAGTGAAAATCACTGCAAGGAGGTTTTCCCTTTTTTCTTTCAGATACTGTTTTTCGCAGACCTACAGCCCTGACTCATTCCCTCTTGTAAGGCTTCTCACCATGTGGGTCTCCCAGAGCCAAAAGAGCTGCTGTAGTTTAATTGCACGTTGAAATGCACTGTATGGAGGAGGTGACATTTCAAAGCTGAGATCTGAATCACTTAATTTGCTAAATAGCCGTTCATTAACGTGCTCTGCAGAAGTGAACGGTGTTGAACTGCGGTGTTACATCGCACTGCTCGGGACTCAGCCTTGCTGGATACAGGGATTTTTACTTGCTCTCCCAGACTGTTATTAGTCTGACTTCTTTTATCTCAAATAAGGCGAAGTAGAGGATTTCAAACTTCCTTTGAGCTCGAAGGTATCTGTGAAGCTTTATATATGCGCGTGTGTTGTAAATATATGTACAGGCACTGCACAAAAATGTATTCATCCCTAGTAACAGGTGGTGCTGGCAACACCTGTTGCTGGGGTCACTCAACACCCCAGTATTAAAACCCTAATTTTAGTTGCTTATAACTTTTGTCAAACTTAAACATTTGGGTTGCAATGTTATGTGCCAGGTGTCTGCCTTAGGCTGATTTGGGGGGAAGAGGGGGGGGAGAGGAATTTATCAGCAAAACTCTTACTGCCAGTTCAGGGAGCAGAGGCTGGGGCACTGGTTTGCCTGTGCTGGAAAATGAACTATTGCTGGCTGAGATGTTCCAGCAGCTTCCCTCGCCCAAAGCCAAAACTTGCTAGTGGAGACCCCCTGCAGCTGGGCACGTCTTTTGCCAGCATTATGGAAATTCGCTGTTTTACCAAGAATGCAGCTCTGTCTGGCTAAATCATGGGCCTGTGAAAATGCTTGATGGAAGTTTTTTTGGCAGCTGCCCACCAGGCTGCCTCCATCCTATCCGTTTCCAAACAGCAGTGCTGCGCTGCCTTTGGGTGCAAGATGCCCGTGAAGCAGCAGAGTAAGCCTTGGAGATGGAGCATGGAGCAAAGCATGCTGCTGCACGAGGGGCCACCGGTCCTCAGAGCAGATGCTTGGGGTTACTCAGTGTGAATAAATAGGAGGGAATGGCTGGCTGGAATCCAGAGGAAATGGGGATGAAGGAAGGGAGCGATGGGCTGAGAGTGGTAGGAGTGAAGGACACCGGATTTTAAGAACCGTGTGAGGAGAAATGCTGAGGAGACAGACCAGTGTGATAGAGCAGATCAGCTGAGAAGGGATGGAGCACAGCTCCTGCCAGTCCATGACCGCAGGATCTCTGCAGGCTATGCCTAACCAGCTGAAACGTTCCACTGAGTGTACATCGCAGCTCCTCAAATGGGTAATTTACACAGGGATACAACCTGTACTGCTGCCAGTGGCTCCCCTATTTGAGCGTACAGACTTGAACCTGCTCATAAACAATCAGGAGTTCGCATGGTTTCATCTGATGCTGTTTCAGAAGGCAGTTGTTCAATTTACTTCTGCTTAATAAAACACCAACATTTTCATTTTTTTTCTTGCAAAAGCTCTTTGTTAGCTTTTGCATACTCAAACTCCACTTGTTATTATGTGTGCATGCAAATCCCTTTGTAAATAGTACAGTTGTTTCTTACTGTATAATCTTGCTTTGGAATCTGTACTACATTTGTAGCTCCAGTATGCAAAATCACACTAGTAAGTCAGTCATAGATACCAAAGTGGGTTGTGGTTTCTTCTAGGTTGCAAGAACATTTGAACAGACGGCTCATATTATTTTTAAACATTGTCCTTTCTTGATGGTTGTGGGAATTAGAAACAAACTGCCTGTTGCAAAATACTCTGTTTCATATTACTTAGTATTTTCCCATAAAAATCTGAAGAAATGCCACAGAACCTGATCAAAGTTTAAAGTCAGTTTGTTATTGAATGATGATGATTTTTTTTTTATTATAGGTAAAGCCTCAGCCAAGAAACTGACAAAAAAGGTAAGCAAAATGTTCCTTTCCTTCTTCAAAAGAACTTGCATTCTTTCTGTTACTCAACTGAATAGACTTTTATTTCAAAACTGGCTTTATATTTTCTTGTTTGTGTCTTTAAAGGAGGTAGACGCTGCACTGCTGTGTGTTGCCAAAGCTAAACCAGGACCGACCTTTTTTAGAGAGCTCGGTGATAAAGGTAATGAGCACTTTTGGTACTGAAAAATACATCTTGCTTTTTATCTCATTATATGATATGAATTAAATGTATTTTTAAAGAAGGTTTCATGGATTTTACTCCATCCCCATCTAGCCAGTAGCTGCCTCCTTGGCAAATCTCTCAGTTATGCAACAGAGAGTAAAGAGGCAGGACTGGGAACTGAAAGCCTTCTGAGGTGCAGGAGGAGATGCGATAGAAATTGGAAAGCCTACTTGGAGAAGAGAAAGGGGCTAAAGGGATGACTTCAGCACAAAATGGACTTTTAAGACTGGTTAATAAGTTGTTGTTTCACTATATAATTTAAATGCATGGAAACTAAGAATAAAAATAAAATTTCTATCTAGTTATGTAAAGTGGCATCCCTGATTCCAAGAGCAGTTGAACTTATTTCTCCCTCTTCAGGAGCTCGGTGGCCCTTCACAGCACCGATGTGCTTTTGTTTCTTTTCACCCTGCATTTCCACCTTATATCAGGCTACATAAAGAGAAAACTCTGAGAGCTGGGATATTGTTTGTATAACAACAAGGAATTAAAGAACACCAAATAAACACCTCATTAGCATAAATTAATTGAAGGGAGAAAGCAAACAAAGAGGATCAAGGAAACCAAATAGATGAGTAATTAAGCATTTCACCAGTAACAAAGACTGACATCCCCAAACTAATGAGAAAGACCAGCAGAGTCTATTCACAAACTTTCTGTATCGTAGAGTTCAGCGTGAATCCCTTATCCCATGGATGTTTCTGGAAAATAAAGCTGCCTTTGCACTGCTGTAGTTCCTTGGCAGGCATGAGCCACGCACTTGCCACGCACGGCAGTTCCACGGACATGGCTGGCAGCTTGTGCCAAGAGAGCAGCCCTCCATCTCAGCCCGCAGCCCTTTGGCCTCATGGCCTCTTCTGCCTGCGGTTCATTTCTTGCATCCTTGTGCAGATGCAGACGGGTCTTCAGCTGGGCGCCTTGCTTGTCAGTCCACTCCTGCAAGCCTCAGCATACCCAGCAGCTGGGAAATACCTCTGAACAAGTTGAACAATTTTTTCCTATCCTAGGGAAGGCTGGATTTTGTATTCAGTAGTCATTCCCTGCCTTTTCCAATTACTAATCATCATGTAAACCCATCAGGATTGGGTTTAAAGGATTCCCAGTCTTTAATTCTTGGATATTCTTACTCTATCCCTGCTTTTTTAGAGCCTGTCTTTTTCTAGTGGTTGACACTGCAAATCCCTAAAGCACTCTGCCTGGGAAAACTGGGAATCCACCAACAGAAAGTGAAAACATAGCAAATCAGCGCAGCCTTCTTCTATTGCACCTCTCCCAGCAGACTGCTTGGCAAAAAGTGGGCTTGGTGATATGTTCAGCCTGACATCTTCTGCATTCTGGATAAGGCATTGATCTCCCCTTGCTTAGGACTGTGGGTCCGAATACTTTGTCCTTCAAAGGTCAGGTAGGAATTTGAGATGATGCAAGAACATTCAGTGCAGTCATGCGTATGTCTCCACAACACATGGAGTTTTTACGGTTTTTGGTCATGACATGTTTTTAATGACTTTGATGCTTTCGCTTTCAGATGCATTATTATTACATTTTAAAAATGTAAATATATGTGTATATTTACTGCTTTTACAAGTACCAGAATAATGAGTCTACACCTGTTCCACAGTTTAGCTGAGATTATTTTAACTACCTTCAAATTGTTATTTAAATATCAAGTAGAGGGAAAACTGTCCTCAGTCCAGTTTGTAAAACATAACGCTAGGGAATTCTGCCTTCTAGTGGGCAGTTTTAAAATTCATGTCATATTTTGTGGATATACTTATGATTTATTCAGCAACAAGAATATTGTACTGTCAGCATTTGCTGTGAAGTTTGAGGGTAGAGATTTCCAGGGAGGGATAGGGAAGGTTCATTTAGTGTTAGAAAATGACAGTATTTTGCCAATACTAACTGCAAATACTTGGCTGCACGTATGCTGAGTCATTCAACAGTATGTGAAGCTTTTATCTTCAGTTTTGCTTGGACGTTAATATATTTTTCTATGCTGTGTGTTTTGGTTTTTTTAATAATTTGTTGCATTGCATCTTTTCATTTGAGTAACTTTGTAATGATTACTGTATGGTACAAAGAAAACTACCAAAATATTTAATTTACTTTATTGATAAGGTAAATTGGCTATTCGCTACAGGTAGTAAAGCGACAATGAAATTAAAAGAAAAAAAACTTATGTAAATGAGTCCAGAGGTTAAGAAAAACCTTATCACAAATTATTTTAGCATAATCAGTCTGCCAGAAAATGTCAGACAGGCTGTGGATTTGCTTTAAGGCACTGAGACAGGTTTTAAGGAACGATCAAGATTATTTTTTTGTTAACATATTTTTATTATATTTACCTTTTTACCTATTTCACTGTACCAACTTTTCAATCAGCGTACAATAAGATGATGAAAACAGAGTCTGTGTCTCGTTCCTGCCATTTCTTGCAAGGCTCTTCTTTCCAGCCCTCTGCAATTCAAGAGAATAGAGCCATCATGCTTCTCCCTTGAGCCAATAAGCAGGGTGTTGTCTTTAAATTGGTCTTTTCTTTACATCCTATCACCTCCATATAAATTTTGCAGATTCTTTCTGCAAAATTTGATAAGGTACAATGTTCCCTGTCTACCCATATAGCTAAAATTCTTCAGGCGCTTGGCATTATAGATCTGAATTATTACTTTTTTTTTTTTCCTCTGACTTTAACAAACATATCTGCCTTGTTAATATCCTTTGAAATGCTTTGATAAATATGTTTTTCTTACATGACTCTTTTGAGAGTCTCATCTCTTCTTTTGTATCCCAGCACTGGGCTCTCCCTGTTCTATTTTATCTAGCACAAGCTGCTTGTTTTCACTTTCCAGGTCTTCCCTAGTCTATCCCTGTGCAGAACATCTCAAGACAACTGAGAAGCAGACTCCCACTTCTCCTTCATCGCTTGCTGGTTGAATTTTCAGGCAGGGATCTTTGTGCTGATACCATTGCAGTCCATGACTGGAAGGTGTTTTCTAGATAGATTTGAAAAGTTACCTCCTTGTCTTCCTTTATATTCTTCCTTTAAACATTTTTTTGCTGTGTCACACACAAAACAAAATTAGGGAGCAGGAATCTTGGTCAGTGCCATCACACTATCTGCTTGATTTCTTTTCTTCCCCTATTTGTTTCCATACATTTATTTATCTTGTTTTCAGCGTATAAGCTAAAAAAATGGGGTAAGGGTTCTTTCTGTTTGTTTCGTTTTGAATTTGTAGAAATCCTGGATGCTTTGTCTAGGAACACGATTCCAAGTTTTACAGCAATGCCAATAATAATTTACATTCTTGCAATGGCAGCAACCCTAAAACTTATAAGCAAAACTAAATCTTTGAGATTAAAGTATTTTTTATTTCCACAGTGTAGTGTATGACTCTCGTACTTTGCTGATTTACACGATACATGGTGGATAGTAGGGTGAATAGCCCTATTTTGGTGGAGAGGAAAGCTGAGATATGGAACCACAACAAGTTGGCAACAGGATCAGCATTAGACCTGTCTTTAAGTCTTGTTCTCAGATTTTCAGACTCTGCGTTCAGCAATTTAATGTTGGTAAACTCTGGTACTTAAAACTTAGAGTGTTAAGTCACTATCTGAGGTCAAATACAAATGCTGTTGGCTCTGCATACTAATTTATCAGAAGTTAATTGTTTATCACTGAAGCTTAAGTGGGTTCCTTATATATCAATTAACTAAATATAAATTATAAAAAATAGTTTATCTTTGCACAGATAGGTGTGTTTGAACTTCATTATTTTGAGCAACTTCAGCATTGTATAATGTTTAGCTCACAAGTTAAAAGTAGCTCAGTTATTTCAAAAAGTGATTTATAAAAAAGCCCTTTATATTTTTTCTCCAAACGTTATTACAGGGCAGATGGTTCAGATTCTGTTGTTTAACCACCCTCGTTATGCATGCTCTATCTTTAGCTTGTGTGCTCTATTTTAACGCTATCACATCTTTGTGTTTGTTCAGGCTGTTCACTTAAGGCGGTATTTCAAAGGAAAACACTGGAATTTTCCTTCAAAAGGGGGGAAAATACTTTCACCTTGTAGAAAGGACATGTTCCTATTTTTGAAAAAAAAAAAAAAAAAAAAAAAGAAGCCTCCTCTTGGCACACGGCCCAGCAGTGCTATCAGCACAATCTAGCAGCTTGGCAGCTTTGCGTGTTGCCATGTTCCCCTTGAGAATTAGATGGAAGCTATTCTCCGCCTTCGCAAGCCTGCCAAAGGATGGAGGACTTTGATCCTTCGGGGTAATGTTAGAGTGGTTCTCCTCCCAGGTACTAAATGTGACAAAGTGCATTTAATTTATTTGCCTTTTATATAAACATTGAATGTTTTCAGTGAGAATCCAAAGATTTAGTGTAGGCCTTTTATTAATACCAAATAAACCTTACTTTCTTGATTAGACATGAACATTGATGAGTCTCTGGATAGGGAATTTTACCTTCAGAGCACTAAAAACAGAAGTAAAACCTTTATTAAATAATAATGTGGCTTACTTTAATAACCTATTTAATATGATGTTGAACTAAATTTTTTATATTTATAAGATTTGATCTTTCAGGTCTTGCTATAAGTTTTCTTAGGGTTTTTTGCAAGTCATTTTTTAACTCTTTTATTTCAGGGTTGATATCTTACGCAGAGTACCTGTTTTTGCTGACTATCCTTACGAGTAAGTATTACATATTTAGAATACATATGTGTAAATACTCAGCTACTAACAGCTTTCTAGGAACTTTTTCTGATATTTAACTTCTACATTTCCACATTATTGTAAAACGTAAACTATTGTATATAGAATGATAAGGCATTAATATAAATGGATATAACTTTGATTGCAACTTACTTCCATAGTGTCATCATTGGTCCGTAGTAGTACTTCAAAACCTGTGATAATCATTGCACCGTGGGATCAGTAAAGTTTTTCAAGAGACTTTGAGAGAAGAAAGTAATTGGTTACAGGACTATATAATGAAGGGAAGAACAACAGTGGGGGAAGATAAATAATTTGTCTCCTGGATAGTAATTTTAGTTATTTTGGACAATGACATATTAACAATATATCTTATGTAGTGGTGTAAAAAGCTGTAGTGGTGTCTGAAAGGTTGTTGCCTGTTATGCATGTGTTCAGATATGCAATGGATGATATACATAAACAGTTGACTTCTTCAGTGTCTTTTTGTTTGACTTTTTAATCCTTTTTTTTTACTTTGTTCCTTTTGACTTTATTTCCTCCAAATATTTTCCTTGTATTTGTGCCCCCTCCTTTGCCTCCTTCTTTTTTCTCTATGAGACAATTTTTTTAAAAAATTATTTTATTTGATACTTGCTTAAACTGCAAACAGCAGGCAATTTTTGTTTGTGCGTGGAAGTGATCTTGGATTTTCTGGGTTTCCTCACCCATACTTACTCTGTGCCCTGCTTGCCACCCCCCTATGCTGTTCTGATGAAGTGTAGGTGATGCTGGAAATTACCGAGATTTGAGATAAGGTGTGTGCAATGAACATTATGCAGCGAGACCCATAGACTAGTAGCGAAGCAGTCTGCGTGTGTGTCCATGTAATAGTCCACATGCAGTCTTGTTTGACTGACTTACACAGGTATAACATTCTAAGCAAGGGACAAAACCAAGCATACTAGGTCTCATGGTATCAGTGGATGGGGAAAGGAGAGAAGGAAGCAGTTGTTCTTACCCCAACGGAGTGCAGATGCTTGAGTCTCATCACTTCCGTCGCTGCAAGGACCATGTTAGGGGCGTAAACAAATTGACAAGTTTTTCTTGCTGTAGAAATCCACTGTATCGTTGTGTAGTAAGAACAGGTAGTGTTGGTCTCCAGAGTCCAGTCTTCACAGACAGTGGTTGTCTGCACACACCTTGCAGAGTTTAGGTAGCTCTTTTACAACTTGCATTGTTTCTCAGCAGAACTGCATTGGTTCCTACCAGGAACTTCAACTAATACACTATATTGCATAGTATATATAAATCAATATAACCTATTTACCATACAACTGTACTGTTTCACCAGTAGTGACTGTTCAGTGCTGCAAGCAACTTGAACATGAGTTATACCATGTGTTCAAATTCTTTATAAAATCAGAAGTACTGTAAGTCTAGCAGTTTAAGAAAGCTGATTTAAAAATATTTGTTGCAACTCAAAGAAGAGGGATTTTTTTTTTTAAATAAGCACAACCACATAACTTCAGAATACCTTAATTAAAGTTGCAGAAATAGCTGCCAAAGATTCTATTTCTTTAAAAATCCGTGGCAGCTAAAAGTAAATTCATGCTGATTTACTGGGTGAAACAATTAGAAAATTGAAGCAGAATCAGGGCAAGTTGTTACACTTCTCCAGACAATCAAGTAACATTATTTTTCAGAGAATTTATATAAGAATGTATTGAACTGCAAAAACAAAGGCACTTTTTGGAGCAGGATAAAAATGCAGTTGCTCCTTTGGTTACACAGAAGATAGTGATCAGTTTGAAAGCAAATGTCAACAAGTGTTAGTGCCTCTATCTTTGCCTAACAAGTATCCCATGTCAGTCGACCCCCAGTTACACGTGTCTGTCTCACTAGTGAGAATTAATGTGAAATTTCTTAAAGCAGCCATTAATATTTAAATGATGTCTTCTGAGTCACCAACAGAGCAATAGGGAAATAGGAAAAAAATCACCAGGTTTCCAGAGTCCCAGTTCCAGGTCACTGCTTACCAGACCACCCTGCCTGTCGTACAAAAGCACTGTCTGTAGCAACACTGAACTTGAAAATGTAATTTTGTGGCAGACAAATGTTTTATTTTGCTCCTGTGATCCCTTTTTCTCTTCTGTGTGCCTTGTATCATCACTATCTTTTTTTCTTCCACTGCTCTATTGAACTTAATTTCCAGCAATTGGTTAATGGAGCTTCTGGTAAAGCCCTGCCTAGCGAAGGAAGCCCGGAACTGAAGTTGTCACCTTTGCTCAAAGCTTCGTTTCAATTCGCCAGTCACACAAGCAGACAGCTTGGTCAATGTAGGAATAGTTGGAAGGGAAGCACCTAAGTCTAACCTGCGCTCACAGCTGAGATCAAGCTCTTCTGTTCAGATTTTGGAATTTTGCCTGATTCTAATTAAATACAAATATGTCTGAGGTAGTCTTTGAACTATGCTTATTTTACGAACACATACCTTTGGGGTTACATCATATCAGATAAGTATGTCATCTCTGAACAGTATAAGCAGCTTTAGGTCCTATATTTTCAGTAACAGCTCTCTTATCTGAAAATTGAAACACAGATGGTATGAATTACTGTTAAATATATCAATTACTTGTATTCTCTAAATGTGTTATAGGATAGGCGCTTCTTGCTTTTATACTAGTAACACAAATGTAGCGTGCGGCATTTCCATGGAAAGAAATCCAGTTTTGATTATTACAACCCAGTTGCTGGGGAAGGGTTCTGCTATGCAGATTGCGTGGTATTTATAAAATATCCCTGCATCACAAGGTTGCTCCACAGAGAACATTAGTTGGCTGCTGAAGAGGTAGTTATTTCTAAAATGTAAAAATAGTACTTTCTTTAACCATCTTGTTACCCCTTAAAAGGAATGGACTATTTCTTTAGCTTGTTCCTTTTGCAGAAAGATTCTTTAAAAAAAAAAAAAAAAAAGGCAAGACTTAAAACTTTACAGGAGGGAGCTGGAAGAATATATTTCCAAAAGAAAAACTCTGAAGGCTCTGGAGTGTTTTAGAGATACTGCTTCACTGCCCTCGTGAGTCCAACATTGTTCTTGGAAACATGAATATATTCTAGAGACGATAAGTCTGTGGCTTTCATATTAATGCCTGACTTGACTGGGTTGTAGAATTAATTCACCTGCTCCAGGGATAAGTGCTTGCTACTGCAGCGAACTGTAACTACGTTTCAGCAGCATGCTGCTCCTGTGTGGGCTTGCTAATGCGCAAGGCCACCTCCTGTAAGCAAAGTAAGATCAGGAAATTGTGGGAAGGAGCTCAAAACACACTGTGTTTTTATAGCGCCTGCAAGATTCAGAACTCATTACATTTTTGTGTTGAAAAGAAACATCCACTTGGGGAAGGAAATGCAGGGTAAAATTGTATAAAATTCCTGAAAAAATCAGCTTGATGGGAGTCATACAAAACATGTCCTTGTCCAAAAAGGCCAGAAAGAGAGGTTTATTACATCTCAGTAACATTTAAGTACATTGTTTAGGGAGGAAGGAGAAGGGAAGAAAAAAAAGGCTTGGGGCAAACACAGCGGGAGTGGGAGCCGAGAGAGCTGGCTGCGATTACAAGATCTGTCTGTTTGCTGGGGAAGACTGCAAATACTGGCACGCAGTAACGCCTGCAAGAAGCACTTGAGAAGTACACTAGCTCTTTCACACAGTTTGGGAATAATTCTTGGTTTCTCATGGCACTTTCCAGTCTTCTCACCTGAAAAGGAGCTCTAATAAACAAGGCAGAGCTAGACTTCAGAAGTCACATGGGATTATGGAGACATCTATAGAGAATATCCAAGACAAGAACAGTAAGACATATAATATTTTTACAGTCATTGGGATCAGATGGACATCCATGGCTGTATCTAGGCACTGTTGGCATTTCTTGCTTTGCCACTGCGTTAATCATCCCTTGAAACGGTAGTAAAAAGGTGTTTAAAATGTTTGCTTATATTCGAGGAGGTACACATGGTTTACTGGAAATATGTACATGCATAACTACAGAGAACTGAACCATACACAATATTCTTTTTGCATTAAAATATTTAAGTACTAGTGTAAGTGTGTGTGTGTATTTACAATAAAATTCTTTCGCAATTTGTTGCAGAACCCCAGACTGGATTTCAAATTGCCTTTAAAATGTTGGATACAGATGGCAATGAACGAGTTGAAAAGAAAGAATTCTTTAAGGTATGTGTATTTATATGCATATTAATTTTAAAGCATTTAAATAGTTCCATGGGCTGTATTTGCTAAATAAGGATTCATTAAAATCTTCAAGCCTATTTTTCAGTCCAGTCTATGATCACATGCTTACTGAAATACTTTATATGAAAGGAGCGGATACCAAAGCATTGCTATAGAAGTACTTCTTATAATTGAATCCACTTTTCTAAATGTTGCCTTTGAGTTGTATCTAAAAATCTGTTACTGGGAAGGTAGGAGTTTGTGTACATCCCTTAACCATATGAGCTAATATAAGTAATCGCCTGGAAAAGTCTTCTATTTTCTAAATATTTTGATTTTTTTTTTTTTTTTAATTCACCATCCTCTCTTGGGTTTTATTAATTTTGTTTGCTGTTGCACAGGTTTTTACCAATTCACATTTTGGAGACTAACAGCAGTTTTTCCATTATAAAAATATATTCCAGTATAAAATAGGGAAGAGAAAGGCAGATGCTTAAAAACCGAACAAAACCTTGCTCTGATGTTTTAAAGAAGAATAGGCTTAACAATATAGCTTGTTCAACTTCTAAGTATTTAAGAGGAGACTGTTAACTAAATACTTATGTCAAAAGTCAAATGCAAAATTAACAAGCATAATTTTTAATTGACTTCCTCAGCTTAATTCAGATCCTTCATTTGTATTGGAGGTGACCAGAGAGCCAATTTTATAAGAAGCTGAAATGGGTACTACAATGCAAATTATTTTCTGTCACTAGGATAAAATTAAAGATGATCATTAATGCCACAACTCTAGAGGACCATAGAATCTAAAACTTATAAAAGATGTACCTGTTAATGGAGAAATTACCAAAAATTTATTTAAGTGTACCTTCATAGCCTTAAACTGAATTAATGATACAATAGCTGTTGGCATATGTTTTGCAGATAGCCATTTTTTCAGTAAATTGTCTCTTAGCAAGATTACAATGAGTCACACTTCAATATATTTTAAAATATTGTAAAAATACTTTTAGAGTTAGTACTATTTGAAAATAATGCTTGAAATAGAATCATAGAATTGCTGGGGTTGGAAGGGACCTTTAAGATCATCAAGTTCAACCATTAACCTACCCTGACAAAACCACTTCTAAACCATGTCCCCAAGTACCACATCTACCCTTTTTTTAAACACCTCCAGGGATGGCGAATCCACCACATCCCTGGGCAGCCTATTCCAATGTTTAATAACTCTTTCAGTGAAAAAATTTTTCCTAATATCCAATCTAAGTCTCCCCTGACATAACCTGAACCCATTTCCTCTCATCCTATCACTTGTCACCAGGGAGAAGAGGTCAGCCCCCACCTCTCTACAACCTCCTTTCAGGTAGTTGTAGAGGGTGATAAGGTCTCCCTTCAGCCTCCTCTTCTCCAGGCCAAACAACCTCACTTCCTTCAGCCACTCCTCATAAGACTTGTCCTCCAGACCCCTCACCAGCTTTGTAGCCCTTCTCTGGACACGCTCTA
>NW_009649705.1:2224686-2264574 GCF_000708025.1 Charadrius vociferus
TTCTAGCTGGGCTTTGGCCCTCCTGATTTTTTCCATACATAGCCTCACTACCTCTTTGTAGTCCTCTTGAGTGGCATGTCCTTCCTTCCAAAGGCCATAAATCCTCTTTTTTTCCCTGAGTTGCAACCCTAGCTCCCTGTTCAGCCAGGCCAGTCTTTTTCCCTGACAGCTTGTCTTTCGGCACACGGGGACAGCCTGCTCCTGTGCCTTTAAGACCTCCTTCTTGAAAAACATCCAGGCTTCCTGGGCTCCTTTGTCCTGGAGGACTGCCTCCCAGGGGACTTTGTCAACCAGGCTCCTGAAAAGCCCGAAGTCTGCCTTCCAGAAGTCCAAGGTAGCAGTTCTGCTGACCCCACTCCTTGCTTCTCCCAGAATCGAAAACTCTATCGTAAATAATAATAAAGATATATCATAAATAATAAATAAGACCATTTCCCAAGACAATGTTCCCAGAAGCCTGTAACTGAGCCTGCAGATACCCTACACTCATTTGTTGCTATACAAAATCTTTTAGGCATGAAGAATTTGCTCTGTTAAAATGCTAATTATTGTGCTCATTAAAAAGAAATCAAATTCTAACTAAAGTCTTTATTTTTAACCTGCCAGACCTGGTACAATCCTAGTGAATTGTTATCAGAGTAGCAGTGCCCTGATCACCAAAATATGTCTGTTATGGCTGTATTGTCCACCTACAAAACAGTATGTTACAGGGGAACGTAAGTCTATGAGCACAGTGAACCTGTTCAGCCTGTATCGCCTCTGCACCAAAATGCCATGTTAACTATAGTTCCTTTAAATAGGTACTGTGTTGGTTAAGCAAATATGCAGATTCTTGCAGAAATACAGCACAGCTCTCTTGGGGAGATATACAGTATATCATATATTTAATATCCATTACCCATTTCAGGTAATTCTAATTGAATCAGCCAGTATGAAGAACAGAAAGTCATCAAAAGTAGAGGTGAAAACATTATACAAATCATTAAAAATAATTTGATTTCTGTATAAGGCAATCAAATTAAATGAAAATTATTCTAGTTAGATCGATTGTTACTTGCATTTCCTTTAGGGGCTATATAGATAAATTAATATAGAGTGGTAAAAAAAACAAACATAAAAATTGTTATATCAACTCTCAAGAATCATTAAATTCAAAGAAGTCCCCCAGGATGCAACCTAGTCAAAAGATGAGTTTTCTCACATGACTGTTCACTGAACATTTATAAGTGGCGACTATTTTAAAGCAAAACTTGATTTTTATAGGTTAGGTTTAAAAATAAAATTTTTTGAATGCAAGAATCTGGAAAAATGTCTGTGTGTTAATCTCTGTATTACTCTAGTTCTGTATGCATCATAGAAAGCCTCTATATTGTGTGGCTAATCTGTCGTTTGTCTTGTCCCAGTTGGCATCTCAGAAAAATACATCTAGCTATTCCATAGTTATTTCCACACTGTATTTGACAATAGTATCAGGAAACTTATGTAAGGAAAGGGCAGTGGAAAAGAGTAGTGAAGAAGCAGCAATTAGGAGACAGTTATTGTAAGGAGGATGTGATGGGAAAAGAAATTTCAGTGCTACTTCATTCTCTTGCTTTGTCACCTCTTCTGATTAGACACCTATGTACGTCGACATTATCTGTTGATCTAGACTGTAAAAACTTTGAGGTAAGAACTTTGCCTTTCTGTTTGCAAACTGTCCCATCATTCTTTGAATTGTGTATATCTCAATTCTCACATGTTATGGGATAAATGGGCACAAGATGTGTCACGTGAGTCATTCAGGAAAGGAGAAGGGTGACAAACAGACTCTGCAACCCAAGTCCTTAGTGCCTGCAGCACGTGATGGAGATAGGCTGTTCAGACCTGTATGAATCACACACTGAAGGAGTGTGAGATGCAGGACTTCCCAGTATACTCAGTGCTCTTCACTAGCATAAATTAATGTTCAGGAAAGATCTTGAACCCAATTCCATGTTTTGAAGAAGAGAGTTCATCTTGTCCTCCATAGCCTTTCCATTTCTGTGCACATTTTAGTTTCCAGTAGGAGTTAAAATTCTGTCCCTTCCCAGGGAGAGATTCTTCTTCTCTCCCCTCCGTTCTTCTTTGTGTTCAAGCCAATCTGTTTTTAATTTCTGCTTCATCCATGTTTCAGTGGTAAACATTCACAATATAAGAAACATCTTAGTATTAGGGCCCAGAATCATAGCAGTCTGTATTTTGAGGTGGGCATCCGCAAGGATTTGTTGCTGTGCCCTGCAACTCCAAGATGAAGAAGATGTGGTAGAAATGGCATGTTCACAGGTGTTAGTTGCCACCCTTTAATCAGCCCCTGCCAGAATGCAAAGAATTATTTCTGAGTCATGTTATCTGCATCTTTGTGAGGACAGTAAGATACCTCTGTGAACTCTGCACTTCCAAGACATTCACATGAGACTTGGTGAGGGGGATTTCCAGATGTGCACATAATAACCCATGCACATTAATCTGAGACCTCCCATCAAGAATAAGGCCACCAAAGATCCCCAAATCCCCAGCAAGTGAGGAATTTCCCTGACTCTGTCCTGATGAAAGATTTCTAAGTAAAATTAATAACAGTTCAAAAATATTGGTAACGGATGTATGGTAAATCTGATGGCACATGCAAGAGCTGTGTGATTTAGACTTTCTAAATAGACCGTCTTTATACACTTGTCCTGGACAGTAGGTACCACAAAAACCTTGTAGAGATTCATCTAGGGCTGAATGAACCAGCATCTGACACTGTCAGCAGTTGCAGTGGTTTGGTGCAGAACACCTCTGTGGTCCTAGAACATCCACAAGCACTAACCTCTCTGAAACAACTGGAACATTCTTTTTTTTTTTTTTTATGACTGACATAGCCTTTCTGCCAGCTCTTGTCATCTTCACAAAAGATTATTTCTTAGTATGTCTTTAGTAAAGAGGCATCAGTTGTGCGTAATACATCTCATTATCTTTGAATTAGCCATTAGTATCTTCCAATGATGAACAGATATAAATGTTAAGTACAGCTAAATGTTACATGGAGCAGTTGAGTATTAGAGTCCATTTCTCAAGGGCAGAAATCTTCTCCCTTTGTGACTAGTTGCCGCACTGTGCTGGAAAAAATCTGCAAACTACTGGAAATAGTTTCAAGCATTATAAGGATCTACATACAGTTTAACATATAAACTAAATCTTCCAGAACACTTGTGAAAAAAAGTTGTACTGTGTGTCTGTGCTCTTTAGTAGTCTCTGCAGATTTTTTTAAGAGTCATTTAAAAATAAAATACAAAATAGAAAAAAAAAACATATTTTCTCTTGTTTGGAAAGTATTTGCAGTTGTATTTCTTGTGTGTGAGCAAAAGATGGATTTTTCAGGTAAGAAAAGATGTAATTTTTCAGTGAGAATATGGACAAGCAGTTGTGTTTTTATCCAGAGCCATATATTGCTTTTTTTGCTATGAAGAAATTCATAATGCTTTTACTGTATTAGACAATTGGTTTGTAAGTGGGCAAAAATAAAAAGAATGTGGAGAAACTTGGAAGAACTAGTGCTGTTTAATTGTCTTGTTTTACAGTATTTATTTTGATAAATACTATCAAGGAATGCCATTCAAAAATAATAATAGAAAGTAACTATGCTGAGGAACTCAAAAACTGAGGCTGTGAAAAAAAACAGCACAGGTGAATTAGTGAAAATTTGAAGGCGAAGGGAAGACCTTTGGTAACACAGTTAGCATTTTTTTTCCTACTTACTACTTACAAGCTTCTCTGAACAACACAGCAAAAAAAGGAAAAAAAAAAAAAAACTAAGAAGAGATTGGTAAACCCCACAAAATCATAGCTGTGCAAATTTGGTCATGGATTTTTTTTCCTAGTTTTAATGGGCAGGGTGAGGAATCACTCAGAAATGTTTCAGAAGTAAACCAGCAGATTCGAAAACCCTGAGCATTAAAAGCATCTTTCCTAAAGTCTCCGACTCCAGAATGCTCGGTGTAAGTCCATATCTATACCTGAAATGTAATAAGTCCCTTTTTCTTTTGTTTTTGCTGTCCTTTTGAGGATTCGTGCACATGTCTGTGAAAGGTAGGTATACCCTGTGCTAAGTTAAATCACTCATTCTTGTGGCAGTGTTGACCTTCCAAGCAAAAATACAGTCAAAGAAACCTTGCAGCTAAGATATACTTGAGCTGCTGCAAATTAAAACACTTTCTATATTAGCTTAAAGCTGTACTTGGGACAGTGGAAGTTATGTTTTTAAATGTGAGTCATTTCACTACAAAAAAAAGTCTTCTTAGCTAACTCATTCAAGATTCATTTATTTGTGGGCTGGAGGCAAAACTCAAACCACATTCTGCTTAATGCCAGTTCTGAAAATGCATTTGCTTATTTAATGAAATTCCTCTTTGTTGTTAGTTGTATGGCACCTCATTTGAACAGGTATGTTTTTCCTGTCTAGAAGATCATGTCTGTAGCAGAACTATGCAAAGCTGCCTAGGAGGACAGCGTGAAAATCACAGGTTAATTTTTATTTCCCGAGTGACCCTTGATGTTATACCCCTGAGTTTTAAAGTCTTATGGAATAAATGCTAAGCTTTTATTCCATTATTTATGCTAAGTGGAAGAAAATCTCTAAAAATAGAGTAAGCGCTGGGTTGCAAGAGATAGATTCACATGCTCTGCTTGACTATATTAACCAAAGTAGATAAGACATTCCTGGGAAAAAGTATGTCTGAATAGCAAAATATCCTTAAGTATGCAAATATTTTGTCATGACTGAAGAACCTTGCAGAAACATAATGACTTTATAATGAAGAAAAGGTGAAATTAATGCAAGTTTCTGAAAAATGAGACTCTTGTATGACCAAATTTGTAACTTTCCTGTGTTTTTTTTCATGTTTTAACAAATACAGCTACAGAGAATCATTGGGAAGGAAGATGATGTGAAAACAGCTGGAGACGATACAGTATTTCGGGTACGAAATTGAGATACATTTCTATTTACAAAAGCATTGTCATATTTCCCATGAACTTCTGTTTTTTTTCAGAGTTTTTAGATAAGTATATAAGCATCAGTATTAGTACTTTAATTGAAAGTGCATGATTTGTCAACTGCTTTCTAACTGGGAAAGAAAAATGTCATTTCTGGATCTCTTGATGAAATGTATGCAATTACTATATTTTATTACTGTGTGGTCACTCCATTATTTAGTAAGCCTCTGTTTCAGAGTAACTCTCTTCTGTTTATGAAAACCTCAGAAAAAAACTCTGGATTGCCATATGAGAAAAGATGGCTTTTCAGATAGAAATTGATACCTTAAACTTACCTAAGTGCTGCTATTGCAGTCATATCAGCTTATTCTGAGTTGGTTTGAAAAGTAGTTGCTGTCATTGAGGTGGCAAAGGCAGGGATTACTTTAGTTAGGTCCACTTCCAGACAGAAATGGCTTAGACGCAGACCAGAAGAAGAAACAATCTTAAGAGTATGATCTTCCACCTGAGTTAGAAGTTTCACTGGATTGCAGACCATTAGCAAATGGCAAATACAGCTCGTCCGTGAAAGGAGCAGGTAAATGCCTGCTCTCTTCTGTTTGTTTTCCCCAAATCCTGCCAGTGTAACCTACCTTCTTCCTTCGGCAGAGTCTTTGCTAGCTGCCATCTCTTCTTCAGTCTCTAGTTAGCACAGAGACAAGGTATTCTGTAGCCTGGATGAGATTGAATGAGACTGAAAACAGAGAGGTGGAAGTCCTGACCATACTGAAAACACCTCAGAAGCAGCTGATGAACTGGAGCGAAAGAGGGGAAGACTACAGCTGGATTATCTCCAGCTATTACTATCAGGTGCTGCTTCCATCAGCAGCACTACTGTAGTTGTGTGCTTAAATTGGATAGTGGAACTGAGGGATATTGTTCTCACCACAAACTCGTTTTCAACTGTAAACTGAAAATGGGTGATTAGGCGTAGGACAGCGACTGCTCATGTTGGAAGCATTCAATCAGAAATTTAGGCAGGGCTCTGCTTTATAAACCTTATCATGCGTCAGCAGTTTCTACAAAGAGTTGGTCCAGCTTGTGTTCTAACCTTTTTCTCCTGCCTGGGAAAAAAGGGAAGTGGCACTATTGCCAACACCTTGAATATTTACTAGGCATAAACTAAAACTGTCTTGTGATGCATAAGAGTTTTGCTCCCTCAGTATGCATCCGGAGTTCAGTTAAAAATCGTTTGACTGACTAACAACCTTATGCCTTCCTGAATCTTTTCATCAATCACCAGATTAAAATAACTAGGATTAATAGGGCTGTCTGCTCCTCAAAACCAGTTTCAATTGAGACTTAACTGCCATGAGAGTGAAAGAAAAAAGATCTTTATTCTGCATGAATGCACAGCTATAGTATAAAATTTCCAGAGAAACTTTGATACAGTTGGACAGATTTAGTTATAAATGCATAAGCTTTTTGGGAGCTAATTAAATACCTGAGCCTGAATGTCTCGATTTTGTTTTTGTCTTGCTTCAAATTTTGTCTTCAGAATTCTCCATTGAGAAAAATCTGAAGTTGTTGTAACCAGAAAATATTAGTTAATACGGTTTCTTAGCAGATTACAAATGGAATTATAGTCTGCTCAAAAGAAGAATTAAAGAGTACAGCTATCTTGAAATTCTTCTAGTCTCTATATTTCTGCTTGGCAAAGTCCAAATTATCACTTTTCTTTGAATTTTTATTTTCTTTCCTGTCTCTGTCTCTCACAAAAGAAGTTGATTATAAGCAGTGAATCTGACTACACAGTGCATGTTTACCCATTATTTTGAATAATTACAGTAGTCATAGTATTACTGTCAAGCACTGCAGATAAAGCATAAAAATATGTTTTTTAAATTGACTGTGTTCTTTGGAAGCTGAGATACTGCAACAGAAGTTTGGTATTTGGGATAGTTCTTTATTTCCACAACAGTTTCACAATTTGTGTAGGAGTTTGCTGGTCTCTGATACCAAATGGAAAACGTCACTGACTTATAAAAATAAGGTATAAATGGTAGTCTGCAAGTTTATTTAACCACCAGGTATATCCAGGTGTGTTCCCTGTGCAGTCTGTAGACAGAGGTCCCAGTCATTCATTTACTGTATGAGGATACCACTTAATACTCATTGAGATACTGTATTAGGAAAAGAAAAAGTAGTTCGTTTGCTCCCAGGGTGCTTGTATCTCTCCCTCTTTTACTGAGACTTTGACTTACATATCTAAAATTCATAATTTCGCCACGTAGTAATGGCCCTTGAATGGGATGGCAGTGGACTTGGTTATCCAGATTAAATATATTTCAGTTGAGGGATTTTATTTTTCCAATGTTATAATTGGTGCTGGAAGAAAAGCCAAAAGCCTGGCCTTAACCAGCCCAGTCTTTTGGGAAGTTCCACGCTGACTTTTGCAGAGCAGGCAATCTGATTTACTCATAGCCCAGGCATGCGTGCAGACAGTGAAGGAGAGATGCAGACTTACAAGACTGGCAGCCTGGTTCTTTCTAACTAGACTGGAGAAAATGGTGCAGAAGTCAACAGAAGCAGTGACTATCTCACCTCAGCCATCTTCCCATAGCCCGGAGAAGATACTGCACCTGGCTTCCTAGCACAACTGTTCTGCTTCACTGAGACATCCAGCTGAGCACTTGGCCGTGCTTCACAGAAGAGGAGAGGCAGACTCCTCACCTGGAAGTGGTGCAGAGTGTTACAGGAAAGTGCATGAGCTAGAAGAGTTTGGTGTGTTTTGAAGAAGGTGTTGCTCGGTGAACAGCACTAGTTGCTTTTGTATTAACGCCCTGAGTTCCTTAAAAGGATACTGTAATAGTGACAGGTGCATTAACGTTCTGGTAGTGAAAACAATGCTAATGGTTGCTGATATCTACAGTACAGCGCAGTCGTGTAGATCAAGGACTTTGCTCTTGGGCCCTTCAATTTAGATTAATGAGTTATCAAGTAGTTTCAATACCTCTAAATTAATATGCTTTGTGTAATGGCTAAACTTAGAAAATAATTTTAGCTATTGTTAGGAAAGGAATTACAATACAGAATGTTCTGTATTTGTTCTTAAAACTGAATTCATGTTGGGAAATAATAAGTGCATTGTCTAATTTCCAAATGATTAAACATATGATTCTGGATTCCGTAATGAACACATTTTCATACAAAGTATCTCATTTACATGTTTTTTTTTAAAACGTTTAACGAGTACTTGGGGACTCAGCTGTATTAATCTCTTTTAAACGGAAAACTTTTGAACTAAAATTCAGCCTGACTATAAGCAGTATACTTTTAGACCCACACATGGATATTTTCCTATTGATTGTGTATCAGTTGTTTTAACCTGTCTACTTGTCTGTCTTTTCTTTTTTTTGTTGTTGTTTTTGTTGTCCTAACAGCAATGAATGACATCAGTCATTCACACGTTTATCACCACCTAGTTGGTCAGCACAAGGTTTTTACACTTGGACCTTCAGACATTGCAGCATTGCAATGCATCTCCTCAGCCACAGAGACTCTGTGGGCCATCGTAACCTGCCCATCTGCTCCCTAGAATTTCTAATTAGTTTAAAGTTTTCTGTCCATAGCTTCAAAGTCTGCAGAGCTCTGGGCCAGAATAACTAAAGACTGCCTAAACTGAAGGGGGAAGATGGTGGTTGAGAGCTATGCTCTTCTCATGCAGTAGTACTCTGTAACAGGGGTGCAGCACATAGAATTTTGCAAGAATCTGGTCCAAGACTAAAATTAATATCCCTCTCCAAAAGAGTGTGTCATTAATCTTGTCACCTCTCAGTTCAGATGCAATGCACATTTTTTTCTTGACCTATCTTTTCCAACATAAATGTGTATTTTTTATATCAGCAGATTAACATTGAAATCTGTTGAAAAGCTTTTAGGTACTTTAGATCAAGGAGCACTGCAATGTTCCTGTGTGCTTTAAAAGAAGCTCTCCAGGCAGGTAAACCCCATAAAGAACCAAGCCGTGTGGCGTCAAAATCACAGAATCACAGAATCTCCTAGGTTGGAAAAGACCTGTAAGATCATCTAGTCCAATCATCAACCTAACGCTGACAAGCCCACCACTAAACTATGTCCCTGAGCGCTATATCTACACAAAATATTAAGCTATTTAAAAACTGCTGCATTGCTGTTTACCTCACGGAGAAGGAAATTATTTTGGTTTTCCACATGATCTGATGACTTTATAACCTCAAGAGAGACAAAGAAACACGCTTTCTGACATCTTTCTAAGTACCTGTTCTGCACATATATTAAATTTGGCTCGGATAGCAAAAGTGGCTCCCACGAGGAATTCATCTGGAAGCATGTTGTGCTTTCCATTGCACAGATGTGCGAGGCAAGGCTACCCCTTTAGTCTCTGCTACTTGACGTAGTCTGAAGGGCTTTAAACCTTATAGCTAGAGAAGGCAGATAGCAGTGTGGGCTCCTGACAGGCTGGGGAAGGCACACTAACAGCTTTGCACTAAGCTTTAGTCCTTGATTCGAGAGAGTAAGAATCTGGTCATAATCTCTGAAGGCTACCTAGTGCCTTTGCTTGTAAAATTAATTGGAATAAACTGGAAATGGTGCATGTAAGCATGCTCAGTTCGCATTTTGTGATAACTGAAACTTGGGATGGCAGCCCAAACAGGGACTGCCTGGGGACGCTTTTGGACAGCAAGGTGGGGGAATTGGTCACAGTCCATCTGAATCAGTTTTAGCGCCGAAAGGGAGGAGGTTTGCTCATGCTGAGATTGGGTGTGCTCCTCCTTTGAGGCCAAGTCCACGTTAATCAAAAGAGCATGCTTCACTGAATGTCATAGCTCCTGAGGGGGGTCCACGGCACGACAGGGAGGCAGGGCCTGAATTCTTGTGAGGGACTGTCCCCAACTGTGTATAGAAGCTGCTTTTCCCTGCTGCCAGCGGTGCACTGGTCAGGCAGCCTCGGGCTTTGCAGTGCAACAGTGCCATTCCCTGACTGCTTGAACAGCAGGTTCTGGTCCCTCTCAACCTGCTGGTGACGAGACTAGTTTGAACCTGTTCCTATTTTTGGCATAAAGTATCTCCTACAACGTCTGCTCCCAGATTAGCTTTAGCACAGTTGTCTGGAAAACGTTTTTATTCTGTACCTCCCATGAATTGATGCAGAACCGTGGGTGACACACTGAAAGCTCAGGACGTCCATGACGTTACATCTTCTTCCTTGCTAGAGGCACTGACAGTACAGCATAGCCATTCTGTGGCATTAGTTGTCATTAAAAAACCACTAATCCCCAGATAATGGGAATGCTGGATGTTGTTGAATGCTGGGTATAAGCTGCTCATTGCTTAGAAAACGCCCCATCGGATTTCTTCACAGATATTGTCAGTTATAGCCTCTGGAGGAAAAAAAATGTGTACAGTTTACCCTGTCTGTATCAGACCTGATGTATTCTTGAATCCTACCTCTTAAGAAAGTGCCTTGCGAAACATGAAAAACTTTAGTACATGACTAAAGCTGATTCACCCTAAAATGATGACATTGTTCATTCTGGTGTCCACTTGAGGCTGGCTGGGCTTTTCCAAAAAAGACTGCTTTTGGAGATCTAGATGTCCTGGTCCCACTAGCTTGCCCGTTCATGGTTCTTTTGACTGGCTGTACCTGGTAGGATTAATTTAATAATGGATACATCTTTTAAACCTTCTTCCCAGAACTGAGTTGGAGGATATATCCCAACATCTTAGAGACTCTCAAAATGACAGAAAGCTGGATGTTCTTGAGCAGTGTTTTAGGCTAGGCTGCTTAGATTGAAGTCTAAATTGCCTCCAGGGATGGAAGCCTGGCATGATGAATTGACTGACCTAGCAGCTGAAAAACAAAGAGCATTTCAGGGAAGTGGTCTCAGAAAAATTTGCAAAGATTTAGTCTTACTTTTGGAAAGATTTGAGACATCACTAGCAGACAGAAACTAAGATATTGGTCTCTTTGACCCTCCTCTCTTTTCCACCCCTGTTCTTCGTCAATTCACTCTACTTCTATCTTAACCAAAAAAAATTTCAGTCCAAAATATGTATTATTTTTACAATTTCTATCAAAAGAAGATATTGCACAGCAAATACCATCTCCCAGGAAGCAAGTAAGAGAACAAGGAATATATTACAGATTTAATCATGATGAATGCTTTCCAGTCATGCCTCAGGCAAATTCTGCAATGAAAGGTGGTAAGAATCTAGAGACAGTAAGTCTATTAACATTTCAGATGAGTTTTGAAAATCAGTTAGGTACATTATTCTGAAAATCCTGTCTCACTGTGTGATAAGTTTCTTCTCAGTGGCACTTGTTGCTACTTGCAGCAGTATCAGGTCCTAAATGTCAGAAGCTCAGTGGGGAGCTGCAGGATTAGGTAGGTCTGTGCCCGTGACTCAGTGTTTGCAGCATCAGGCTTCTATGTTAACAGTCTGGGTCATGAGGAATAAATGTTATCTGATCTTGCTTAAAAAGGAATTATTGCATAATTCAGCAGTTGATGGTGCTTTTGAAAAGTGTACGAGGTGTTAATATTACTCTAGGAAAATAAGCCCATGTTTGTAATATGTACACACATGTTCATTAGTTCATATAGACTTGCGTGGCATCAGAGCTTGGTCTTTGGGATTCTTCGTCAGAATCAATGGACCCTGGAACATATCTGAGTTCCCCAGTTGAGATACGTGTCCCTGCTCCATCCCATGCTTGTGTCAAGATGAGACTCAGAACATCACCATCTTTTCTGCACTCTCTGCCTCAGCTTTCTGTAAGGCGCGCAGCCCCAGAGGGTGTAGTGGTGCACCCTC
The DNA here is from genome assembly GCF_000708025.1 of Charadrius vociferus. NCBI lineage: Eukaryota > Metazoa > Chordata > Aves > Charadriiformes > Charadriidae > Charadrius > Charadrius vociferus. Next base: position 2,236,516 of record NW_009649705.1, read on the forward strand.
CTGGAGCTGAAGCCACCAGATACACCAGAATACAAACTTTCACTCAATTTAGATAGCAGCTCTGTGACTCAAAGCTACCAGTCTGGTCCTTTATAGAGCTCCAGGATTAGGTTACCATTTCATTCTCATTGCCAAGAGAGACATTCCAAATGTAAGTTATTCTTTTACCTAAGCTTAGGAGGGTGAGGTGTTGGAAATATTAACAGAGCTCTCATTATCTTCTAACAAAGATTTGTCATGTCAGTACTAATTTATACAGTTCAGCAGCAAAAGCTCCTAATGATTCTGTGGACAAAAAGGAATTATGTACTAACATGTACTTTAATTTAATAGCATTAACTCTAGGAAAAGCAATTTTTTGAAATTTTACCCTTAAGCTGTAGTCTCTGTGGTCTCCTATTGCATGTTCTGTTTTAAAGAAATGTACTGTTTTGTAGTTTTAAAATACATTTAACTCTCACTAACATGGTGTTTGGACATCTGCCAATTCCACTTTGGAATTTCAACTGATAAAGAGGGTAGCCAACAAGTAGGTGCATATTTGTTATAAATCCAGGGATAGGCTTTGTCATCTTAGATAAGATGAGATTGTTTGTATGTCTTCTTCTAGCTTATAACTAAAGAAGCATGAATAGAAGAAAAAAACATTTTCTGACACAGACTTAGTTTTTAAAAGGTTGTTTTAAACCTCATTTTTCAATTTGTTTTCAATGCAACACTGATTTTAATATGGTGTAATTAAATTGGAAGCATTAAATTGTGTACTCATGAGTTCAGTTTTTAAAATTTCATCAGCAAATGTATTTCTTGCGTTTCTAAGGACTCCTTTAAACATGTAAGCAAAAACCACAAAAAGCAGATTAGAATCTCGCTGCAGTGAGAAATATGTGGTTTATTCTCTGTCTCTTCTTGGAAAACTTTGCATTCTGACATAAATAGTTTGGGTTTGAATTTCAAATAAGCATACATGAATGTTTAACTTTTGACTTTCAAAAAGCATATACCAATGTTTATGCATCAGTCTTCACAGTAATCTGAAGTGTTTAAACTTCAGAAGGATGGACCTTGTGGTCAGGTATCTTTGCCTGCAGTTAAATGATAAAAGTTCAATAAGTACAGTTTGCATATGGCTTGAAAAGTTTTTTTTTCTGGATTCGCTCATACATAACTCGTATCACTGGCATTTAGTGACTTGTAGCTTGCAGTAGAAATGAGGAATGTTACCTCTTTAACTATAAAATAACTGTGTCACATATGCAGTAAGCATGAAATACACAGTGGACTAATGGGACTTGTTATTGATGATGCTGAAAGCTAAATAACCATTAGTATTAAATCTTATGAATAGACTCTTGTCTTTCATCTTACCTCTTCAACCAGATAAAAGACACAGAGGCTATTTAGATGTCATAAGAATAGTTTGTTGAAATCCCTCCGGACTTACAAAAAAAAATCTCTCTTCATGTTGCTTAGTGTTTTGTTGCGTTCAAAGAAATGCCAGTATGCTAGTGCTGAAAGAAGAATAGAACAGAAATCCAGCATTATGTGTGGTTTTAGGCTTGCTAAAGATGCTGTTGAGTCGAAATAATGTGCATCCTTTTTCTACAGAAATCTTTTCATCAGATTTAAAAAATACAGAGAAAAGTCACTAACATTGAAAATTTGCAAGAAGTCGCGTAAGACCATATTACAATTGAGCACTGTGAACATTTTTATTTTTCTAGTTTTGTTTCTTAGACTATCATGAATTTTTTTAAATGGCTGTAACAAATTAGAAATACCTGAACAAGAACTTTTTTAGAAAGATGTTAACTATATTTTACAAAGATGTTAACTATATTTAAAGCCTCTATTCACCTAGTCATAAAGGTTTTTAAAGGTTTAACCAGCAACCTTCTCAATTCTAATAATAAAATACACCAAAGGTGGTTGTAAATTGTACTCATCTTTCATGCAGAATATTAGAAGCAGAACATATGATACAGTTAGCAGTTGATGTGGAAGAATTATTCAGCTCTGAGGTCTTGTGTGATAGCTTTGGGAACAGTAATAAAATTGCAAGTATGTCTTGTGAAATTCCGGTTCAAATAAATATTTCCAGATTTGTGGTGAATAATTAATAATTAATAATCATACAATGCATAATAATTAATCATACAGTTTTTTATTTTATAGGTAGCAGAACTGGAAAGCTGTGGTGTTAATACCATGTTGCTGGTACATTTCTTTGGAAAAGAAGGAAAGGAAAAACTTCGCTATTCTGAGTTTTTCAGGTATTTTCTCAGCTAGGCAAGCCTAACAGCAACCAGTCCTCTTCCTATCCTCTCTACTTTGCACCAACACTGGCATTAATCTGACCTACACTGAGCTGATTCAGAAAATTAAGCAGGTAATGAAGCAGGAAATTATTCATGATTTTGCATGATTAAATTTCTAGTTTAGTTCATGGAGTCTGCTGTCTGCAGGAGGAGTTGAGCACCATGATAAGTCCAAAGCAGCAATGGGCCTGGAGGCCACGAGGTTTGAGACTACCATTCTTGACAGCTGTTGGGTGGCATACCTTAAGACAATATGATTCATGAATATTTTTCTTGATAAAAATTACCAAAAAAGTGACTGCTAATCAATTAAAAACAACTTTTCAGAGTTGAGGCACCCCCCTCCTCATTACAACTGTCATGGTAGGCTGCCGGCAGCTTCTCTGCTTGCTTCAAATTCCAGCTTCTGTTGAAACTTTACCTGTGCCTTTACCATTTGAACTACTTTTGCAATGGGACTATGCAGATACTTCATGGCACTTTATGTCAGAACTGAGAATTGAGCCAGGTAAACACCAATTCAGACTGAAACTGCAGTGAAATACCAAGTGGCCATTACTCCCAGAAACTGAGCCAGATGGTATACACCAATTCAGACTGAAACTGCAGTGGAATACCAAGTGGCCATTACTCCCAGAAACGTAGCGCTGCAAACCCATCTGTTTCACTGTAAGCTTTCCAATCAGAAGTTAATAGAAAGTTCTAAGACTGGTGTAGGGAATTGTTCAGTTTATGTGTCATATACATGTTAGATGGTGTAATCCTTGTCTACATCAGAGTGTGGAGTTTTGCTGTGGTTGCTTTCGACTTGAAAACCCAACCAGATATCAGCTGTAGTGTTTTAACTGGATGACATTCTTTCTTCCAATGTTTATTTCAATCAGTAATGATGACCACCACCTACACAGCATCACAACTTAACTGGTTAAAACTCTCTGTTACTTGGGAGATCAATTTTTCCTGTTAGTGTGAACTCCAAACACATCTTGCTATGTGAACCTGGGCCCAGAATCCAAATGCACAGTCTTTCTTTGGGATAAATGGAAGTTAAGTGCCTAAATACCTGTGTGAATCTTGACACACGTATTGCAGCACAACATCAAGAGAAGATTATCTGTGTCAGCATTACCTTTTCTACAAAAATAATCGGTCGTTTACAGACTGCAAAAATAAATCGGGGTAATATGCAGTTTATGTTCAGAAGCAGAGAATCTGTGTCAGCCCTCTTAAAAATGAATGTTTTTGCAATCAGTAGAGGTTTGGGGAAAGCCAGAGTAGAAAAGGAAGAGTGGCGATTTTTCTAACACTGACAAGTGTTCGGCTCCACTGGTTCTGGCACACATCAGTCTTCAAATAAACAACCTTTCTCTTTTGAAGACCGTGACTCAATAGGAATCTAAGTGAGTAAAATAAGTTTAAGATGCCTCCAGCTCCCTTTTCGGTAAATACCATAGACCCTCTCAATGAAACAAAAGGCAGAGAGCACCAGTAAAAGGTTGTGTTTGCATATATGGTGTAAACTGAAAAGCCTCGGGTTTTAGATAAAATCCTACATTGACCCAATGAGGCATGACATTGATGAAACTATGTAACTAGTACATTCAGAACACCTAGGTTAAAGACCTTTGCCTACCACACAGATAGAGGCCTGTAATCAAAATCAAACTCCCACATCTTGCTCTTAAAATTTGTGGGATAAGTGTAAGGTTTAATGCAGGTAATTTTTCAACAGTGGCAGTTATGTTTCGTAGAGCTGGAATGTGCCTCTTTATCACTGCGTAGACACTCCATCTCAGTTGCAATATGACAGTGAAGTTTGTTTAACACGCAGAAAGGTGAATAAAAGGATCGCTGTCTTTTTAACCTGTGTGAAGGTATCACCTTTCACATGATTTTATTTGCAAGTAAATCAAGCACATCATTTCTGGGTTCCTATTGTTCAGAGAAAATGGGATTTCTATCTGATGGCCTCTCATAACATTTTACCTTACGTGGGAAGCTATTGTTGGCTGTTTGATCAAAGTGCCACGCTGTTTTTACAAGAGATGACTGATGAGCTGTACAGACATAGATCATTGTCAAAAGCAGAAAATAATGGTGGTAAACGCTTTTATCATTTTCCAAGTTCTTGCCTAGAAAGCTTTTCCATTGATCGGTGTAGTACCTAGTAGAAAGTAGGGGTGATTAGGTTTGATTAGGACACACTAAAACTTGTCACATTAGTTAAATACACAGATATTGCACAGATATTGTGAGTCCTTGAAACTAAAAAAAAAAAAAAGCAGGAATCCTTTGTTTGTGAAATTTCACTGTACTTACATGGGAATTCAGAAAGCTGAGACGAGTATTCTCACTTCATTACTTATATATATTTTCCTCATGCTTCCTCCTTTTCAGTTTGGCTGACATTAAAAAATCCTTTTGTAAGTGTGCAACCATCTGTATCTACGTGTACACCAATGTTGTCCGACCCTTTTAGTCCTCAGTCCAAACATTTAAAAAATGTCAGACAGCCACAGTCAGTATATCAGGGCAAGGAATTGGCCCTGTCCTCCTTTCTTTGCATTCAGATGGCACAAAGAAAATGGAAACTGTCTACATCTCTTCAGGTGATGTGGAGCTGATGTAAGCCAGCTCTTGTGCCTCCCTTCCTACTGCCCCGAGTGCAGGAGGCACGCTGATCTGATATAAGGAGGGAAAATGGTTAAGCATGCTGTTCTCCATCTGTCTCCGCCTGGTGCGTGGTTCTTGGGAAATCATTGGTAGGTGATACACAAAAGGACAGTCCTCAGGCTGGTTTTTACCAGACATAAAGAATGAGACCATGAAACAGAGCGTCAGATCACTTTCTTTGGCCTCTGGGAGCATGGAGGTAACCTTTTTATAGGCGTTTTGTGACACTAGTGTCAAGCTCTTTTCTCACTATCCTCCAGAACAGTGAAAGCAGCAAGCAAAGCTGCTCCTTTGCATTCTCTGCTGAGCATCAGCGGTGGTACTCCCACTTTGTTCTGCAGCTTCTCCTGGGCCTGCTTAGAATTAGTGGAAGGAATCCAGGATGCACACCATCCTATGTCTTTCCCGTAGTAAGAAGGTGGTTTCAGAGATCTTAAGGTGGGACTCATAAACACATGTTCAGCTCCAGACTGCTACATGATTTCTTGCCAGTTGTATTGTCCTTAACATAAGGACCATATGATAATTAATAATAATTCACAACTTCAAAAGCAACAGCTTGTTTCCCTGGCAAAAGTTAGGAAATTTAAATCTAAATTATTCTGGAGTATGTTTATGTACGTCACTAGTAAAGGTGTTGCCTCCTAGTCAAATGCAGCTGGAACTATATTCTCCTGTATCAGTTTAAGAAAATATAAAACAATATGCAGCAAGCCTAAAATCATGTAATAAAGAAGGGTTCAATACAAGAAGCTGTTTTGCACTTCAACAACAGTGTCATCTTCTAATACCAGGACTCATCTTAGAGAATGTCACATTTCAAACATGAAGCCAGAAGTTCTCTTTATTTATAGGCTTTATTTATAGGCTTTTTGTTCTTTTGCATGGGTTTCCCCTGGTTTTTGAGACAACTAATTTTTTGTCTTTCCCTTCCGAAAAAGTGTTTCACTTGTGCTTTAATTTCCAGTTATGTTGTATGCACTATTTTTTATTCTGAGTAGAAAAATATTTCATTTTCTAGGTATAGCAAATATTTCTTCTTGACAGCCACTGTTGGTTTTTTTCCCTGAAAAAAAGTCCCTTACTGATCTTGTTTAAGTATGTCTAATCCCAAATAAAAGAGGAGACAGTAATTCACTCCCTATAGCAGTCGTAAACTGTTTGACTTTTTTCTGTAATCTGTCCCCAAGCAAGCTTAAATCTCTCACAATGTCCTTGAAGGACAAAAAAAAAAAAAAAAAAAAAAAGGAAAAAGTGCAGAGAGTATAGAAAGAATAGAAAGAATACTCAAAAAATTTTCTAATCATTGCTCATTAGGATTTGAAGACTTATAAAAAAGTACTTGCCATTATGGTTATACGATGGGCATCCTTTAATCATGTAAGGAAAATGAACATTTCAAATCCAGTTTGTGGCATTTTCTTAGGTCATTTGTTGCTTGCAAACTTCTAATCAGTTTTTTGCACCAGAATTTTGCACCAGAAATATTCTTTAATCATGGTTACTTTTGTATTTTCTGGTTTAGCTTGAAGGTCATAAATTGTATAACTATACACAAAACATGCCTTTTCCCTACCTGTCCTGTTTCTTTACTTCAGTATTTTGAGTTCCTTGGTACATTCATTTGAAACCTTTCATTTAAGAAACCAGAATGATCCAGGCTGAACCACACAGTGCTGGTGCTGACGTTTGTCTGGTGCTGTTCTGTGTTTGTGCCCGTACGTGGATGCAGAATCTCTTTGAGGTGGCATCGTCAGCCGGTAGCACCTTTGCTGTGATGGTAGCTTGTACATTTTCAGTGATGTTCATCTAGGGATTTGGAAGTGCTTTGCAGAAATAGAGCATGATGGCCTCTTTATTTGTCTCTGCACCTACACTTGTATCTATGTGTGTGTATATGTATATAGAGCCCTAATACACATAGACATTACATCTCGTGCAACGAGGGTCAGACGATGAGGAAGTGGAGATGGGAACAAAACCTGGCTTTGTGATTGTATATTCCTATCAGAGCTGAATCTGAATAGTTCCCAAATATTTAGTAAAGGTGCTGAGAAGAATCTCTGTTTCTTCCTTTCCTATATACTTAGCAAAGGAATAGCTTGATTAGTTTCTTGAGAATGTTTGTAAATGAAAGTGAGTAGTTTTGTTTTGTTTGGTTTGGAAACATTAAGGACAGTAAATCAAAGAGGGATTTGCCTGTAATTCTGAAAATGGTGAGATGGATTCACTGTCTTACCGCCTGCAAAACTGAATTTACAAGCATAAATCTAAATGTTCTCTAAAGGTTAACGGTCAAGCCATTATTAGATGTTCTATATTCTGTTTTGAAAGTCAAATTGCAAAAAGGCAACCTTGCAGCTGGTTTGCAACAGTCTTTTGGTGCAGGGAGGGTTATCAAGTCTTCAAAAGGACTTGAGTATCCAAAGAGGAGCTGAAGCAGAGTTTGAGTGCCAGGGTGGTATATCAACCGCTATCTTTGTTGTTAAGTTTCCCTCCTATAAATCAGTGCGACAAGAACTGGTCAGGTCTGTATTAGAGTGTTAAAGCTCTGAACAGACTTTCAGTTCAGGTTAAGAGGTATAGGATGGAAAACTTTCCCCAACTCTTCCTTTTGTGTTTCATTCTACTACTTTGTTTGCTGTAAGGAATACAACACTAGCACTTAATTGCAACATCTCAGGTTGGAGGGGGAATAGCTGCATTCCTGAGGTCTCCCCACTTTTATTACATTTTCAGTTCTGTTAAAGCTGAGTTTCCAAAAGGTCTTGAGAGACTCCCTCTTTCTACAGTAGAGCACGTTACAAAATAAGGGATAAATCCTGATAAGGTTTCTGGATGCTGTTATAACATGACAATGAATTTGGCCACTGGCCTTCAACGTGGGTGTTTTAGAGTATGGATAGAACAGGCTGTCTTAAAGAACGTGCTGTCTGCTCCCAGCCTTTTCCCCATCTTACGAATTGATGATTTACCTTTCCTTTTTGTTATTTGGAAACTTAAGATTTTCTTTTATTTTCAAGCTACTATAGCATAAGAGTATTCCCAGTGTAATTATTTTTGAAGTGTGGAGCACATCTACAATCAGAATCCAGTTCCCATAGTTGAGGTCTGGCTCCCTTTAACATCCCTGGCCAGCTCCCACTGACTTTGGGAGAGAAGAAGTTTCATTCCTATGCTTGTTTTTCCTAATACCTGGAGAAATTTTTAAGGAATTTCATCGCACTGTGATCCAGAAGATACAAAAGCAAGTATCCCTAGTGGTGTCTTGGCATTTAAGTATCAAGTTTTACTTCCTAACTAGAAAGTCATTAAAAATAACTTTTAATAACTTCACTTTAAAAAAAAAAAAAACTCATTAGGATTTTTAACTCTCATATCTGGGAATAAGAGTGACCTAGAATGCTTATGCGATGATTCACAGTATTTTAATTTTTGTAATATGGGAGACTATCACATATAAATTTTAAATTACACGTTTCAGCTGCTGCCCCAAGTAGCATTTAGTACGGCAGGAAGTCTTCCCACTCTGGCTTGCCAGGAGCAAGCCTACAAGTTGAAATGAATTTTTTTGTACCTAAATAAGTAATTCCTGCTCCCCTCCCTAATCCATGTAGTGCAGCAAGATGCACGTCTCTTGTGCCACAGTAAGGCTGTAGTGTCATTGCTCCAAAGCAGCTGGAAAGGGCAAGAACCCAGGCCTGAGAAAAGGCAGTGGAAAACACACAGTGGGGCTGGGGAAAGGAAAAGCTTCATTCACTGTCCAACTAGAAGAGGGTGCAGAAGCAAGCACACGTCAAAAATGCCACAGCCAAACCCTTCACTTTCCTCTTTGGCTTTGCTGCACCTTTCAGCTGATGTGTGTGGCTAGGTGGGCCACCCGCTCCTTCCTCAGCATGTAGAAACACTTGGTCTTTCAGCTGTCCTGCATTTATTGGGTATGGGTAGAAGGCAGGGCACTGAGGGTTTCCTGCTGCAGGAAATGCAATATTTAGAAAAGAGGGAAGAATATGTAGTTTGTCATCACCTGTGGCTACTGACCAGTACAGCAAATGACTGCATTAGCTCCCCAAGAAAAATAACTTATACTTTCAGTAACAGATCTTAAGTCTGTTGCAAAATGTGGCCACCTTTCATAGATTAAAAGCAAAGAAAATAAAACACATGGTATCTTGTTTCCCTCCATCCACATTTTGGGTATATTTCTGAAAGTGACCTCATTTTCAGCAGCTTCTCCTCCCCCAGACCAGACATTACATGGTTGGAAATGACAGTGAGAGATGCAGCTACTGTTCTGCACGGTCTCTGCTGTGCCTTCCAGCCAAACACAAGCCACACATCCCAGATACCATCTACTCCTTGCCATTGATGGCCGCTCCCAAAATGCAGCCAATTGGCCCTAGTCAGCCTCTGCTGGACTGACTCCATGCCTGGTCTACATGCCTGGTCCATGCCTGGTCCATGCCCGTCCCACAGCTCGACCTCCCTTCCCAGGATCCGGGAAGGCCCTTGCAGGCGGTGGGGCAGGACTGCTTCTGCTAGCCCGGGCTGGCCCGTTTCCCTGGCACATGCTGACTGCTGGGCTGGCCAGAGGCAGCAGTCACCTCACGTGTTACAAGGACAGGAGCTGCATCTGAAAAATGAAGAGTGGTTTGCAAGCTGTGCAAGTAAGTTCTCGCTGGTCTGTAGTGAAGGGGCCTCCTCTTCACACTGGTGGCACAAACAGGTCCTGTGGCATTTCATCCCCTTGTGAGAGCGATTGTTGGGGGACTTGAAAGTGAGCCAGATCTTAAGGTGGACTGTGGAGGAATGTGTTTGACTATGTTGTGGAAGCCTTGCAACACCCTTTACTGGACCAGAAAAATACCCATATAAAATGTGAGAGCATATCATACCCCTCCTCAGTATTACCCTAATAAAACTCTAGCCTGAAAGTTAAAATCACTTCCACTGCCAGGCTTTCACTTACCTGCATGTCTCGAGCCATGAAGCATTTGTTGGCCCTTTATTTGCATGTGCAGCTCTAACTGTTAGAGGAAAAAATACAAGAGAGCTTATGCTGCAACAGCAGTCTACAGCTAACCCCTTGTAGACTTCACAGGCCTTCAAGCTACTAATTGTCCCAGTGATCTCATTAAAGAACTAAAGATAGCTGTGCGGACTAAAATGCAGTAATTTCCAGGGAAAGAACCCAAATCCAGCGAGGCTGTGCAAACACTGATGAGCAAATGATCCTCTACTGATATTTGCTACATAGACCCTTAGCTGTCCTCTTCTCCAACCAATTGCTTTGTCCCAGTATAGGAGTATTTCATTCTCTACTGTCAATAATTTTTGCAACTCAATGAAGTAGGGTTCTTTTGAAGTACTAAAGAGATTCTAGCAAGCATCGCTGTGCTTTTAGCCTTTAATATTTAAAAATTGTCACTTGTTTTTGGATTGCCTCATTGCTGAAGTGGAAATTACCAAATGGATCGCACAATATTGTCTTTTACCTTCTTGAAATTCACATCAGGCCAAAAGAAATGATAATGACCACATAGACCAAACTGGGGAAACTCAAAGCTACAGCTTATAGTTCTAGCTCCATACTTGTGGGTCGGTACTTGCTTCTTGTGCTACTTTTTTTTTTCTTCCTAGAAGAATGAGCATCTCCTAAAAATCTTGATGTTCACCCCTTCCTTTTTCAGACAGCTCTCTTCTTACCTTCCCAAACACCTGCAACATCATTTTCTGTGCTCTTCCGCACTCTGAATGTGTCAGTTGTAATCTTCTCTAACCCATCCTGTAGTGAGTGCAGAACTGATTTGCCAAACCCCTCTTTTCGGTTACAGTCTTTGAGGCTTTTAATCATCTTTTCCTGCAGTGATGCTTTCAAGTTTCCTCTTTTCTTTCACCTTTGTGATTATTAGGGCTTCATCTTTCTAGGCACTTTGCAACTTTGTCATTGCTCTCTTATTAATGTGAAATTTCGTAAATCATGTGTCAGGCCTTTAGTTGCTATGTCCTTTTTCATTCATTCATTGTAATACTGCCTTACCAATCATTTTATCTCATTATCTGCACATTTTTAAACATTAGTAAGAGCTATATGCCAAGTGGATCTGTACATTACCTTAGCAGCAGCAATCTATGAATGCAGACTTAGAGAGCACCCTACTGGTGTCATTATTGCAGTACAGTCGTGGAAACTAGTCTGCGCGCACAGGTAAAATTAAACCAGTGACATTTTAAACAATGATGTTGATAGAATCTGTGATTAAGATTCAGTGTCTGCTGCATTTAGTAGCTAAGGTAGTAGTAGTGATACAGTGATACAAGTATCAGCTGTTGGATAATACCTGTTTACACTTACAGATTCATGGAAAATCTGCAAACAGAAGTCCAAGAAATGGAATTCATAAAGTTTTCGAAGGGTTTGAATGTCATGAGAAAAGAAGACTTTGCAGAATGGTTACTGTATTTCACCGATGAGGAAAACAATGAAATTTACTGGCAGAATGTGAAAGACAGAATTGAGGCCGGAGAGGTTGGTACATAAAGCATGCTTTGTTTTGCTTCCTTATTTGTATGTACAGGTTTTCATTTGAATATAAGTATCTAATATAACTAGTTTCCAAGTGGATTTTTGCAGCTTTTGAATTTTATGCAAATAAGAACAACATTAATGTGCCAACTGAGAAATACAAATATTGACAATGAGTAAGCAATCACACCTAAACACTAGGTCCCACCAGATTTAATGAAATAGATCTACTTGTGTTTGACTATATTACTCATTATATATCATCTGAATTATGTGGTACTCTAGAATATCGGTTTGGAAGAATTCAAGACTTTTTGCAAGTTTACAAACAACCTGGAAGATTTTTCTATTGCCATGCAGATGTTTACTGTAGCCAATCGTCCTGTTAAACGGGGTAAGTGCTGCATATCTTTTGTATGTATTTTTTTAAAAAAGGAAAAATGCATTTTTGTTACGGAATTAATGTAAATAAGTTATCCCAAAGTAGCACTATGAAGTCCAAAAATAGAATACTGCTTTTTATTCTGAATTAATTCTATTTCATGAAAAAATAATAGTATAAAGTTCCCAAAATGTTTAGATTTGTAAGTTCTGATGTGCTGATATGCTGAACCACTCACAGCAGACTAAACCATTGAATCATAGAGTAGTTTGTGCTGGAAGGGTCCTTTAAAGATCATCTGCCACAAGCAGGGGCACCTTTCCCTCGTTGCTCAAAGCCCCATCCAACCTGACCTTGAACACCTCCAATGATGGACCATCCACAACTTCCCTGGGCAACCTGTTCTAGTGTCCTGCCACCCTCATTGTAAAAAGTTTCTTCATTATGTCCAGTCTAAATTTACTCTCTTTCAGTTTGAAACCATTTTGTCATGTCCTGTCACTGCAGTCCTTGGAAAAAGTCTCTCCATCTTTCTTATAAGCCCCCTTTATATATTGAAAGGCCGCAGTAAGGTCCCCCTGGAGCCTTCTCTTCTCCAGGCTGAACAACTCCAACTCTCTCAGCCTGTCTTCATAAGAGAGGTGTTCCATCCCTCTGATCATTTTTGTGGCCCTCTTCTGGACATGCTCCAACAGGTCCAAGTCTTTCCTGCTCTGAGGGCTCCAGAGCTGGATACAGTAGTCCAGGTGGGGTCTCACCAGAGCAGAGTAGATGGGCAGAATCACCTCTCTCAACCTGCTCACCACGCTTCTTTTGATGCAGCCCAGCACACAACTGGCTCTCTGGGCTGCCAGAGCACATTGCCAGCATGTGCCCCGTGTTTCATCCACTAGTATCCCCAAGTCCTTCTCTGTGTGGCTGCTCTCAGTCCAATCTAAATTCTAGATTAGGAAGGATTTATTGAAACAATACATGATGCTTTAGTAGCGGTTCATGGTAACAAAGCTTTTTCCTCATAATGAAACTAGTTTTCTGAGGAAACTAAACAACAGAAATCTCTTTTTCAGGGTCTTTAGTGACTTGCTGTGTTTTACTTATGCCTCCATACTGCCTTTTCTATGTGATTCTGTAGCATTATGCAATCATGGCTATGAAAAACAATGTAGTAAAGTGCTTTTCAAAATAAAGATTTGGAGGAGGGAAGTTGCTTCTTTCCCATATAGTAGAAATAAAAGCAATACAACAAAAGTTTCATAGACATGCAAATGCTGTTTGTTATAATCCTGAGGCTGTTCCTTACTTGTTATACTTGGAAGACAGCTCTCCTAAATTATTTGAAAATAGTAACGTAAAAAGTTCCTAAGGAAATTTGAGAAGACATTAACATTCATTGAAATAAATATTTGATGGGCTCATGGGGAAAAGGTGAGAGAGATGTGAGAAGACAGGAAGATAATTCAATATTCTTGAGAGTGAAATGTTTCGATGGGGTTTGAACCAAAGAAGGCCAAAGGGGGATGTGGGGGGGGGCTGTCCGAGTGTCTCTTGTAGTGCTTAACCACTCTCATCGTGAAGACTTTTCTCTCCTGTGTCAAACCCTTGCTGCAACTTACAATGATTGTGTCTTACCTCCATGCACCTTTGAGAAAAATCTGTCTCTGTCTTTTCTATAACCCCTTTCAGGTAGTTGAAGGCTGCAGTGAGATCCCTCCTTACACTTCTGTTTTCCCAAGCTCCCTCACCTTCTCTTCTTCCATCATGTGCTCCAGTTCCCAGCTGGGTTCATGGCCCTCCTCTGTCTGGTTTGACAACTTTCATCTGTGGGGGGAGACACATTCTATTTGCACAAGGTGTAGAAAGAGTGGAGAGGAAAGAGGATGAATTAATGGTGAAATAATAGTTATAAGCGAGATATGAGTTTAACTCACTTCTCTATTAAGTATCATATTTTTAAGTGCCAAAGGATGATGAGGCCAACAGTTGGTGTTGACTCTGGTAATGTTTCCTTGTTCCTTGTAAAAACTCGTTCCTAACCAACAGGCAGTTGTGACTGTTTGTGCACTGAACCATACTGTGATTGAAAACAGTCAGTTTCTGAGGTAACTCATGGGTATTACATGTATACATGTCTAATCCCTTCCTGAATCTCACCAAGTTCTTTGTCTTGCTGTTTGCATGTGCGTACATGTGTGTATTCACACACATATGAATATTTATCTAAAAATAAGACAGTCCTTTACTCCTTCCTTTTATTCTAGACCTTTTTTTTTTCTAAGTTAGCAGCTCATCTTTTCTCTCTGATAAGGTGGCCCTTCTTGGTTTGAAGATTATTATGCTCCACCGTTTTACAAGATTTTTCTCCTTCATATTCAGTTCCAAAAAGTGCAGTACCTTCTCTGGATTTATATTTAGCTTCAAGAGCTGAAACAGTTAACATCTTTTTAAAGACAAAATTAAGACTGTACTATAAGTATCCCATATTTCATGTCCTTTTCAAATCGTGGTATATCATTTTACAGAAGGATTTTCAACTTAATTATATTTAAAGCAACTGTAAATTAATCAACTGCATTTATACAGGAATTGTTCAAAGAGGTAAAGATGAGAGCTAAGTCAGGAGTGCTCTTTCCTCTAATAAGCTTCAGAACTAATCATATTTATAACACAATTTATAAACAGCACTTGTTTATGAAAGCAGAACCACATTATTACTGTATTTATGACTTAGTTGGTCAACTTGCTGTAATAATCTACAATATTGCTACACTTTAATAACCTCCACTCCCTCCTTGAAATATACACTTCCGTGATGCCTTCCAAAATGCATCGAATTCATGTGTTGTGATTGTGCTTGCTATAATAAACAATAATCATTTCACTCTTACTGTCTGCTGTTTCATGGCAACCCCCCACATTTCCTCATCTTTCTTGAGTCAAAATTCCTAATTCTTTAAACCACAAGACCAGAAGCGGGGATAGTAGGCATTCCTGTAATGTATATGGTAGTGTAAAGAGAGAAGGCCAAAAAACTGAAGAGGAAAGTAGATGTCCAGAGAGGTATGACAGCTTTTTCTGCCATAAATCCTCATAAACTCCTCCATCATAATTTAAAGGAAGGTAGCCTGCTTCTTTAAAAAACAGAACTAGAGGTATATAAAGCCATGTGCATTGAGTATTTGATGGTCTCTGTACAGAGTTGCTGAGGGGATGGTTGGTTGAGGTAGAGCATACCGTAAAATACTGTTCTCTGAGGAGAAGAGTTTTCTTGCAGAATGAATTCAGGTGAAACTGGTTCAAGAGAAAATGGTAGTATTTTTTATGAGACAGTAGTGAGGCAAACACTTATCATCCATATGCACAGGTATCAGCCAATAGTACGTAAGTTTTCAGCACGCAGCTATTTCTAGCAAAAATTACCACTCCTGCTGTTGCCTGATAAGTAGTGCATTTCAAAAGTTTATCATACAATTAATAAAGATAGTGTTATGCAAGATGAAGCAAGCTCAAGAATGCATGAACTGAGGCCTCCTGATAGTTTACCAGTTCACACATCCTAAATTCTCCAGTTAGGGCACCCATGAGACATTGTAAATTGTACAGAATCCTGCTATTCGTGCACTTTCCAATTTCTTTACAAGTTCACAGTAACCTGTGATGGAATATTATGTCTTTACCAGCTGAGTTCAAGAGAGCAGTGAAGGTGGCAACAGGACAGGAGCTCTCAGATAATGTTTTGGATACCATCTTCAAGATTTTTGATCTAGATGGAGATGACTGCCTCAGCCACGGCGAGTTTCTTGGAGTCCTGAGGAACCGAATTCATCGAGGTTTGAGGGTAACAAGCTAACATCGTTGTTTTTAAATACCACAGATCATTGCTACAACTGTCTTGTTAACACTTGTAGAAATACAAGTAGAGATAATGAATAGAAAGAAGTTATGTTAGAAGATTCCTTACCGCTTATGAATCTGGCAGGAGTGCTGCCACCAAGAACTTGTTATTATGCATGTGAACTATGGGAGCAGCAGCATTGCATTACGTATTATATTTACACAGTCTGTGAATAAGAGTCTTTTTAGTGTAAATGCTAAACCTGCTTTAACTGTATTAACAGGTACCGCAACAGCAAGGCATTCAAGGTTACTGGAAGTGTGTGAAAAGAGAAAGCATTAAAGGAGCCAAAGAAGTGTGGAAACAAGCTGGGAAGAGTCCTTTTTAAAGCAGTCCATTGTTCTTCTGGTATAAACGTTGTTATTTAGTGGGGTTTGTCTGTCCTGTTTACATAATAGCTGAATCAAAAATACTCTTTTTTTTTTACTATAGTTAAACTTTAATTAGCCCAGTTTCTAATGCAATGTATCGTTCTAGTGCAATCAGTTTGGTTTACAGAACTGTTACCACTTTTGACCTCCATACGGAATTACTCTTTTTCTAGGGAATAGTGTTGTTTACTCCTCTGTGGAGTCTGACCCTGCGCTGTAGCATACACAGTATGCAGGTTTAATAGTGGCTACTGGCAGGAACATCACAGCAGTATCATCTCCTGTTGGAAGAGTGGACATCATCTCAGTTAGCCACTGACACAGCAGTTCTCATTCCCTGGCAAGGATAGAGGTCCAAAAGGCGAAACCACTTGCACAATCCATGCAAATCCAGTTATCCTAGATCAAAAAGGAAAATTCACATGGTTCGTGCCCTCATTACTGTGAACTGCTTGTGTGCTAGTTCCTGGTGGGTGATTCCACCAGATCCTGTGTGAATGTCGGGTTTGTCTACCTACATGATGATAATATTAAACTGGAAATAGAAGACTGTTGATACAGGTTTTAAAAGTTGTACGTTGATCTGTGAATGTGCATTGAGTCTTTCAGACCTCTTCAACAAATGAGAAGCAAAACCCTTCATTCTGTCATAAACAGCAGTAGCTACAATTTGGGTCATAACTATTTTGCTTTAATTATATTGCCAAAGGTGAATGTGTAACAAATAGCTACTTTATCTTACTAAAGGTTGTGACAGAGAATGCTGCAGTATCTCAGGAATTTAAGGTTGTAGTAAGCAAGTGTTGGGGGAATAAGAAGTCCAATGAAAAAGTAAATAAAAATGTTTTTTACTCCAAAATGCAAAGTTAGATGTAAGATCTTAAACAGTAAACCAAGGAACAGATCAAAATTAGCATTGAGCAATTACAGATGAACATTTTTTAGCTATAACATAGTGTGTGCTTCTGTGTATACACTGGTATGCATGTTACCTCTTTTTCCTTTCTTACAACCTTGGGAGCTGATAGTCCCAGGTCCACATCAGTCTTCCTTCTTGGCCACTATAAATAGGAGATAGACTTATTTGTAAAGCTCTCAGGGTTCTTCCTCTGTCCCTCTCCCAGTTGTCTGACTTGTCTTGACTGGGTGAAAGCTTAACCTTTCAAGACAAGTTCGTGATAACTGACTCAAAAGATGGACTGGAGAAATGTCCCAAGAAAAACAACCAAGAAATCTCACCACTCTGCGAGGAAGTATCCATCCCTTTTAAGCCTGACACTAGCTATGTTGTTCTCAAAGTTGGATGTAAGCTCAACAGGAAGTGTTTTGTTGTAATTTCTTTGAGGTCTGGTGGGGGGAGTCTTGAGAAGAGGGGAACCTTCCATGATAGATAAATCCCAGAGCAGCCCTCACTCAGATTGAGGGGCAGGCGAGACTGCATTAGGAAACCATAAGGATGGTGCCACCTAAGGAGCACTGAGATTACAGTGAATGTATTTGGTATGTCAATAGCCATCAGGCAGGCTGGCACTGAGGAGGAGTCCTCCTGCTGGAGCCTCAGCACGGTGGTCTTGTAGGGAACTAAGAGTGAGAAGCTAACAAAGCAGCAGCGTGCGCTTGCCTGCTGCTTTTCCCTCCATGGTCTTCACTTGGAGCTTTAATTTAAATTTTGTCAAAAGAAAATGCTTGTATTCTTGTCATCTGTGGACATGCACCCAGAGACACCCACGAGAACGAGAGCATGCCCACGTGGGCATCCTGAGACCGTCTAGAAGATCAGGCACCAGTGACCACCAAGGAGCCCTTTACTTCCCTTTACAATCAGAATGAAAAAAAATGTAGTAAATGCCTCAGCTTTCCCCCCTCAAACTGAACTCATGCACTTCTCGGGGGGCAACAGGAAATTAGATAGCCGGTTTATTTTGTGCTTTTGGAAGCTGCTTGCATCTACGAGATGCAACGAGATGGAGCTACGAGAAAGAGAGAGCCAATGGGAGCAAAGGTGGGGCAGTGGGACAGGCATCCAAGTGCCGCAGGCAGCTTCGCATCACCAAGCAGTGAAGGACACAATCGCACAAGACACGTCTGTGTTCACCCAAAGCGTGCTTTGTTCCAGCTCTGGCTTTAATGCAAGGCTGCCTTTTACTTGTTGCTGTTAATATTTTGGCAAATCATTTTTACTTTGGAATGGAGATTGTCCTTTAGCACTTTATTCTGTGTAATGTTAATAGGCTTATGATGTTCTTTATTGCTTTTGTGGTTTCTTTTTTTTTACCAGTGACTTGCTGTTTGGTTTTCTTTTGGAAAAATCAATTCATTTAGCTTTAGTGTATCTAGAAGCTTAATTGCTCATTTGTATCTGGGTTCGTGCAATCCGCAGTATCTGCTTTTGGCAGCACGTTACTAAAAATGGGATTTCAAGTTTTATTTTCTAGCAAAAACTTTTCTGTCAACTTCAGAGAAGAAAGAAAACAGATATGCTTATTTTTAGATTAACTTTGTGTCTGAGGTAAAAAATAAATTAAATGATTGATTAGGAATTAAAATACAGTTGCAAAACATTTTCAGAAGAAGTTAACCTGGAAGCACAGCCAGGAAGGAACTCCTTTGAAGGCCAGGGAAGATTTGTCCATCAGGCTTGAAGAATCAGACTCTGTGTTTAATCTCTAGTCTATTTTTATTTGTCTTAACTAAAAGGCTTTACAAAACAGTCTTAAAATAATTTCTCATATTAAATATCTCAGATTGAAAGAGCTGTTTACGTAAGTGTTTAGATAGACCTTGTCTTTTAAGGAATCCGTGGTAGCTTTAGCATTAAATGTTTTATTTCTTTTTAATATCTTTATGGCATTTGCAACCCAACCTGTCTGTCAGCATTACTCAACACAATTTAATTAAAAGTTTATACCAGCTGCCAATCTATCAGTTAAACTTATGAGTTATGACTTTTTTAATGTTAGGAACTCTTCTGCTGAACAGAAATATATAGAAAAACTAAATAAAATTTAATTTTTAAAAAATCCTCCAACATTGCGTCTGAATGTTATGTAGAATAAAGACAAATACATTGCAGAAGTCTCAAAAAATTGATTTAACATATTTCAGAAGGATACACAAGGATGAGTACAAGTCATTTACAGCCTATAACTCATTTATAGAACTTTAGTTGTATCCCCATAACAACACTTGTAAAAAGTAAAATGAAAAAATTTTTAAATGTAAAATTTCTTTCAGTTGGTTTAGTTTTAGGTAATTTGTTTAAGAACGTTTATTCTTCATTTCTACAAGAAGCAAAGGCAAAAATGCAGTGTGATACAGTGTAACTAAGAGAAACTCATTGGTTGTTTCTAGAAATTAATTTTGGTCCCTCAATTTATGCAAGCCTCCTAAAAGCAAAACTCCCCCTGTAGTCAAATTGAGTTGGTAGGTTTTAAAAAAATATGCAACACTGAGGTGTACATATTCTGCATATAAGAACTGAAACAGAAGAGTTTTATCACGCTGTTACATGACTGCGTCAAAAGCAAATCTCTGATTTACTCCATCTCCTCCAGTTTATTGTCTGCTTTCAGGGTTCAGACAGGTTGCCACTGATGGTGCCTGGAAACATGCCAGCGCCTGGGCTGAACCCGGGTGTCACTGGGGTGCGTTGGCTCGTCTGTTGAAGCAGGCGTTATTAAAAGGGTGAACAGTATGTTCATTCCTAATTTCAAGCTTTTGGTGGAGAATACTTCAAGTTTTTGATAATTTTAGGAATTATAAATGTTTTGTCTCTGGACTCCAAGGTGTCTCAGAGCTGGTGGGATTTTGGGTGTAGAAATCAGACCGTGTCTTGGCTCTGAAGAGTTTACAGATTACACTGGAGTTGTCTAGAAAGCAGAGATGAGACAATAAGATATGCAAGTCAGGCCATGGATTATGGTTTTATGGCACTTCACATGTCCATTGCATATAACAAAGAAAAGATCACTGCCCAATAAAAGCTCAGAATGGGAACAAACCTGGGAAGTATTTTAAAATCCAGGCATATTGACAATACTTTGACTTAAGCATAGAAATAGATCACTGAATATACATTGGAATTTAAAAATACAGTTTTCTCATGCAAGAGCTCTTATGGGAGAGTGCAAGCATGTCTTGTGCCTTCAGATTTCATCTTTCATATAGAACAATCACAGCTTGGTCAGCAAACTACTCCAATACAGAAAAAAATCTTCAGTCCTGAACGAAAGTACACACCCAATGGATGTTGTGGTCATCATTAGTGAGATCCAAACTGACCCAGCAACACCTCCTGTAATGCAGCTGGTCACAAGGGGAACATGAAGGTGGAACTGGTGGACCTAGACATACTGTTGCCCCCAGCTGACCACAGAAGTCCCTCCTAGAGAAACCGAAGATGTTGCCCAACAAAAAGTGGAAAGCGCTGCTTGGGACAGAAAACCTGAGTGGATTGAGCATTCACAAAATTAATTGGCAAGTGAGCGCTCGTCTCTTCACTCTCCTGCTCTTTGAAGGTTTCCTGCTGGCTTTGTTGATTAAACAATTCCTAGTTGGTTCAATAGCATAAAAATTATGCAACAATGCGGAGACAGATTTCCCATTAGGCTGGTGTTGGCTTAGTTAATATTTTCGGTTCATTAACCGGAGTGCCCTAGCACAGAGCTCTGCTCGCCGTCCTCGGGAGCCCAGCTGCTGCTCCTGCGCGCTGCCTGCCAGAGGGAAGCTGCTTTACGCTGCACCCACCTGCGCAGGTTCACAAAGAACACCTCGTGCCCTGAAAAGCAAAAAGCCACAGTTTTCTACACCCGCGTACCCAACACGAAGCTTGTCCTTTCCTCTTCTGCCCCGGGCAGAGGGTGGTGGAAGTCGGATAGAAGGCAACGGGCTCGGGGAGCGCGGCTGCTGCGCCTTGCAAAACAGGGGGGTTATGGTGGCTCCATTTCAGACGCACAGATTTGAAAATTTGGGAGGATGGGATATTCTGTAGTCGATGTGCAGAAATGTTTGGGTTTTTTTTTTTTTCTCTCGGGATTTTGGAGACCAGCTAGCTGCTCTGAAACATCCCCTGGAGAACCTGGCCTTTCTCCATGAACTGCAGAGGCAGCACAGAAGATGAGCTTCACTGGACTAAATTTCTATTTTGTACTGTCATCTTTCTTCATCATCTTTAATGGCCCCTGAATACAAGTACTTTCGTTTTGACAATTTTTGTTAAATTTATATGCTATTTTATGTGAAGGGTGAAAACTCTTTAGAGAGGAGCTGCTTTAAAGCTTCTATGAATTTCAACCTAAAGGAAGTAGATTCTGAAATCAGAACCATCCAACAAGCAATTTTCTGGAGAAGGGAAGTGCTGCAGAGGTGTTGTACTGCCGTACACTCTGCCTCAGGCCCACTGCTTTAGGGGAAATTTGTCAGGTTTAATATTACTCCATGGATCAAGTAGTAGCTCTAAATCACCCCCAAGTAAACAAATCATTTTTAAGACTTCTCGATAAAGTGGTTTAAGATTCTCTTATCTTTTCACGTTAAAGATTTTTTTTATAAACTATGTGGCATCTTACTGTATTTTAATCTACTTTGAAACTGATACTATTAGAATGAGTGAACATTACTAGAAACGTTGTGTGCCTCTCAAATAATGCACAGAAGGTAACTCCTAGAGGAACAGTAGCTGAGTCACAGGACAGACAATTGCATTCACTTGAAAAGGAAGGAGAGCAAAATGTGATGCTTTGCCACTAATCTTTAGAAAAGGGGATTTCAAAAGAAAAGGAGACTAATTAAATGACAGGTCCTAAAGTTAAAAGAAACAAAGCTCTTTTAAATGCTAAGAAGAAATGATTATTTAACAGACATGAACAAAAGGACAGTAGGAAAGCAAGGAATAAATCAATATGGCTGAAATTAAATTTTTCAAGATGCTTTTTGAGCAAAAGAGCGTTCTCATAGTTTAGAAATTTGACCTAATGCAAACAAGGGCAACTAATGACCCACAGTTGGTGTATACAGGATTACATGAGCTGTACTGGAATGTGAAGAGCAAATGCTTACAGAATCTCAGTTGCTTTTATGTGTGTATCAGAAACATGAAGCCTCCTAAAAATTGATTCATCTGATATTACCAGAAGCAAATAATAAGATTCCTAGTGAGACAAATTATCATTTTGCATCAGTCTCTAGGAGGCTGTTGGGATGCTTCTGCCTGGGGACTGTTTGTTCCTGGAATTTAAGATGAGCTACTCGGAGAGGAAAAAATACAGACGCAAAATGGAGATGAAATTGTTGTAGATGATGAGGTCTAAATGGTACAGAGAGAAATTCTGAAAAACTGGAGTGTTTGCAGTGTCTTGCTCTAAGACACCTTTCCAAAAAGCATAGCAAATGTTGGTAGCTGTATTTTTAATTAAAAAAAAGAAAAGTTGAAAAGGATGATACAGTAATTTACAATTCAGTAAATTTTGCCACCTGTTCCTGCCAACCTGCATGAACTATTTAATGCAAATAGACCAACAAACATCTGGAAGACTGTGCAATAGACCCTAACTGGTGCTGAGGCTGCAAGGGGAAATGTTTCACCTGTCTCCTGGAGTTCTTTCTGTTCTTTCTGCTAAATGTCCTGGTTTGAGCGACACAGGACTAATTTCTCTTCTAATACTTGGGAAGACTGCGCTTTTAGAAGACTCCAGTGTCTAAATTTGTGAAAATATTTACTTTATAGCCAGCTATGGTGTGTGGGTCTCAAGGTCTCAGTGTTTTTGAGCTCACCAGGTGCAGGGATGAGGAGGAGCGAGACACGAGCACTTGACCCAAGCGGCCAATGGGGTTATTTCATAACATGAACATCACATTCAATGTAAACAAGAAAGTTTTTTTCGAAGTTCTCTCTCTCCCTTGATGGCTGCCATCCTGTGAACTTCTTGCCCCAGTGCCGGACCCCTGAGGCCTTCCCTTCCTCACGAAGCCATAGCGCTCGCAGTGTCTGACATTTGCTGTCCACCGCTGGGACTGCACAGTTTCACACTGATAGAATTGGCTGAGTATAATCTTTGCATATTCTGTGTTAGTATTGGGGTCAGTATTGGTTCTTTAGTGCTATTAATATTAATTATCTAATCTTACTCTATTAAATCTGTTCATATTTCAACTCCCAGGTTTCCTTGTTTTTCCTGATTCCCTTTGGGGAAGGTGGGGAGGGGTCATCAGGTGATAGGCTGATTGTCTAAATGACAATAAATTGGTATGGGTTTCTCAAACCATAACACTAAAGCGGGTGGGCAGCCAGAAATGGAGGTGTGAAGTGTGAAAAAGGACTGGGGACACCTCTTTTTTTTTTTTTTTTTTTTTCGCTTCTTTGCAATTACAGGATCAGACGTGAGTGAGGTGAGCAGCCATTCCCACAACACGGCATTCTCAGTTGCTGTTCAGCTTCCCAGCGACTGCTCCCAAGTGTGTCATCACTTGTGCCCCCCCCCAGGCTGCAGTGTGGCTGTTTGAAGCCAAACAGGCACTTCGTGATTTCCATCCTGCTTGGCACCTATTCAAGGAGCTGGTTTCTGCTCAAGAAGTCCCTGTAGAGATATCCCAGACAGCTCTGAGAAGCAGATGTTAGTTGCTGCCAGCTGTGCCAAAGGGGTCCTTGCACAGCGTAACTCCTCAGCAGGGGGGCACTACCTGGGACAAATAGTCCCTCTCTACCACCTCACAACCTTGACATTGCCCTTGTTTAATTCAGTTTCACTTCAGTTACTGTCAGTATGGAAACACTGCACAGAAAAGTTACTGGACAATTGCTGGTCAGAAATCATCTGTCCTGTCCTTGGTTTATGCAGCTGTCACTGGCTTTCTGTCCCACCCAAGGCATCTCTCTGACCCCAAACAGAAATACTGGCCATGGCACGGCTTCCAGCTTTGCCGGCGTTAACCTGCTTCCAAACAACACTCAGTGGCTGTTCCTGCAGCTCAGTACTGACGGTCGTGTCAACGCACACACGGCCCCGCTGATACCCCCACGGGAGAAGCTGGAGTCAGCGTCAGCAAGGAGACAGATTGGGAGGGTCATGCTGCATCACCTCGCGTCTTCCCTAGCATGGTGAATCATTTGCTGGTTAAGCCTATTTTTATTCGTAGCTGGGCTTCTTGGTCTTCATGTTAGGGATTGTGCCTATGTGAAGGGTCATGGGATTTTGTTAGGGAAGTTGGTGGGAGCGGGGACGAGGGGAGGGTCTGTGCACAGTGCACCACAGGAAGTGGTGGAATCGCCATCCCTGGAGGTATTTAAAAGATGGGTATACATGGTGTTTAGGGACATGGTTTAGTGGTGGTTTTGGCAGTGTGAGGTTGATGGTTGGACTTGATGATCTTAAAGGTCGCTTCCAACATAGACGATTCTATGATTCTATCCCCCTTGCTTCTATCCCCCACTGCTCAGTATCAGGGTGGAAGCCTACCCCTCCTCACTCCCCCCTCCCACACCAAGTCATTTGGGCAGAGAGCTGATGGGGAGCCCAGCAGGGCTGTCCAAGGGGGTTCCCCAGTCTCCTGGTGGGTTTGGGTCTGCAGGTCAGCATCCCTACAGCGTGGAGGCATTCATACTCCTACTGTCAGAAGATCCCTCTCCATTTTTCTTACCTCTCCCCATTTTTTCTATGTCTGGAACCACTGTTTCAGTTGCCAGCAGTTGTGCTTGGTACAATAAATAGCCAGAGATACTGTTCAATTGAATGCCTCAGAGGTATTTTCCATTAAATTGGCAGTCCCCTTTGGCCCCATGCCACTTTTGGCTATCCCAAGTGCTTATTGTGGTCACTGCATCAGATAACCATCCCAAGTTTATTACTGAATTAGTTTACATGGGATTCAAAATCCACACCCCACCTCATCTTCCTGAGTTTAGCTGTGAGCATTTCAATATCAAATGAATTTAGGACTGTTAAATGTCAGATGTGCCCATACCTTCTATATTGTTTCCATGACGTTTGCCAGGCAGCCAGTATGCCAGGCAAGTTTTGCCGGGCAGGCAGTGCAGAAGGGGCACACTCTGAATGTAGTCCAGAATAATTAACTTCTGACATTCCATATTTCATCCTGTATTTCTGACGTTCCTAATTTCATCCCATAATTTACAGGATTAATACCAGATTTTGTTGGGATATGCTCAGTGTCCCAAACTAACCTGCAGCATATATAGGCTGATATAACTGCATCCCTCTAGTATCACCTTGGTTGTAAAGGTACCATGCAGACTCCATGCAACTTCTGCACCTGCCCCATATTGTATTCCAATCAAAAAACCTAATGTATTTGTTCCATTTTTTTGTCCATTCCACACCCCTTCAAAGGTAAAACTGATGACTTCTGAGAGGAGTAGTAACAAATATTTATTAGTAGGACACTGAGCATTTAAATCTGTTGCCATTGCCTTGAGGCCAAGTGTTAAAACTCCCTTGAGATCTTGAGGGAAAGCACATGCCAGCAGCTGTTGCATGTTTTTGCACCTTTAACACACAGAATGAAGATCAGAGGAGCTGGAATACTTTGACAATATCCCTCATGTGCTAACCAGCACATCAGCCCAAGATTTTCCTAGCTCACGTTCAATCCAAACTGCTCTATCCTCGTTAGTACCTCTTGGAGTGACTAGCCCCCATAATCAAGACGCCCTCCATGTAACCGGTCAGCCCTCCCATGCCTTCCAGCTCTATCCTCCCCTGGTCATTTCTGTTAGGAATGGGCCAGACTAAGCTGTTCCACCAGCTCTCTCCCCCTCCTGAAATCCCCTTCTTTAACAGCCCTTTAACATGACTATGTACAATTTTGTAACCCCCTGGCTCAGCACGCTGATCCTGTAAGTGCTCCCACATTCTAGCATGCCCATACACTTAGACTTGATCCCAAACTGACCAAGAACAAATGCCAGATTCTGCTCCTGGGACAGAGTAAGGCTGGACACAAGTATAAATGGGGAGAGGAGTGGCCGGAGAGCAGCCCCGCATAAAGGGATCTGGGGGTGCTGGTCGGCAGCAGCTCAACAGGAGTCAGCAGTGGGCGCTGGCAGCCAAGGGGGCAAACCGCATCCTGGGGTGCATCAAACACAGCATCACCAGCCGGTCAAAAGAGGTGATCATCTCACTGTATTCAGCTTTGGTGCAGCCTCACCTTGAGCACTGTGTGCAGTTCTTGGACCCACAATTTCAGAACATTGGGAATGACTATGAGTGCGCCCAGAGGAGGGCAACAGAGCTGGTGAGATGGCTGGAAGGAATGTCCTGTGAGGAGTGGCTAAGGACTTTGGGCTTGTCTGGTTTGGAGAAAAGAAGGCTGAGGGGTGACGCCATTGCTCTCTGCAGCTTCCTGAGGAGGGGACGTGGAGAAGAAGGTGCTGAGCTCTTCTCCCTGATATCCAGTGACAGCAGACATGGGAATGGTTCAAAGCTGCACCAGAGGTGGTTCAGACTGGACATTAGGAAGGACTTCTTTACTGAAAGGGGGGTCAAGCACTGGAACGGGCTGCCTAGAGAGGTGGTCAATGCCCCAAACCTGTCAGTGTTTAAGAGGCATTTGGACAACGCACTTCACATGCTTTAACTCGGTTAGCCCTTAATTGGTCAGGCAGTTGGACTAGATAGCTATTTTAGGTCCCTTCCAACCAAAATTATCCTTTCCTATCCTATCCTGTCCTGTTCTGTTCATTCCGTTCCATTCCATTCCATCTTTCTATGGTCCCTGGGCACATCTCCCCACTTCACAGTTACTCTGCAGGTGTGAAGATCAGAGATCACTGGTTCCTTCCCCTGCTCTGATACCCAGCTGAACACACACATGCACATTCCCACACATAGAGGCTGCTGCTGCTTGAGCATTTGTCTGGGGCGTCCCCTCCCTATCAGCTGTTGGACACTCATGGTCTTCTGAATTCCTGATCACTCATCTTAGTATTTTTTCCATCATCTCACCAGCAGGAAAGGCCATAATAATTGCCCGTGCCGTCTGCCAAAGCAATCCTATCGCCATTACCACCCACTCAGCCTCTTCATACTCAAAAGGACTACATGGTCCCAAAATCCAGGTTCTGCCTACCTGCCCCAGCCACGTCCCTTTGCTGTTTTTTCCAAGCCTTCTCCTCTTGGGCCCCCCTCTCCCTGTCCTGCGCTTCTGGACTGTTGTCCTGGTTTGAGTGACACAGGATTAATTTATTTTTCAGTAATTTTACTTTTCAGTAAGGTCTCTTCTAATGCTTGGGAAAACTGCATTTTTAGAAGACTCTGCTGTCTGAATTTGTGAAAATATTTACTTTACAGACAGCTATGGTGTGCGGGTTTCAAGGTCTCAGTGTTTTTCGAGCTAGCCAGGTGCAGGGACTAGGAGGAGCAAGACCTGAGCATTTGACCCAAGCTGGCCAGGAGGATTATTCCGTACAATGAATGTCACATTCAATACAAATTAGAAAGTTTGCTGAGGAGTTTTCTCTCTTCTATGATGGCTGTGATCCTGAGAACTTTTTGCTCTGGTGCCAGACCCTGAGCCCTTCCCTTCCTCCCAAAGCCGCAGCGCTCGCAGTGTCTGACATTTCTATCCACTGCTGGGAGTGCACAGCTTCCTACTGATAGAAGGGGCTGAGTATAATCCTTGTACATTAGATACTGCTATCGGGATCAACATTGGTTCTTAAGTATTATTAAAGTTAACTATTAAGTCTTATTCTATTAAATCTGTTTATATGTCATCCCCCGGGTTTCCTTGTTTTCCCCAATCCCCCTTCCCGGGTGGGGAGGGGTCACCGGGTGATAGAATAATTGTCTAAACGACAACAAAATCTCGTGGCTTCTTCCAACCACAACAGCCTGTTAAAGCCTCACCCCTCGCCCTCTGGAGTTTACCTTCTCAGCCTCTTC
>NW_009649705.1:2264644-2264879 GCF_000708025.1 Charadrius vociferus
GGTGGCCGAGCAAGGCTGGAAATGTCACGCGTTAAAAGCGCCCGCCTTTCTGAGGGTCGCGCCGGTGGCGATGCCTTTGCGCGGTGCTGCCCGCTGTTGTCAGGCGTCAACTGAAGTTCACAAAGCAATATAGTTAAGCTATTTCTACATAAACCTTGCTGCATCCAACAAGCTATTTGAGCGCTGTTAAGTACACGGAGTTGGTGAGCAGCAGGAGGTAACAGCCCCGGGTATG
>NW_009649705.1:2265907-2303200 GCF_000708025.1 Charadrius vociferus
GGTCTCTGCCCCTCATGGCTCCCCCGTGAGAAGTTTCCCCTCTGTGTGTTGTTAATCTGTCTTTCTGATGTATCAGATAACTCCTTGACCACCTTATGGGTGTATTTATTCCCCCCCGCCCCCGTCTTCTAATTAAGCCCAGTGTCATTGAAGCATAATTGAGGCTGAAAACATCCCGCTTAAGCGGGCGAGGGAAAGGATTTAGGGCTTACGGGGTTCTGTCAGGCCGCGTCAAGGCTTTCTGGACCGAGGGCTGGGCGTTATGTAAATCTGACTTGCAGGCGGTGTCGGTCGGGATGATATTTACCCTTTTCTGTCTTCAGGAGGAAACTTCAGATCAGGAGGATGTTGGCTTTCTCCAGGCAGGGTACACGGAGCGGCGCGGTGATGCGCAGTGTTTGTCAGACTTGGTAAAACTTGGAAGCAGCGTAGGAAAACTAAGGAACGCGTTGCTGAGCATTTGGCATGTTTAAGTAAGGAAGCTGAAATGAAAAGAAAAAAAAAAACCAAAACCAAAAACCCACCAAACCAGAAGTATGAAGAACTATTTAAAGCTACATATAGGTCTGTCTAGCTTCTGTAGGTTCTCGTACTTTTTGCTATTTGTGTAAAATATGCGCTTTGATAGCCTCAGCTAGAAATAAAAGGCTTGCATATATACTTTGTATCTGGGCAAACTTGTAAAGACATCCTTCCATTTGAAATAATCAGTTACTTTTTTTCTGCTGTACTTAAGTTTTTGTATAACTTTTCTGAATGCCCATGGTATTTCAGAGTGTTTTGTGTTAGCTTTACCTATGTGGACTGGAACATAAACCACAGACAAAAAGTTATTTGGACGTAAAGTAGCAGAAATATAGTTGTAAAATAACGGTTGTTGACACATTACGTGAAACGTTGACATGAGAGAGTTGCAAATATGCCAGTGTATCCAAACTTGCCATGCTATGGTTTAGAAGTCTCTGTGAGTTAATAGTACTGGTTTTCTGGGGAAATCGTGCTTAAAACTATAAACACTTGGAACCAAATTTTAGGCAATCTTTAATACTGGAGGTCTGGGGCATGGGGTAGTTGTTACAGTAGTCCTGAGAGGGGCTGAGCAAGGTTATAGACTCAGGTATAACTTGAAGGTTTTCTGTACCTGTTATAGTCTGACGAGGATGACAAAAGGCTGGTTAGGGCTACGCATTTCTTCTTTTAAGCAAAGAACAAAACCTCAGAGATTAAGAGACTTGCCCAGCGTTGCACAGGTGGTCTCTGGCTGAATTGAGAACAGAACCTCGACCTCCCAAGTCCCAGTTCTGTGTCTTGACCATGGAGTGGGTCAGAGCTGGGTGCTAGTGGATAATTTCTCCTTCGGAGGCATAAAAAAGTTGCATTCTGAGTTCGTTAGGGTTTCATTTGTGTGAAAGTTACTGAAAAGGTTGGCTCCTGTTTATGTGAGAACTTTCACATCTATAAATCTGGTTTCTAGACGTCTGGCACTTTTTGCTCACAAATCAGCTTTATTCTTAATGTCTGCACATACAGACTATTAAGAAAATGTGGTCATTTAATAAGAAAATTACTTACTGTTTTTTATTGCTGTCACTGAATTTTGCAGTTGTTACCTGTCTAAATCAT
The DNA here is from genome assembly GCF_000708025.1 of Charadrius vociferus. Taxonomy (NCBI): domain Eukaryota; kingdom Metazoa; phylum Chordata; class Aves; order Charadriiformes; family Charadriidae; genus Charadrius; species Charadrius vociferus. The sequence continues at coordinate 2,267,531 of NW_009649705.1, forward strand.
ACTTGGCAGCCAAGGATTTTATTTTTCTATGAGTTTTTTCTGTTGTGGGTTTTGATTTGGGGGGTTTTGTTTATTTGTTTTTAGCCTGCTGAATTTTGTTTACACTCTTGATAAAAGGTCACCTCATCAAGGGAGAGGAAAGAGGGGTTGTGTTTGGGGTTTTTTGGTGATTTTTTTTTCCTTTATGTGCTTTTCTTTTACACTGCAGTTGAGTTCAAACCAGCATAGAGAGGATTGATAGTGAAATACAGGATTTTCTGTTTCTCTTGGCAGGTATGTTTACTTTCTCCCAGTGCTCCTTATGTTTTATTTTGCTCTGAGAACTACTGCACTATGTACTATGAAGAAGAGCAAGGATGTGCCTTTAGCACACTGCTAATGAATGAGGTGACTCTGGTCTCTGCCGATGTTCACATGCAGCGGGTGTAGAAGCTGGGCTTGCGGCTTGTTGCGTTTTTGTGGCTTTGGCAAAGGGCACAATACGCAGCTGATGTGTGCATGAGTAAAGGAAAGACAGATGGAGGAAGGGAAGCTTTAGAAAAGAGGAGACACAATAGAAAATTTTGAGTAAATACCAAGAGTAAAAGACAAATCGAAACCCCATAGACACCAGCGTTTTTTCAAAGTTTATTCTTAAAGATTAGATAACTGCTAGGATGTGAAGCTAACAAGGAAACAGGAAGAGATAAAGCTTTCATTCCCCCAACTATTTCTTCTTCCTGTTTTTTTTTTTTTTCTCCTTTTAGTCCCTGCTCATGTATTAATGGTTAAACATATGTATTGAGTTAGTAGATCTAGTGGGAAGCCAAGTTTAATGTAGTATCAAAAGATTCTAAGAATCAAAGTAGAAGATGGTATAGTAAAGTTGGGGTTGCTTCTTTCATCACATCACCCTTTTCCTTTCAGTTTTGCTTCTCTGTGCTGCTTGCCCCACCCTCCTCTGCTGGGCTGCTCACATATTGCTCAATGTCTTGCTTTTGGTGTCTCACAGACTCAGTTTTAGTCTGTAATTCAACTGCTAGTGTATATTTAATTCGTTGTACCTCTTCTGTAACCCTAAATTATATTACTTACATACTGGCTGGGAACACTGAGGAGGACTGGTGTGGATAAGATGAAAGGAGACTCATGAGCTAGTCTATTGTTTTCCTCCCATGGAAACTGCCAGCATAGTTCTATCTCTCTGAAGCATTGCTGTTGTATGCTGGTGAACACTGGCTTATTTAGACGACTATTGCTGTGTAGTTGTGAACCATCAGGCAAATTAGCTATTAAGCTAATTGGGAAGGTGAAAATAGTCCTTTCTCACCAAACCTGTAGAAGTTGAGGGAATATCAGCAGAGTGGAAAAAAAATAAATCTGTGAACTGAAGCGACTGCAGAAGACTCAAGGTGTCTCATTCAGATTTTTTTTAAAGTTTTAGGTAGAAAAACATGAACAAACACTTTCTTACTAGATGATTTCTTCTTTTCACATGTAACTTGCCTAGAGCTCTATTTGCAAGAAAGCACACCTAGAAATACATAAGGGATATTGTAAAATAGCTTTTCATTAGTTTAAAACCATTTCATGTATTCTTTCTTGTTATCAAAACATGTTTTGCTTTTAACATTGCTTTTGTAAACAATGGCTGTATTATGCTATTAGTGAATTGGACTGATTGTGTCCGCTTACCACATCCCTCAGAAGCTCAGAAAGAGTGGAGCTCTTCTCTTGTGGTTCGTTTTAACTTATGGCTGACTTGTATCTTACTACCTATCCATCCCAAACGTTTTTGTAGGTGATAGGCTGGAATGCAGACTGGCTGGAGAATGGTCAGAAGACACTGTTTTGACACATGTCGTAGGAGCTGGTGGGTGAAGCCAGCCTGTTTCCTACAGACAACCATTTTGCTAAAACACTAGTAGAATTTTGTAGTGCAGTGTGCACTGAAAAAGAGAAGTTAACTTTGGCTGAGTTGTCTGCAGATGGTAACTAAGGTGTATTGGCTGGGTTTATTTAAAAAAAGGAAAAAAAAAAGTCTTGTTCAGGTTAGGGGTTTACTTCTATAGCAAGAACTGTACGTTCTGAGAAGCGTGGTCCTGGCTCTTCTCTGGGTCTAGAGCTGTAAGGAGAATGGCTCATTTTATGGATGTACTCATCTTGTAAATGTATGAGTGTTTTCATGCCTCAAACTCTACAAAGCATGGAAAAATGTGATTTTGAAAGCTACGGGAGTAACTAGTTGTGTGTTCTTATCATAGCGTCTACTTGCAGAAAGGTTTGCCTTTTTTTAATACGTTGTAATGTCTAATGTGTCTAAAATCCTGGCAAACAAAGCAGTTTGTAATTTAGAATGCATAACTCCATGTTAATGGTACAAATTGAACTCCTTACTGTTCCAGGAGACTGCAGTAGCTGTTGTTAGTAGGGAGATAGCTCTCATTTCCCCAAAGCACAGTCCACATGAGAAGCACATGGTGATCTGTTGTAATGCTCCCATTTGAAGAGTCTGTTGCATAAACAGAGAGAAGGTAATTCCATCTGCCTCCTCCAGAAGAAATCTCTACAGAAAATGCTAATGCAGTAGCAGTCAAGCAATAGCAAGGTGATATTACCAGCAGTATGTCAGTAACTTTTGATTTCAAACTACAGAAAAAGCTAAAGTATCATCACTGAAGTACAACACTTGTATATTAAGCATGCAAAAAGCATTCCCATAGGAAAAGAGGGTTACCTTTTCAAGAAAAGGAACAGCAAAGTAAGCAGGTTAGGTCATTAGTAACAGTTAACTATGTTTCTGTGCCTCTCATGAATTTCAAAATAAAGAAATTGAACCGCTTTGGATGTACTTAGTTGTGTTGTATTGTCTCAGCTCAAGCATGCATATTATCATCTTAAATGAGAACCTTTTCTGTTTTTATAAATAAGTAGAATTCCTGTTGAGGTGCTCAGACTGGATACAAATGTATTGGAAAACTAGACGCTTGGCTTGAGTAGAAAGATTATCTGTCTTCTTATATGGTGCTTTGCAGTGTATTGGTCGTATTAGTTTATAAGGACGGGTGGGCAAGTGCCCTTTATAAGGCATGAAATCTGCTCTCTTGGCAGTCCTCTAACGAAAAAAAATATTCCAAGAGCAACAGAACTAGTCAGCCTGGTTTCTTGGGGAGTTGTCCTGTGTCTGCTCTTCATACTCTTCTGCCAGCAGGACTTCATTCCTCTTCTCCCTCTCAGCTGTCTATCTGCAGTGCCCACCCCAGCCCTCCGTCATCAGTTTTCCCCTGTATCTGCTAAACAATTCCTGACAGCTGTGCAGTAGTTGGCATCTTACCTTCATCCCTAGTTACCATTTGGTCAAAAAGTGTGGTGCCATGACCAGTTTGGTGTTGCTTAGCTTGCCAGGGGGCAGGTGGGAAACGAGTACCTGAGCTCAGAGCAGCTATTTCCTAAGAGGGAGCGCGGGCTTGTCTCTTCTATCCATCCAGCTGCCGAAGCAGGAGCTCTGCTTGTGGTGTTGTTACTCTTTTGTTGTAGCTGTGATCGCTCATTGCTGCAGAGCTTCCTGATCGCATCTTGCACTATGAAGCTTTTTGTTCTTGGTTTGAAAGAGCTTGGCTAGTATGAGTATTTAAGATTATGAAAAATAACTTCTCTCAAATTTTTCTTCTCTCAAATTTTTCTCTGGTAACAACAGTAGGAGCTTTCTGTATGCCTTTAGAGTTAGAATAGTGAATTAAAAATTCACTTTTATTTTTAATCATGAGTTTTACGTTACTTTATCACTTACTAGTCTCCCAGTTTTCCTACAAAACGCTATGGATAAAAGGACCAGAATTTCAAGTGTATGTTTTCAGTAGACATTACTTTCACAGTACACAGAGGGTCAATGATGTCAACTTCAGGTTCTGCTGTCTATTGAAATTTAAATAATTAAAACTTTTTTCTCTAACAGCTCATATTTTTATGAGTTAGCATAGACGTGCTTTCTATAATCAAAGAACTCACGGTGTTACAAAGATGGGTGTCCAAGCTGAGGTGCAACACTTGAATGGCACTGTACCTGCTTTTACTTCTGGAAATTGAGACTGCCTATGATGGAAGATGGGAGTAGGAGAAATCCTAGTTGTCTGTCTAAGATTGTGTCTGTAAATGCTGAGGGTTCATGGGGTTCGTTTTTCAACCATTCAATACATCAGTGTTTATCCAACTCTTTTTGTTCAAGTTTCCTATGACTGATAAGAGCTTATGCTGGTTTAACATGTACTTTCCTTGCAAGTGTTATAAACTATAGGTTCCTGAGTTTCCGGAAACAGCTTTTATGGACTTTTCAACTCAGTCGTTAACTCCTCCCTACCCGGTCCATATTCTTCCTGTAAAAGGATAAGAGTATCCATTTTTATTTCATTAGAATGTATGAAATTTAATAGAAACATTTGTGCCATAACCACAGGCCACTTTTCTGTGTGAGCTGAATCTCCACCAACGTAAATCAGGTATAAAAGGGATAATGAGACCGCAACAAATACATTTGTTGTTTTAGCCACTTCCCCAATATTCCCTCCTTCTGCTGTCACTGAATTGTTTTCTGTGGAATGTGCTTAACTCCTCCTGTCCTAGGTCAAGAAACAACCTCAGACTTTTCCCCTTTTTCTGCATCCCCCCTCCTATGTAACCTTTGACTGTCTTCTCTTATCTGTGCTAAAAATTAAGTTTGTCCCCTGCAGCATGTCGAGCCTCTGCTTTTCCTTTTTTTTTTTTTTTCGAAAGACCAAATGGCTCATCCGTTTCTTATTCATGTTCCCTTTTGACTATTAAAATTGTGTTATGAGATTGTTGAAGAGAACTGGATCACAAGAACAGCATGCTTTGCCTTTGCAGTTTCTGCAGCGCTCTCTCTGATTCTAAATATGGTGCAGCATTGTCTTAAATGTGAAGCACGGAACCATTTTAATCCTATGATTTACAGAGAGATTGCGTGAGGGTTTTATGCAGGGGTTTTTTGTTTGTGGTATTTCAGTTGTGCATCCTGATGCATGTTTGTCTCCATAGCAGGGAATTCTTATGCATCTCTTCTGAAGCACTAAGCAGGGAGATAGCTGTTTGTTTGGTTTGGTTTGGGGGGGAATTTGGTTATTTTTTTTCCAGCCTGCTTGGGACAAAAGATTTTAGAGATGGAAGTAATAATTCATCTGGAATTAGGCAAGCTGCTGCTGCAGAGAGAGTGAACCAAAATTTAGATTAAATCTAAATAACCTTGAGAGGAACAGACATTATTTGTTTGAAGCCACCTAAACAGACAGTTATTTTATAAGCTGGTTTGCAGTTGTCTGTGGTAAACAAGGTAGACTTAAAACTTACATTAAGTGGCTCCGCTACTGCCATGTCATAGTGTGAATTCCGAGAACTTGTTACTCTCCCATTCTTCTTGACAAGTAGTCATTGCTTTTAGGTTTGTCAGGCTTGGATTAAAAAATGAAAACAGAGAAGCAAAGTGTATTTCCACAATGCTGGGATTGATAGTACCTGAAGGCTTTCACGTCTATGGGTTTGTGACATGCAGATTTACTCAAACATTGCAAAAGAGCCCAAAACAGAGCAAAATTTGGTTTCTGTTGTGTTTTGAAAAAAAAATCTATGAAACTAACATGCAGGTCATCTTTTATAGTATCTGGAAAAGGATGCAGGTTTTACATAGGATTTTTGTGGGGCTCCTTTTGCGTGTAAATTTTTATCAGTTTGATCTACTGCTACTTAAGTTTTGTTTTGTTTTTGGTTTTTTTTTTTTAAATAATTATAGATATATATAAAAGCTTGAGTTCAGCCTAGTAATTGCATACAGAGATATTACTTTCTGTGTTACAGGGTAGATACCCGCTGAGCTAAAGCTAAAGCAGCAAGAGGTGCAGAGGGTTGGCTTGACCTTTTTAAATAATTAATAATTTAGACAATTATGAATTTAGACAAAGGGAGGCTGAAAGACCATTGAGCACTAGAGTCAGTCATTCTCTCCTTTTGTGTGGCTTTTTTCTATTGATGTTATCAAACTTGCAAAGATCCTGTGTTTCTCCCTTCTTCCCACACTTGCAGAGCCACTTGGGAGACCCGATTGCCAGGGAGCCATTAGGAGTGGAAACAGGAATCTGTGAGCAGAAATGACAGTCTGGGAGAGCTGTTAGGCACATACAGGGCATCAGGAGCTGTGCTGCCATGCCTCAGCTGCCTGGTTTTGTGATAGTCTCCTTTCCTACTGTGTGACAGCGCTCTCCTCGTGCTGCACATCTGCTCTGGAGTCTCTAGACAAGTGGCTGCACCTCCTGATCCCATCCTGGTGTGTGTTTCTGCGTGACTTTTCAGGAAGCAGCAGGTTTAAGGTCTGGGTCACCTCACACTTAGTCATAGATGTTTAGAAGTAATTACTTCCCCGATCTAACTTTCCGTAACTGTGTGGTTCCTGACTCATTTGTTAAACCAGTGGCAATAATTTCTTATTCTTCACAAACGTTATTTGCGCCACTCTCCAGTACTTCACCTGCAAATGTAAGATATTCTTGCAACTATATTATGATATGTGATATCCTAGGAAGATGACAGCAAAAGTTAATCCTCTCAGTACGTGTCATGCATAGATCAAACTCGTTTCTTGCTAGGCAGTTGGGCAGTCCTGCTGTGTTACACCCAGTACTTTGCCATGGGAGCCCTAATGCATCTCTGAGATGTAGTAGGCAGCGCTGTGTCTTTCCTCGGCACACGTTGCATTCAGATTTATCTTATTTCAGCTGACATTTTTACAGAGTCCTGAGTCAATGCTTTCGAAGAATATGAGGTGAACTGTCAGCAGGCAGGTAGGCTCTGAGGATTTTATTTATTTGTTTACTGAGAGCAGTATTTACTGAATGAGAGCTACCAGGATGATAGGCTATGCTTTTGTATGCTTCCCTCTCTGTTTACTCTCAAGTACTTTCTAAGTTTTATTACAGATTTTCTGAGTGTCCCAAAATCCCTTTGCAGTGGCTTGTGCAGTCTTTGTGCTGTCACTTTTCATGTTCCTAAGTGGTCTGGTAGTTAAATGAAACCTGGTGCAATAAAAACCTGTCCTTCTGATCTTGTCCTCCAGCCAAAACTTTCTGTCCTGTTATCCCTGATGTTTTTTCCCCATGAAAAAGATGTTTTTCTTTTGTTATGTTCCTGGGGAGTTGCTGGTTATGTCTTCCTTTTTGCAAAGAAACAAGAGGAAGTAGCTTTAGCTACAGTCAAGATTTGTCCTGAGATATTTCAGTCCAAGTAAGGTTTAATGAGTGACATTTTGTTTTGCAAGAAGAACAAGCAGCAAAGCCTCCAGCATCAAAAGATGGCAGCATTTGTTATCAACCACCTTGATGAGCCATATATGGACACATTCTCTTAATCACTATGAGAAGTCCTTGAACCTTTATTTAGTCCATAAATATTTTAATAATAAAAATAATAAACATTTAATACTTTATTAAGACCTACAAGTCCAGTATGGTGAAGACATAAATTCCCCACCATTAAACTTTCCCATAACTAATAGACGTGGTTTTAAATCATGTTTTTCAAAACAAAACTTCCTTAAAGGGCTCTACTCAAAAGCTTCGCTTACTAATATCTTGATGTGAGTTCATTTAAATTACATCACTGGCTGCCATGTTGCTAATGTGTTGCTGGCAGACAATTAGCTCTTCTAATCATAGGTAGTTCCATATTTAATCTCAGGTGGCAAATACCAATCAAATTTGAGCAATGCTACAAAGAAAATTGAACTTAAAACTTCATTTGAGGAATCCAGTGACCTAATGCATGAGAGGAGGTCAGCTTGCTGAGCAGTTTGATTTCTCCCATTACCTGATGCCTAACATTTTGTAATGAGATTGACAAGGAGATTTTTATCCGCAGAGTATTGCAAGATTTTATCCTAATATTTGAGGAAACAATTGCTGCAAGCAGGCTCAGTAAGTAAGTAAGGAGACGACTGACTTTGGAAGAGTCCGAAGCCAAATGCAAAGAAGAGTGCCTGATAAACAAAGCGGATCCTTACCGTTGGTTGACAGTTCTTGCAGTGGTTCGTGTCTGCAGGTCACAGCAGCTGTGTCTGGAATTTTCATTCCTTACAAACTGACACCTCTGCTCTCCTGCCATCACACCTCTCAGGTCTGTGGAATGGCTAAATAAAGACTGCCACTCTATTTTCATCTGTCTAGAGTAAAGTAAATGGATTTACAAGTAGCATCCTGAGCCATTAAGACACTCAGCTTCGAGTGACAATATTCAAGGCAGGTATTGACTGGCAGTTACAACCACAAATTAGTGAAGAGTGTTTTTTCTGAAAAGAAATTACAACTCCTTAATTACATCAAAAAATCTGTTATAAGAATTAATTGTATCTTGTTAATTTTTGGTTGAGTGGGTTTTTTCTTTGTTTTGGTTTTTTGCTTTAAATATATTCATGTTTTCTAGTATTACCTGCAGAACACCTGATCTCATGTATAAGACAGCTCTGTAAAACACACGATACTAGCATCCTGTCAACACCAGCTGATTATCCTGTTTGTGTCTCCTGTCTCTTGCAAGTGTCCTCTTAGTGTCTTAACTACAGAACCACTGGAGTTACTCCTGACACAAAAAGTCCTTTCACAAATTCGGATACTTGAGTGTAGTGTTACTATGAGCTTGGTCTGGCCAGCCTGAGTGTAAATAACCCTCCTTCAAATGTAAATGTAATTAATTAGTGGTGTGGACATAAGCTAGCTCCACTCAGATGCTTCTGAGTTTCCATGCCTTTCTGGCGATTCTGTTTTTTCCCATTCCCCTGCGTGCCTGAGGGAGCACAGCTCACTGACTCGTGCAAGTAAGAGCTGTCTTTGTCTTTCAAGAAGAAACCAGGCTTTCTTTTGGCTGTGTTTGATAGCTTAAAAGCAACATTGGAAACAACTTATGTGCAGCACTTCCAAACTACTGGGTGATAAAGCTGTTATTGTTATGATAAAGTAGAATTTTGGGGAAAGATCTGAATGAAGGAAGTTCAATAATTCAAGTAAGCAACTGAGGAAAGAGAGTAGAACTAATGCTAGTGTTTAAAATCCATCAAAATGCAAATAGAACGAGCAGTGGCAATAATGATTAAACAGCTGAAGAAAATCAAGTTACATTAGGTTTCTTTGAGCAATTATGGTAAATTGAAAGTGAATAGTGCTTCTCAGGGAATAGGGCTTTTCAGGAACAACAAACCTGGTACATTGCTGCAGCTGAATGCTAACTTCATCTGCAGAAAAAGCCTTTAGTTATTTGGGCTGATATATCTCTTAATACACTGTGGTTCTTGGTGTGCACATAAGTGTGGGACTATGAGGTTAAGACCTGGCAACACGTCCTCCTGCATGCTAACCAAGTGTAACTCTTGGTTTTGAAATCATTTAAAATGTGCAGGCACCCTCAGTGAGAAGACCATTAGGAGACTTTTGGTATAACTTTCAGGAATATTTTGTAGAGGCAGAGGTAAGGAGTCATCTGTAGGATTTTGTGGGTTCCAGAAGTCAGCTGCCTTTGTAGCTGTGTTTTTGAACTGTGGAAGTGGTAGCACAGAATTCACTGTTCCCAGAATATATGGCAGAAATCTTTTAATCTTTTGTCATAGCTTAATTCATCGCTAAATGTAACTCAGTACCCAAGGAGTATCTTGCATCGATTATGCTAATTTCTGCTGTAGCCCTGTTTGTATTTATGCATGTACTCTCTGCATTGAGGTTGAAAAGACCTTGGCTAAATAAAAAACTCCTTTGTATTGTAACAAGAGAATGTTTTCTGGGCAGCAAGCCTCTGGCTGCTCAAAATTACTCGTTATAGTGAAAGAACTGCGTTAATATTGTTTTAACCATACAACAAATCGTAACGATGGCTGGTAACAAATAATAAAAAAGGTCTGCAGTGCAGCTTGAACTGCCCTGTTTGAAATAATAATGCATTTTACCTGTCCCTGTGATAATGCTTCTCTGAATCCTCTAGCAACGGGCAATGGTGATCATGAACATAGAAAACCTGGTGGTCATAAACAACTGAGCATCCCCCTTGCAGTGAGGTATCTCTTCCCTGGCTGCATTTTCTTCCTCCTTTCTCCTCCTACCCCAGATTTCTCCCCCACACACACTCCCTGCAGTGCCTTTGAAGGCATCATCTTGTGATCACTTGAAGTCACAAAGTAGCTCACTCAAGTGATTTTGCTGTGCATGGTTTGTGAGGGGAGTTTGGGCTCTAGCTCACGTGCTCGTGCAAACGGCTGCACTGCTTTAAGACATCGGTGGCCCTTGCAGGGTTTCTTTTCCCTCTCATGATTGACTGTGCCTAGCCCAGTGCTGTGGTTTGGGCAAGAGACTATTCGCTGTCGTTCACCCTTCATCACTGCAATTCCCTGTTGTTTGTGGTCGCTCAAACTTGCCTTCGTTGGTAGCTCAAACCTGAGCTGAAGTGTCTGGGAAGACAAGTGCTTGCTTTTGCTATGTTTGTATGCCAAAGGGGAGCTGGTAGGTGGTTGAGAGGGGCAACTTCATACACCCCTGCAGCAAGAGTTGTCCACCACAGGTCGTGCCTCTGAGACAAGGCATGGGCGATGGTGCACCCATGCTGCAGACCAGCCCCAGGCAGTGCTATCCCTGGGGCCCGCAGTCTGGCGACACATGTGTCTTCATGCCAGCACAGCACGAAGGCCTGTGGAGCCACCTCTACTACCTCACCGTTCTATAAAACGTTACTTTCTGAATGACCTAGCAGTGCATCGGAGGGAAACCTGTGTCGTATTCTTGAAGACGTGGAGTAAAAAAAATACATCAATCTAGCACCATATGAAGATAAATTCTAGGCTTGTATGGATGAAATTTCTGCAGAGGGCATTGATTCCAGCTGGTGGCAAGTCATGTGTGCAATTCCTGGGCCCCCATAGCCTTTCGGCAGGGACCTGGCAGCATCTTCCTGCGTTGGCATTTGGCTACATTATGCTGTCAACTCAGTTGTCTTGAGTCATTTGTCTAAAAACAGCTCCCTGCTGCTTAGGGAGGAAAGCACCTAGTGGGTGCCTGCCAGTCAGGAAATAAGAAATAGCTCAGTGGGGAAAGGTCACGGAATTACAGCTTTTAGAGAACAGTGGAGAGGTGCTAAGGTCTTCATGGTCTGGCGCTGCCCTGTAACAGAAGTCAATGAGTATTTGCTTAAGGAAGTTCACTTATTGTCTGTCCCACTTGTGCCAGTAAGTAATGTTTCCACCATCTTCTTGTGAGTGATTAAGTTTTGCATTTGCAAATGGGAATTACGTTACCATAAATCTAAGTTACGCTTTCAATTAAATGCCATTCTCTGAACAAACGAAAAACTTGGGATAATGTCAATGGCGCTTGCCTTTGCGCATAGGCTAATGCCTGTGAGGAGTTTCTGTTGAATTTCAGTACTGGTAACTTCTGGAAATATGCATGTGTGTATGCATGTAGATATATATATATTTTAACCCTTTTCCTTAAAAACTGAGAAAAGTTAAAGCTGTACATCTGGTGAAGGGATGCAATTGCACATTTATCACTCTTTCTTCCCACCCATGAGGAATGTCAGCCAAAATGTGAATGTTACTGTTGAGATTTCATGGAAAGGCTGTAATACCCAAAGTATGACTCCTGCTAGGAGCAATCGTGGGAGGGGGCAGGGGGAAATAAACATAGTGCATAAGTAACAAGATGAGGTCTTTTCCTTTTCTACACTTCTGCTTTAGTTGTGGTTGAATTTCTTGCTCTGCAAGGAGCATATCTGGCTTTCGTTGGAATATGCCTTTTTAGGGGAGTAGGGCGATGTGGTGTGTGGGTTTTGTGGAGTGGTGGGGCTTTTTTCTTCCAAGGTTGAAGGTGAACGTGTCATCTTTTAGCATGCCTCTTATAAGGTCTTGGCAGATCATTCCACCTCTTTGCCTCAGAATAGAGAGATTTTGGGGGTTTTTCCTGTAATGCAGTGATTTAGAAGGTGCTTCAACACTTCGTAGCAATCCTAAAAATAAGCCTGAAACTGAAAGCAAACCAGCTCTCTAAACATAGTTGTTCTTCCAAGATGTTCTGGGAGGTTTCCTTGAAGCAGTTTTAAAAACTCTCCAAAGCTTTCTGAAATTTGCACCTCTGTCAGTTCATACTCCAAGAAGAATGCTTCCAACAAATGACATTTTCGCCCCAATCTCATTTGTTATACAACTAATGATGTCCCTATGTCTGCAGGATTGTTTCCTGTGATAATCTATAGGTTTCCGCCTCTTTCATTCCTGTGACATAGGTGGGATGAGAGATAACAGACAACAATGTAAGGAAGAGTATCTAGAAAGAGGTGTAACCAACAACTGGTTTCATGAAGGAAAAACTGTCTTTGCTGCCAGGCATGTCTAAATCAAAACTGAGACAACTTTTTCCTCTGTTAAAGTCAAACTGGCATTTCTGCTTGTCTTCTAAGCTGATACAGTTGAAAAGTACATTTGAATCCAGCCTAATAAAAGGCTGTATCATGTATTTTGGAGGTAGTATTCTGTAGAAAGTGAAGCCATATACTTAGTTTTGTGTGCTTCATATTGCAGTGACCCCAAAGTGTTGGGAGGTCCACTGTGTAAGCTGCTCAGTGGTTCAGGACCAGCTACCGGTCCTGTATATCCCTGGACAAGCTGCAGCAGCATGAAGTTCAGTGTGGGCCCGTTTACCTCTCTTCACAGGCAGGCTTTGCTGAGCTCCTTCCTTAGTGGAGCTGATTTTGGAAACCCTGAGGTAGCCACGGTAAAGCTCTGCACCGCAGTCAGACAGAGCTCGTTCGAGTTGCTCAGTGCTGTAATGCTGAGGCATTGAATCCTCGAAAATTATGAGGCCATTGTGGAAACTCGCTGTGTGCAGGAGCACGCGAGTGCCTGCTTCTGAGCTCTTTGCAATGATGGGAACTGCAGCTTTCATGGGTTTTTTTAATCCTTCCCTAGCTATATCTTGCTAGAACTTTGTAAGGCTGATTGAGAAACCAGAAACAATATCAAGAAGCCAATCCTAAGAATATTTTCGCTCTTATTTTTCCTTTTGTAGCTGAGCAATAGACTGATATGGTGATGTATTTTAAAATCCTCAAAAAAGCAATGCTTACGTTTTTGAATATGGACAGATTTGTGTTGACTGCAGTGCTGAAGGCACTAACTTGTGCTGATGCACCTAATCTACTATACAGTGCTGTTGCATCCTGAGGTTAACATAGAAATCATCAGCGCTTGTTTTGTTCAAAAATATATCAGTAAGCCAATAGGCAGTGCTGCTTTTTCCCCCCATTCCACACCCCAAACAAGAAGCTGTGTTTTAGGTTTTAGAAATGTTTAAAGTGAAAATACTATTAATTTAGTGGAAACTGACAGCAATATCTAAGTAGTTAGAAGCAGCAGAGGAGAAAAGCAACAGAGAGCTATGCTTGTCACTTAAACTACAGGCCAGGGACGGTGCAACACAGTGGTAATGTCATTATGTGTTTTTTCCCTGAACCAGAGTTCAAAAGCTGGAATTGATTTCTTGATGGTATAAAACTGCTTGTTGCATTGCCAGCCTAGCAAATACTTAAAGGTCTGTTTTATGTAAAGATTAAATATTAACTTATTTAAAGGAGGGCTTTGGTTTGTATATAAAGATCCTGTAAAACTGTTGACTTGCCATCTGCTGAGTGAATTTGGACAAGTAGTAGGACCGTTGTTCTTTTAATCTGTGTGACAATGGGAATAACAACAGTGAAAGGGATAGAAACAGAAACTTAACTTGCATGAACTTCTGAGGCAGAAGAGAACTAGCCATCTTTTATTTTTATTTCATTTGAGGATGATGAGACAGGATGAAAATCACAAGTTTTCAGTGTTGGCTTTTACCTCAAACTGCAGGAGTTTGCCAAACTAAAATTGTTCTGTACAGTCTAATAACTACATTCTGACCTAAGGGACCTAGGTACAAAAGAGAAAATTATCTTCCTGGTGCTGTGAAGCTTTAATTAATTTTTATGAAGTTTATTTAGGGATCTTTTTGATGAAGTCTCATAGGTGATATAATCTTAAGCTTTTTTCGTGCATGTAAAGACTGTTCATTATTTTCAGTCTTCAAACATCCAATCTGTCTCTCAATTTTTTTTGTACTGAGAGCAGAAATAAGGCTGGAGATTATGGAGTGCTTTAGCCAGAATGACTTACAAAAAATTTCCTGTAGTTTTATACATAACGATGTTCTCCCATTCTGTTAGAGGATAATTAAGAACTTTTTTATATTTCTTGTCTAGGGAAATACATGTTTGTCCAGCTGTGTGCAAAGTGTTTACTCAAGATATACAAGGAGCCAAAGTAAAAGCTTAATCTAAAGTACTTTTAGTATTTTTTTTTACATTGAGCAAACAACCCTATTCAGCAAGCTTGTTTTACTTTTCACCTTTTTAATGATTTTATCTTCTTGTGTTACTGAAAAAGTTCTAACTGGAGAAATAACACATTAGTAAAATTTCAGGCAAAAACACTCATAGGATTTGCTGTAAAAATAATGTGACTTCTGTAGCATGCAGTGAAGTAGTGCTGAGACTGTATCATGACACAACTGGACCTGTCTTATATTTACATGCATACTTTGCAGGTAATTGTATGCTTCAGGTCTGTTTTTCTGTGTGGATTGTGTCCCTGTTTCAGATGGGAAACACGAGAGGAGGATGTGCAAGTATGCATAACTAAAATGAAATCAGCCTATTCTTTGGGATTGACCTGCAGTTTGAAGCCAATCTTGTTCTATTCTAAATGGTAATTCCTTCCTTCTTTAGGTGGAGGGAACCGGAACCTTTTCCATTAACTTTGTAGAGGCTTCCTCTGACAGATAGAAGGCACCAAGTGGATATTCTGAGGGAGGGGGAGAAAGAAAAAGGAAAAAAAAATCCCAAACAAAACAAAAAACACATATCTGAACAAAAAGGGGTCATCTATACATTGAGATATCACCTCAGTATGTCTCTTGTCAACTATAAAAAGAGACATGGTTGCATAATGTTGTTGCAGGCTCTTTAGATATCTGCAGTTAAGTGAGACACATGCCACCTCTGTGACTGAAGTAACCCTTCAGAAGGAGGTTTGCAACGCATACTGAAGCCCTGCAGATTTCAGACTCTAGCGTGTATCAGAACACCAAAGCTCTTTTTAAATGGCACACAGATAGATGACTATAGAAATGTTAGAGCTGAGAGAGAGGAGACAATGTGAAGTGAACTGCAGCAGGCTTTTGCTCATGCTGGTGACCAGAAGCTTAAATTTGCTGTGTAAGATAAAAAGTCAGGAAAATATCCTTTCCTCATAGAATTTCAGAAATTCAGTGTCTAAGGAAGAGATCCAGCAAGGGGAGTGGTACAAAGTGACGCAATAAGTACAGCAGCTCTCTGTTCCACATCTTACCTGAACTGATGAATGAAGCATGAAGGTTTTGGAGAAGCCTGAGGGCTCAACAATGAACTAGTCAGGCAGTATACAAGGTAGACTCGAACAATAGAATTTGCTGTTGGGATAAAAGGAGATGAGGATGTACAAGAGAAGGGAGTGGAGAGGTTTTAAGTATGCCTGAAGAATTCCGGTCACAGGAGAAAACTTAAAAAATAGCATGTGACAGGGAGAGAGAAGTGGTGGAAAACAACTAAGAGAGGGAAGTAGGTTACATGAAACACAGTTTCACAGGAACTTCTGTAAGAACTTCTTGTATTTCATTTTCTTCTTTCCAGTGGTACAACTGTTGGCCTAGTTGTTGACATGCCTCAGAAAACTTTGCTAGGTGCATATCTGAAGGGGAACATGCATAAATTATGATCTAATTAATGTCTGTGAAAAGGAGTGTACTTGCTTGGTTAGTGCCGGGAACTGGATCTCTGCAGCTCTTCCATTGACTCACCAAGCCTCAAGGGTTGGCAGGAGGAATACTAACTCCTGTTTTACCCCAGACCGGGGTAGGGAGCCTAAACTTACACCTGAAGTATGTTTTGGAACAAGTCAGCTATCTCATATACTTACTTCTAGCCAAACTTTTGATTTAATACGGATTTACTTACTTTTTTTTTTTTTTTCTCTTACAGTTACTATTTCTTCAACTGCAGAAAAAGGTAATTTTAAATCTTTTTTTTTTTTTTGAGATATGAATAGTTTTGTTGCACACAAGTCTTAAGGGACATATTTAAAAGTACTCCTTTATGTGTAAACTCTGTGTAGTCAGTAGATTAGTGCTAAGAAACAAGGTAAATATTGTGAGGTTGAGTCTGTTTAGCTTCTAGTACCACAAGGTTGGGAAGGTGACAGGACCCATAAGTAACGCAGCTATAATTTAGGTTTGCAAATATTTTTAAAAGGGTACCTTCTAAGAACAGAAAGAGGAGAAGAGACAAGTAACTGCAGCAGATCCACAAGGCCGTTTTGTGTTTATTCCTGAACACACCCTGTGACCTGAAAGACTTCTGGAAGAGGAAAAATTGTTGTTCTACTGCTTGCTATTTTCCAAACAGCTTACCAAATTCTTCAGAGCTCCATTCTTTAGAAATGGTGAGAACAGTGCAAACACAACCATTTCAAAGGTGGCTGTACATTATAATTTTAAATTTCCAGGTCAAGTGGCTAAGGCCTTGTTTTGACAAACTTTACTTAGGTCTTCGAGTTGGCTTTGGCAAGTATGTGCCACAGTGGGTAGTACTTAGAGAGATACAAACTGACCAAAAAAATGCCATCACTCTTGCTCTGCCACTTCTTTTAATTGTGAACAAAATCTAGGCTAAAGGATGATTCCGTTCCAGAAGTTCAAAACACAGGGGGGGTTTATAAAACTTTTTTTTTTTCCCATGTAGAAATACAAATGATTGATGGGATATTTGTTTGGGGGCTATTGCAGCTTATGAAGGGACATAAGTGGTAGATTAAGTATAGATTTGCACTTTGGCTATCCACAGAAGGCTGTCCGCAGAGTGTGAGATCACAGGTAAGAGGCTCTCATCTCTTTATTTTTGCAAAAGAGCGTAGAATTTGAAGCTAATCTAGCAGTTTTATTCCCGATGGGGAACATCCAGGAGAACACTCTGAAAAGAAGGAACCTTGATGGAATCTGTCTTCTTTCATTCTCTAATGAAGAGGTGAAAGAGTGGGAAAACCTCAAAAATAAACTGTAAGCCATTCAAGATAGGAGCTGTCTCTTACCCTGGATTTTTACATCACGTTGCACAGCTGGGCTTCACCTGGACTTCACAAAATTCTGCAGGTTGCTGCTGTGCTTTACTGTTGACCTGTATATGAATAAGTTTTACTTTCTAGTTTCTTGCAGAAAGGCAAGATCTATGTCTCTTCCTTCCAGTTAAGGAAGCCTGGCAGAGCAATGATGTTGATGTTAGATCTCTGGCTTTTAATACAAATGTGGTGCCTGTCTCACTGGAGCAGGTGCTCTCAAATCTACCAGAGAAGAAAAATGCTTGATTAATTAACAAGACTGACAGTATCGTTGGAACCTGACTGTTAGGCTTTTAATAGCTGTCACCTGCATGCTTTTTGCACCTTCAGTTCTAAAGAGTGTCTCAGGCATCCGGCATGCGTGAATTTCTTTACCACAGAGGTGATCTTAAAATGAGACGTGAAGTATTTTTTCATTTGAAATGAAAGCTATCATAAGTTTTATAAAGTTCTTATGAGCTAACTCTCTAAAGCCAGGAAATAACATCAGAAGAGTCAAAAAGCCAAAGTGCCAGTGACATTGCTATGTAAATCAATAATGTGCATCTTAGCAAATATATTGTGCTCCATATTTCAGTGCACTGCGATCAAATCCTTTTAGTCCAGTACTTAATTACAACTTATGATTAAATTAGTGGCGATTTTTTCACCCTATGAAGGCTAATTGTTTCTTTGTAATTTCATATTCTTGTCTAGATTTATATCCATTAGGATATGGGAATAAAGTCAACTCTGAGTCTCCCTCAACAATATAATATACCTCTGTTATATATTATTACCTCTCTGTAATCTGACTCTGTCTTGGTAGTAGTGTTAAGAATGATTCAGAAAACGATGTTAAGGGCATATCTTAGGAGGGCTTAGCATATTTTAGGAGGATGCTAAAAGCATGTCTTAATACATTGACTTCCTGAGGGCATATATTATGGTCTAATGTGCATTAGTGCCTTTGAAAAGAAATGACCTCGCTTTGTCACAGCATGGCACCTAGAATCCTGGATTCCCTTCACGTAGCCAGGATTTCCTCATGCCTCTGGAGTCTGGCAAAACTGGCAGATATTGGGGTATTTTTGACGTATTTTCCATCTAGCTTGTAATTACAAGAAAATGAGCTGAATAGGAATGAAGCTGGTTTATATTTGTACTAGAAACTGATGCAAGATGCTTCGGGGAGTAGTCTGCGTAAGAGATACTGCTAGCCAAAACGGTGGGTAGATGGACTGCCAAAGTAAAGCTGTCAAAAACGGTATCTTCCCTCCCTCTCATTACTTGGGGAGAACTGGCAGGACAGACACCTGTAATTGCAGTAGGAATGGCAGTGCAGGAGTGGGAAAAGAAGCAAGAATTTATTCAGTGTGGGGCCAGAATGGACTCCTGATAGCAGGCTCTTTTTCCTCTGGCCTGCATGGTGCCCATTACTGGAACAGCTGTGAAAGCCTTCCTCTTCCTTGTGTTACCCCAGTTTGGCTGCTGAGGACAGGCCCTTGATTTTTAGTGATGGTGACAGATTGCAAGATCTTGGTTATTGCAGGAGTGCAAGAGCACTTTAACAGCTGCCTTTTTCTAGTACACACTGGTAGCACTGGCACAGATCTGCACCCTTGCTGCAGCCAGCCGTGGTGCCTGTTATTCTGTGTGGTGTTGGGGCATTTACAGCCTGTGACAAGACTGTGAGGTTCTGCTGTTTGAAATATTGTGTGTGCACTAAAAATAATCCTTTAAAAGAATTTGATTTCTGGGGGTGATTTTTATGGACAGAATAGAACTGTTTACTGTGTAAGTTAGTTCTGCAGTGCCTTGCCCTCCCCTGTATCTCGTTTCCTCTTTCCTTCTATTCAACTCCTCTAACCCTCTTCTCCCCTGAAGCTCTGATCTGTGCAGCTGATTCTACTCCAATTTTTTGTCCGTTTCTCCTCTTTTCCAAATCATTTTATCATGCTTTAATTGCTTAACCACATTATATTTGAATGTATATAGTATGGTTTTAATAAAAGACAATTTCTAATTATGCAGTGCCTAGTAGAGTGATACACGAGTTCTTTCCTATCAGGATGACAATTTTAGGATGGCTTTAGAAAAATGTTTTGCTGCTTGCAATTTCAGTGAGCTCCACAGCTGAAAATTTGCCAAATCGGTCTGTAAGGTTGGAGGAGTCAGAGGCAAAGGTAAAAAGCACAGTTCCCTAAAGAAAGCTCAAATACCTTTTGCTTGGGTTTTTTACTGTAACAAGCAATGAAAATCCTGAAAGATGATAAATTAAGACCACATCTTTGGTGACTGTGCAAAAGCATTTTCTGAGCTATTGGAAGTTCCCAAAGTTTCGAGCCTGTTTTGCCATCCATGAAGTACATCACATGGCTTCTTAAAGGACTCTCTTTATGTGCACGGAGAAGTAGGTCAAGTTTCCTTCTTCCTGCAACTGAAGATAATATAAGTGAAGATAATGTAAATATTTAGTATGACTTCGTTTCTAAGGCTAGCTGTTCTGGCACAACTGATCTGTTTCCCCTTGACAAGTGGTAGAAGAAACTGTTAGAGGAAACAAGATTGAAAGAAGCTTCCTGGGTTATAAGGTCTGGGTCTCTGGTCTTTAAGGCAACCATATGACACAGACCCATTCATAAATTGATTGAGCCAACCAATCCCTACTAAAGCCCACCTACGTTTTGTTGCCACTGTGACTATAATAGCAGGACTCTTCCAGATTATATTCCTATGATGATTTGAAAGGAGATACCCAGACAGTTTATAACTCATAGACAGCTCTCATCTCATAGAGCAGTCTTCTCCAAACACCTAGTTTGGAGTTTTTACTGTCATTGATGACCAGTGCTTTCTACAATGGCACAATGCTGTGCTGTTTCAATTAGAAGTAGAAATTAAATTGAATTCTATAGGTCAGTTGTCAAATACTTTACTATAATCTAGAATGGAATTGTAGCATCTTCTTTATCCAAAAAGGTTAGTCACTTACATACCACAGGTGAAGCTGTGTTCAGTTCTAGTTGGTTTTGTTTGGTTTGGCTTTTTCCCTTCAAAGTCTGTTTTGGAATGGTACATAAAAGCATATTATTTCCTTGAAGAATAGCAGCCATCACATTTGGAGATTTTCTTCTTTTATTTTTTTTTTAATTGAGCACTCCTAGAGTGTTAAGTCTACCCAGGGAAGAGGGTTTAATATAACCTTTACCAGGTGATTCATAGTGTAGTAGTTTAGCCCTCATCAAAGATCAGGGATTTTATTTTGGGTTCTTTTCAGCTATATTCACTGAACTCTTATTTGTATATTTTATTGCAGTTGTCTACCTTGTGGTTTTTCATCTGTCATTTGTCATGTTTGTATGGTCCTATTGGAAGACAATTTTCACATCTCCTGCATCCCCCTCTAATGAGGTAAATATAACACTAGAAAAACGTCAATGCCTTTTTTATAAATAGCTGAACTGTTTTCAGTGATGAAACTTGTTTGCAGTACTGCATGATTCACCTTTTGCTTCTCATTATCTAAAATAGAACAGCATGACAGTGTATCATGAATGAAAATTATCAAATTACTCTTAAAATACTGCATAGTTTGTGTAATGACATTTCCTTCTACAAAATGCGTGTATAATTCACCACAAATTTGACAGTCATGCAGAGTGCTTTGCTAGCAAGTAGCTTCCTTGAAACCTGGTATTTTAACACCGATAAATCAAATACAGCGACAACATTTTTATATTTCCATTTTAGGCAGTTTTGACCCTTGTTTGGGTACGAAAAAGTAGTAATGCAATGTATACTCATAACCTGGAGGACCGAACCATGTAGTAGTAAGTCAAGGGTTAAGGTTTAGTGACAATTGAGAAGTAAATACATAAAGGAGCTTTACATAATGGCAAAAGAATGCATGATGTCTATAAGTTTTGTTTTGAAAAAGAACAGTATTAAATGTAATAAGTCTGAGATGGATTACCTTGTTTTCTATTTTCTCTAAGGTGTGTGTATATAAGGATTAAATGCTGGCACCAAATTTAAAATACTTCCCTTCCTTGGTTTTATTTAGCTTTAAAATTGGCTAAACTGAGGTTTTGGTTGCTCCACGGGGGTTGAATTTTTATCCGATTTTTGGCAAGATCAACTTTCAGTGCTAATGACAACCTTAAACATTTTTGAAACCATGCTTCTAAGGGAAAGCAAACAATGCTGTGCAGTGCTTAATTATGGCTTAGAGCAATCCGTATCTAGGAAAGCTACAGAACATAACGTGAAAAAAGCTAAAGACTATTCTGCTGTTTAGCTAAGCAGAGAGAGTAGTAATGAATTGTTAAACCTAAAAATTCAAAGGGACTTGTCTTCAGGGTGGTTTGTTTCAGCTTAATCTGTGATGGTTCTGCAGGAAAATGATAAAGTTAAGCAGGTTAGCTAATTAAAATGTGGTTGGAACCATGTTACTGCAGGTTTTGTAAAGCTATATGAACTAGAGCCGCTTATAAAGCTAAAGCGTAGTAACTTTTACTGTCTGCTTGGATTCTTCAATAATAGAAAACTTCTGACAGTACTTATTGTGTAGTTACAGTAATGTTGTAGCAAGCTTTTCATATTCAGTGAGTGAAAGAAATGGTCTGGGCATATGGAATGTAATGAGTATTTCCTATATCAGGTGTGGGTGTAGATCAGATTTAATACAATTTTCCTCTAGAGCTTTAAAAAGAAGAAAAAAACACAACAAAAACCACACAGAAAAAAAAACACAAAAAAACAACCAAACAAAAAAACCCCACCACCACTTTTTATCTCTCTGGGCAAGTCCCTTCTGTTCATGTACCAGTAAGTACTTAAAAACAAAACCTGACTTCAGAATCTCTCCATTGTATGAGAGTCTAAACGTATGTATTTTTAGTCATTCAAATTAGCCATTCTTGCAAAACAAATAGCATCCTGTGATCTTACTATTCAACTAAAAAAAGATTCTGCAGCTGCTGTTGTTTTAGTGTAATCCCTGTACATTTGTCATAAGAAAGAACAATCAACGTTATACAAGATCCAGAAAGAGGAAGGAAACAAAGGGACTCTCTCTGTTTTCAATAAGAACTGCTGGGACCTCATTGGAAATTCTGTTAGCTATGTGGTAACAGACAACTTTTGATGTCTTTGAACATATCCTGCAATTGTCCGAACAGTCTGTGGCCCTCTTAATTTCTGAAATTAGAACAGAAATATAGCTGTTTGGAAAACCAAAATCCTATCCAGGATTTTTGGAGTAATATTATGATGTTATTTGGACAAATTAAAGAAAGGTTTAAATGTTACGATTTAGTTCCTTTCCTGTGCATTAATGGTTTGCCATAGAAATGTCACCTAGAAGTAATATTTAATGTTTAATGCCACCACTGCTTGATTTCAGGTCATGGAGGCAGGCATTTGGTCACCTAGCAAACTTGCAAGGGCAGTAGGGAGGAAGGCATATTGCACTGCTGTTTGCTGCCATGATGCTTCATATCTGTCTTAAACTTTTCGTGTGAGCATCTCCAGTTTTCATATTTGAGTAAATATGTATCTTAGAGACGGATCTTAAAAAATGAGATCAAACTCGGTGGTGACTAAAATGTTAAACTTTAATTTCAGTCTTCGTGTAGATTGATCCTAGTTTCTGATTATTTGAAAGGGGATTATATTTCGTGCTTCACCCTTGAATGGTGGGGAGATTTAACTAGATTCTGTGAGAAACTGGGCAACTTATTTGCATTCTGGGTTAGGAAGTAACACAGAGAAATTGCAGCAATGTCTTAACTGCTTCCCCCTTTCTGTAAGTAGAGTCTTCATTGTTGCTTGCCAACTGACTGTAATCCAGAAGAGGAAAAAGTACAGGATGAGAGGAACATCCATGTGAATTAATCATATACATGTTCTTGGTAGGAAAATACGGTCATGTTAAAGCACACTAAGCCAGTTTTTGTTCCAGTTGCACACACAGCATTTTCCACTCACTACCATGAATACTTCGTCTATGTGCACTCATAAAAAGGGCTCTTGTAGTCCATGCGGGAAGCTCAAAGTTGAAAAGTGCTTCGCAACAGAAAAATACCAAAGGAAATAGTGAGTTCAGCCCAAACTCTGCAGGGACTTGTCAGCACACTGGGTTTTGTGGGGCTTAATGGTAAAGTTCATCATTTCAGTAGATACCAAAGTAAGGGTTTCACAAGTGAGTAAAAGCTCTCCAGGTTCTTCTGGTAAAGCTTTACATTTCAGTGAGGCTTCAACAGGAATGCTCCTCATGCTTTACTCAGAATTGTAACTCTCTGAAACTGTACAGGCTTTGCTGAAGTTGCTTTCAATACAGCTCATGGATTTGGAGACTAGTGCTGACTACTCCCAAGTAAACTCTTTCAACTTATGTGCTGAAGCCATGAAGCCCCCCCCCCTTTTTTTTTCCCTTCCTCTGGCTTGTACCCCTCTCTAAGTCTGAGAGAGGAAGTGTGATAAGAGAACTTTAGTGCCCTGTAGCAGCAAAGGACTGTTGCACGTTCCTCTTGTTCACAGATCACTTAATTTATACTTACCAGGAGTTAAAGGAAAGGTTGTGCCTTCTTAAAACTCCCCCAAGTCTCTGGCTTCTTTTGTGTTGAGGGAAAATGCCATAGATGATGAAACAGACATAAAGATTATTTTTTTAAAATATGCCTAGGACCATCATGGAGTTTTGAGGATCTCCTGTCGTTCCTGTAACATCCTTTTTTCTTTATGTGGGGTTTTCTGGGTCGGTGAGTGGGTTCTCCGAAGACACAGGATTAAGATACATAGGGTCTTTTCCTTGGAGCTTGACTAGAACACAAAGTAATAATTAATCTCTTCCCTTCATTCCATTTTCTCCCTCCTTCCTAGTTCTGCTTGTCAAAAGCTGATAAAGAACAATATGAAAAAGAAGAGAGACCAGAATCCCAGCAGGAGATATTGAGAAGAGCTGCTAAAGACTTGCCTATCTATACGACAACAGCATCGAGAGGTGAGATATAAAGATAATTCTATGCTTCTGAAGCTGCTGGTTTAAGTCAGTGAAATTCATCTGATGTCACTGTATGAAGAATCTATTAAACACATATTGCAAAGGCCATGACCTTGTTTTGTTATTTGTTTGGGCTGGGTCATCCCCCCTCCCTGCCAGGGGAAACTGGAGTCCTTTGTCTGAGGATCTCAACATGTAGCCAGTATTTGGAATTAAAAAAAAAAAAAATCCTCTTCTAGCAAGCAGATAGATGACAACATTTATATCTAATTGTGGCTATAAAAAATAAACATGGCAAAGAAATACAGCTCATACAGCTAGAAATAGAGAAAATTGAACTTTTTTACTCAATTTTATAATCATTTATATCCCCCTTTAAACTTCTTTTTCTGATCTGTATCAGTTCCGCAGGAAGAGAAACATCATACTTAAGGCTAGAAATTAAGAATGAATAAATGTTTTTTCTTTCCCATCTGTAATTCAGTACAAAGCTAGTTATGAGCTATTTCTATATTTGCCTTTAATATGTATAGGCATTCTTATTCCAACTTATATATGAATGATCTGGGAAAGTGCTGCCTTATGCATATGTATATTCTTAAAAAATCTAGCTTTTATATGTGTATATATATCTGTTTCTCTTTCTTGAAACTAGCAACCCTGTAGAGTTTTTGGAAAATATAAGCTACTCAGGATAACTGTTACCAAAGTTTACTGTGACTTTCCAAACAAAGTCTTAGGACACCTGGCTTTTTTGAATACAAGCCCTCCCTTTAAGGGAATCCCAGTCTTAAGTTCCTGGAGTGGTCTGGGAAGCCCTTGCCAGCACTTAGCAGTTCTGCTTAGCTGTAGGTGTTGGCTTTCCTCCTCCTTTCAAACTGCCTGTGCTGGTGTCTTATTCCCATTGAGAAGAGCCTGAAGGCTTGTTTAAAAATATCCAAGAAAGATGAGGGGAGGACAATAAGCTCTTTAAGGTTCAGTTCATGTTAAGGGGGAAAACATTTGTAAAATTAAATGAGTTCTAATGACTTCACCCTTGAATGCAGCAATCAGATACTGTGATCGATGCCAGCTAATCAAACCTGACCGCTGCCACCACTGTTCTGCATGTGACATGTAAGTTACTGAATCTGAAATGATGGATTTTCTCTCTCTTGCGATCATGACTTTAGTGTGTTCGTGTCTTCAGTGTGTCAGCCCTTGCATAACACCAGGTTTTACTATTTGTTCCTCTCTCAGACCCTCAGTACCTGGATTTCGTGAGACCAAAGTTCCTCCTGTTGATGCAATATTATTATTGCAGCCCCATTACCCAAAGTGGCACAGCTTCTTAGGCAACCTGCTTGTAGCTGTGTAAAACAGTGCCTATATTTAAAAATAAAATAATTTAAAAAACAGTGATTGAAAGAAAGTAAAGAAAAACAGGTCTGAGATACTAGCACCAGCAAATGCATATTATAGAACTCTTATTGTATCTTGCTTCTGCAGCCTTGAAAAGGATGTGCGCTACTAATAATGCTGAAAATCTTTATCTCAAAGACTGACAGTGGAATTACATGCCTTAACCATTTCAAAGACACCACTGCTATATTCCCTAGCCTCGTTCTGAATCATCAGAGAAATCTGTCAGGGCAATGAAGACTGAGGCTATGAGTGAGACTAGGCTGAGCTTGAGCCTAGTTAACTAAAGACCCTAATACATATCTTTTGGCTAAAATAAAATTTATGAGCAAATGCAGTGAATGTGTGTCTGACATGTCTAGTATCTGTCCTTATACTAAAATTGGCTGAAAATGGCATGTGGACTATTCAGATTACCCACTGTGCTGCTGTTTTCCTCAATTAGCTTTAAAAAAACAAAAAAGCAAGCAGCAAACAAAAAAAGGTAGCTAAAATAGCCCTAAGGTAGACTTAGTTGCAGTGAATGCCAGGCAAATGTACCTTATCCCCACAACGCTAAAGGGTCCTGTGGATTTGTTTTCTCTCGATGTGCACATAAAACTAGTGTGGCTGAATGAACTATTACATGGTCTTACTCAGTAATGCTCCCTATGTTAATTTAAGAGACTGTCTTCGTAACTTCTCTGAATCTCACTTGGTCCTTTTGGCCTTAAGGACGGCTATTATAATACAAAAAATCGGCATGATTGAGAAGGACTTGAAAAAGATACAGTGGGGCAAAACACTTAAAAAAAAAAAAAAAAAACCAACAAAAAAAAAAACCACCAACCCAAAACAAAACAACCCCTGAACCTATAGAAGCCGAAGGTATGTCTTAGAAAGAAAATGTATTTTTTGCTTTAACTTCCTGGAAATTGTCTCTTTCAGATGTGTGCTAAAAATGGATCACCACTGTCCGTGGTAAGTTTATAAAAACAAAACAAAAGATCAGTATAATATGATGAATTAGGTCCTACATGATGAATTAGATGCTCCTTTAAAAAATGCAACTTTTATGTAAAGCTTGATTTCCACAGTACTTTTTGAGACTTTGATATGTGAAAATAAATCTTGTTCCTAACGTGTGTTGCAACATAGAGTTGTAGGCCCAGTAGCCCAAATCATGCAGTTGCTCCTTCTACAGAGAACCCTGGTGTTAACGAGACCTATGAGAAATAGCATTTCTTTCTTTTGCTTGGTTTGGTGCTGGTACCAGAAGAGGAGATACCCACTATACTGTGAAAATCAGTTCTCGATTCTAGATGATACGTAAGACCCACTCAGACAGTTACTCTTCTGCAGTTTGTATTCACTGGTAGACCTTAAAAATATTACCTGCTGTCACTATAGAAGTACTGCTATCAGTAGTTGACTTGAAGGTGGTTTTGTAACCAAAGCAACATCCACTGAAATTGATGGAGAGGCTCATATTATCTTCCATGATGACTGCAGTTAGTTCATAGTGTGTGAGGCGCTTCCAATACAGGCTGTATGTATCATATGCTTTGCCAGCTTGTGTCCTGTCCTGTAGAACTTCATGGGGGGCAAAATTTATGTGAGGGGCCTGAGGAAAGAGACTTCATTCAAATTGGTGGCTTAAAATGCTTCCGAAACACTAGTGGCAGATTGTTTTGGACATACCACTGACATCATACACATGTTATGCTCTGCAAAAGCTGAATGTATTGGGTTTTGGTTTATTTTATTTTTTGTATATCATAGTAACCTCTTTCTCTTTCCCCTCCTTCTAGGGTGAATAATTGTGTGGGATTTTCTAACTACAAATTCTTCCTCCTGTTTTTAATGTATTCTTTACTGTACTGTCTGTTTGTTGCTGCTACAGTCTTGCAGTACTTCATAAAGTTTTGGACAGTAAGTTCTAAGGCTTTTTTTTGTTGTTTTTCATTTGTTTAATCTTGCATGTGTTATTGGAGGCTGCATCAGCATGTTGTCACTCACCATTTACTCTGTTCCATAGTTCATTACCATTAACAGCGTCAATCGAAGTGACTGAAGCAGGAGAACCTTCTGAATATTAATGAATTAAATGTATTACACTGCCCAGGATGAGCAATTGGGGGAAGAAGTTCCAATGAGGACGCTATGCAATTTCTCTGCTCCATCAAAATCGAGTGGCACAGTAAAGGTTTTTTTGAGACTATTGGATACAGAGGTGTAGATATAGAAAGAACTGGCTATATCAAACAATTACATATATATGTATGTATATATATATACGCACGTATATATAAAAATACTGACAAATGTGAAATATTAATAACAATTTTGTGTCTTCCTAGACTTGTTTATGGATAATCTGCTCCCAGATGAGGCAGATTAATTTCCTGGGAACTGACTGAGCTCTGTTTTGGAGTTCCTATGTAGGCGTGTTTGAACTTCATACTAGTGGCTTTTATTGATCTGATATTGGTAGAATGCTAAGATACATACAGTGTTAATGATACACATCTTCCTTGCAACTATTATCAGTTGTCAAGTGATCAATACACATAAATGCATCTTACTAGAATATAATAAAATTTATGTGAAGGGCAAGCATCCTTGTACGTCAGTGTTATATTCCTCCTATCAGGTTTGTTCCAGTCACATTCCAGGCTGAACAGTGTCTTCTGGTGTTGTTCCCTTTCATCTCCAAAACCTCGTACTGTGCCTTCCTGTCTCTACACAGAAGAGCAAGCATCAGAATTCTCTTAATCAGTTTACATTAACTAGCATGGGAAAAAATCACTGTAAATGGAAGGCTCTCCATTACATTTTTATAAGTAAATAACAACACATATATTTCTTAGACACTAGTTGCTGTCAGAGTAGCTGGGAAAAGCAGTCATTATCTGTAGCTGTAGAAATAATCTTTATTGGAGCAAAAGGATGTTGCCATGTCAGGGTAAGAGAAGCTTGATCATGTATTCAGAATAGCTGTACTTTGAGACAGTTGGAATTAGACAGGCAAGATAAATGGTGCAAAAAGTACCTACATTTGTGTTCATCTAAGCCTATGGGTCTGATCTGCCGAAGTACTGTTTCTCTTAGTCTGTCAGTTCTTTATAGCGGCCTGTCGCTGGAGAGCAAGGAACTACGTGGGAATTCAGCTGTCAGTATTGTGTGAGATGAAAACCATAAATATATTTATCAGTCACGGCTGTGGCTTGACAGATATTTCAGATGAAATGGTCTGATTCTGCTGTTCAGTCTTGCTTGACTGTAAATAGTTAATTTTTTAATTTGTGAATGTGCCACTCCCAAACATCTGCCTGGCTGCTTTCCAGTGCTTTGTATGCAATTTCTAATGAAACTGTACATGCACTCTTACATATTTACCAGTCAGTGCTTGAGCAAAGAAAATTAATTTGCTTTGTCACCTCACTTCATAAGTGTTAGTGCAACAAAAGTCTGCAGGACATTTGACCACAATGAACATTTAATACTAGCATTTGCAGCAAGCCTCTTCCAAAGCCCATCGGACACAATATTGAAGTAGACCCTTAAGCAGAGGAAGTAAACTTAAGAGGGATTTTTTTTTTTTAATGATGTAGTTGTTTAAAGTGCTTCCTGTAAGAATGGGCTACTTCTGAAAGGTGACAATAGACAATGTAGTTGTGTGCTTGCACTTGTTGCTTTCATTTCCGGTTATGTCCAAGACAGAATCTGGTGATGCCATGATCTTATCATTAGAGTAGATCTCTGACTCACTTTACTCAAATTACTCACTCTACCAAACTAATATTCCTCTGATATTGTAATAGCTTGGACACTTCCAGAAAGAGGTGGCAGCACCATAATCATTTAGGCTTGCAAAACCTTCTCTATACATCTGTGTCCAGATCACAGCAGAGTACTGCTGCCACGTGCTGTCTGTAGACTGCTTCAGGATCTTGCTAATGCTCAGCGTTGTCAGCTGAGCTATCATCAGACTGATTACTGCTTTGATATTTTCTGTTGAGAGTCTCTGGATGTTGTTTTTTCCCTCCAAAGCTTGACTACCAGAAATGTTATAGTATACCTTCAGAAGGTAGTGTTTCTTTTTTGCTTCCTCATAGATGTTTTTCAGAGAAAGTGTGCAACAAACTGCTGTATATATACAGTGTTGGGATGGAAGATGAACGGCTTCTTGGGCAGTGTAGCCTTGGTCACTTCAGAACTTGTAGTAATGACGTTGTGGAGGTGTATGTGCTAACTGCACAAATTTTAGCAATCCATTGTTTTGCACTGTTAATACTTGCATAGAGACAGGACACACAGACTTGCAAACATTGAGGGACATGCCACCTACCTACCTCTTCTGTTGAAAAAAGTCTTTGTGCTTCCCACTTGCACATGCAAGACTTTTACATACCATCTTTCATGCTCAATGCAGAAGCGCTAAAGAAAGATCTTGATACTGTTCATACAGTGGTGGAACAGCCACACAGGCTGTAAATGTTTACCACAGGCTCACACGCTGATGCGGATGTTAAAATCTGTTTTGTAGATCAAGGGAACCTGAATGACTCCTTTTTTTTTTTTTTTTTTTTTTTAATATCCTCATAACTACTTTTCCTATACTCATGGAATGTTTATTTGTACCTAGGAAGTTGTTAAAGATGAGCAGATAAAACCTCAGTTTATCCAAATGTATTTGACACAAACACCAGCACTGGCTGAACGCCCAGTCCTTGATGCCTTGTTTACATAGTGCATGGTGGTACTCTCATTCTTGCTGGACTCCCTCCCCCTTGAAACCTGTATATTTTCCAGCTGTTTTTGGTGTCTTTCATTGTCCTCCAAATTATTTTGGCAATCCTGAGTATAGCTAATTCAAGGATCTGGGTAGACGGCACAGGCTTCTGCAGAACTTTGGTTGTATTAACAAGAAAAACCAACCCACAACCAAAAGCAAGAGAATGATTCCAGATCCTTAGTTAGAACTCATTCCTCTTGCATATACACATAAAGACGTATCTTCTGATTTTTTTTCTAGATTTACTCTAGACCTAACGACTAAAAGATGAGTAAGGAGTGAAGCTCTGACAGCACTTTTTTTGTTGGGGGTTTTGTTTGTGGGGCTTTGTGTCCTGACATATGCACAGATGATTCTATGCTTGTGAAGGAGCTTGTAGGGGACTCTTTAGAACAGTGACTGGCTTCAGTCTATTACGTGTGCTAAGTAGCCCAGATTTTATTGCACAAATTGCTTCCCTTTGTAGCTCTCTCACCTGCAAGTCTCTGTTTCTGTGCTGCTGCTGCTAAGCATAATGATTTTAAATAACTTATGTCTGAAGTTTCGCTCTCTTTTCACATGCTGTGGCATGTGGACTGCTGCTAGAACACAACTGAATAAGCCTGTTACACACACTCAAAGCCTGCATGCTTCTCTCCAGGAAGGAATTGTCCTTTTTTGAAAGATGCTTCAGTTCTGCAGCTGTCGTTCAAGAACTTAAAACCAGTGGCTGAAACGGGGTGGTAAGAAGATGTAAATGCTCCCTGGGGATCATGCAGATCAATTGTGCATAATTCAAAAAATCCTTCTCCAGGTTATAGAGCTGCTGTTTTAGGAATATGCAACTGGAATAAACTTTTATTTTCTGGCCCACAGAAAACACACAAAGACTGAGCTGCTACTCCTCTTTGAGCTTCAAAATCAACTGGCCTGAGAATTCTTCATAGAGAACTATTTTGTTGAACTATGCAATTCCAAGAGAGTCATAAAAATAGAAGTTAAAAAAATTATTTAGGAAGCTGGGAAACACTGCAGTGTGCTCCGAGTTAGGAAAAATCATCATAGCTTCAACATGAAGCTTAGGAATAAGCAGCAATTGGAGTATGTATTTTGCTAGCCTTGATTTCAAAGCATTGCAAAACACAACATACCTCTACAGCAGCAGAGAGAAGGGACTGTTGCACAAACTGTCTAAGCAAAACTGCATCCAAAAAAAGGAGGCATTAAATAAGGAAACTAAACTTAGATGGCAGTTCAGAGAGCTGGAGTATGCTATCATTTGCTTACTCCAGCGTGATCTCATGGTAGCCAGCATTTTTGAAAATGCTGTGTGTATCTGTCCAACTCCAAGGTAAAAGCTTGAGCTCTCTAGGCTTTCTGCACAGATTAATGTAACTTAAAAGCTATGCATATTGCCCACAACAGATTCATTAAGTGCTAGCATCTTAGCTAAGATGGCTAATACCACTCTTTAGGTATGAAGTTCAGAATTTAAAAGCTAATTTAACTAAGCTTTCCTGTTTCTTGCTTTATTTTCTTAAGTACTGCTTCAATTTAAAATGTTTTGCTAAAGATACATCCCACAAGCAAATCTCTATCAAAAGATATTGGGAAGAAACGCCATACTGACATGTTATGGGTTCTTTTTTTAAACAAAGAAAATTATGAAAAGATGGCAAATTTTTTTATGGTTTTGACTGAAACGACATCTGATGGTAATAGATATGTTCTGAAGTCAGAAAGATTTTGTAATTTATAAACTATTGCTTTATACCTCTGGAGTCTTCTGAGCTTTTCAGACCTTTACAAATCATCATGTGGAATATTCACATAAACCTTACTTGTGATGGAAACAACTAGCAAAGAATGCACCTGTTGTAGTCATGCTGTTTGAGCTGAGGAACCTCTTGAAAGCGATCCAGCCACAGTCTGAATAGCAGTAGAAAATTTTATGCCTTGGAAGTTAGTAGTGTGCTCTTATGTACTCTCCCCTCCATTCTCTTGGAGAACAGGGGCTAAGGCTGCTGATGGGCATTGGAACTCGGCATGTCCGAGAGCACGTGTGCGCACCAACCATTTCTTTCTTAACAAAGCCTGTGCTGTTTTCAAACACTTCGTCTTAACATAATACTAGTGTTTAATAAATTGTCTTTGTTTGCGCAAAGCTTTGCCGCAGGAAAGCTGCAGAGACTTGCCCAAAGGTAAAATCCAATATTGCTGTAATTATTTAAATACTGTTCCTACTATAATTTTTTTAATCCAGTCATTTATGGTGGCTATTTACACCATCACAGAATGAAGGAGACTTGTAATCTGTTGCCTGTGACTATAGGCAGTGTACAGGGATATAGATATACCTACGTGCACTTGATGTTAATAGAAATGTGCTTTAGTCTTAAAAAAAAAAAAAAACCAGCCTTAGATTAGTAGGTATACTGAATAAGCTAATGGAAAAATTAACAGCAAAAATGCTCACTAAAGAGCTGAATAAAAATAGCCTTTCTGCTTTCATAGTGTTGTTAAAGGTCAACTACTTAAAAGTACTGTGATTTAGAGGATATAGAACTAGAATAGTATTGTTACAAATCCCATTGGGCTCTTGAAAGCGCAAGCCTAAAATTAGTAGGGGTTGGGGGTGGAATCAACTACCCAATATGGGTGGGAGGTTATTTTTTATATGGTGCTTGTACTGAAATTGTTTTTCATGTAGGTCTTCTGGTGAATCACTTCTGCCTGGTCAGACACGGCAAATTTGTTTTGCTAGGTACATGCTGGTTGTTGCCTAAACCTTAGAGATCATCAAAAATTGAAGATCTGTCCCAGGTCTTGTCTAGGAGTTGTTCAGTCTTGAAAATGCAGTATGACAGCCATTTCCCTTTTATGTTCCTTACACTGGTTCAGAAGTAGGTTCGGTATTATTACCTTGCCAGGAAAGGGTTTGGAAGTTCTTGTTGTATTTTCTTCCCGTAAAAGAAAGTGATTTTGGACATGTTTTCTCTCTGTCTTTTTGGGCGTGGCTGCACAGTTAACATTTTTTACTATAGGAATTTTTTTCCTTTCCCCCTACTGTGCATTTAAAAAACTAACCCTTGATTAGCACCCAGTGCTGTCAAACAGATGGACATGCACTCATGCTGCTAAACTCGGATGGAAGGGTGCTTTTTTTGCTTTGTGAAAAGTGAGGTGAAAGACTTATAGCAGAATGGGTGTGGCAGAAAATGTTTAGCAATAATACTGCATTAGTTGCTAAAAAGTATTAACACATTAATCTCTTTCTCTCTTTCTCCCCAGAATGAATTGCCAGATAGCCATGCAAAATTCCACGTACTATTCCTTTTCTTTGTGGCAGCCATGTTCTTCATCAGCATACTGTCACTCTTCAGCTACCACTGCTGGCTAGTTTGCAAAAACAGATCAACCATAGGTCAGTTAATTGGAATATGGAAGTGTTCCTTGCACAGAAAACCAACAAGTCGATGCCAATGTGAGGCATAAAGGATATGCCATCACATAGAAATGGAGTTTTTAAATATTGTGCAATAAGAAACATGTTTGGTGAAAATAATTAAAGGTGAAATATATGCGAAAATGAAGCATGTGTAGGGGTCCTCTGCTGGAGCCAAGCATGCGGATTCATGATAAATGTTAATTTCTTTTGTTTGTATTTTTGAGATCTTTGAAGCACTGTGCATTTTTGTTGTGTTTTTATATAGTGTTAAGTAGGTACCACAATTGTTACGTGCCCATAACCCTGTTATAATACTTTGAGTTGCTGGGTGGCCCCAGCCAAGGTGAAGGCTCTACTCTATATGAACATGCTACACTTTGAACTAGATCCAAAAGGGCATTCTTAAATCCTGTGAAAGAAAATGGACCTTGCTATTAGGAAGTGGCTTGTAAAAGCAATGCAGTAAAAATGGAAACACTGATGCATATTTCCTAAATAACAAAAGATATTCCCCTAATTTCTATGCCTAAATGTTTTAAATGGCATTGACCAGCATAAACAAGTTATGTGTATTGGTTAAAATATCTAAAGTTCTTGCTAAAGCATTTTTGAAAGTGTTTTTTGCGGATGGGGGATGTGGGGACTGGTGGGTATTCCCACAACTGAGTAAGTCAAGATCTCATACTTTTCAATGGAAGTTAAATTCCTATCCTCAAAATTAAGTGGGTTAATTGAAACTGAAATAATTTTCAAGTCGCTAGAATTTTTTGATGGAGGAAAAGAAATTTTTTGATTGCTTGACAGGAGGATTGTTTGAGTCTTTTTTCTATTGACATATCTACAGCTAAGAAATACTCACAGTCTCTTTTTTAGCTTTGAAGAAAATTTTAGCATGTTCCTTGCCCAAAAGTCATAATTGGTAACACAGTCAGTACTTTATTGACTTTCTGGATCATGCTTGTAAAAAGAGAAGCTGATGGTATGGTGAGAACAGTGAGTCCTCTCGGTTCTTGGCCAAGGGTGTAACCTGACTGACTAGAAAAATGGTGGTGGTTTGCTGTAGTTCATGGTGTGCCTGTGTTTCTAATGTAATAGATCTTATCTTTCTCTAATACCACAGGATGCTCTTCATTCAACTTCAGACCTTGACACAAGTGGAAAAAACTATCCTAGATGAGTTTAGGTCCAGTAGTGCTTATGGTAAATTGCTTCTAGAAGAGGAAGTCTACTCTAAGAAGGCTTCACACAGGCCAAAGAGAGAGCTAGCCATCAATGAATAAGGGATGTAGTATCTTTGGCATGCTGATGGTGCTTAGCTCTGTCTCAGACCTTATGTTAAATGTAAAGAGAGAAAGATGACTGTTCTGCTTATGTGAACTTTCTTACCTTTCATTTCTATTTTTGTCATTTAACCCTGTGATTTTTTTTATTTTAATTATTTGAAGTGATTCCCCCCCCCAATATACATCAGGATCATCTCAGCTTGCCCAACACT
The DNA here is from genome assembly GCF_000708025.1 of Charadrius vociferus. NCBI lineage: Eukaryota > Metazoa > Chordata > Aves > Charadriiformes > Charadriidae > Charadrius > Charadrius vociferus. The sequence continues at coordinate 2,302,858 of NW_009649705.1, forward strand.
GTTTTAACAATAGAGGAGTTTGTCTGTCTGTGTTCCCTGACTCCTTATCGCTCTAGAGATATTGCATGTTTTTCTTTTACAGAAACATTCCGTGCACCCACATTTCGAAATGGCCCTGATAAAAATGGCTTTTCTCTTGGATGCAGCAAAAATCTGAGGGAGGTTTTTGGAGATGAAAAGAAGTATTGGTTACTCCCTATCTTTAGCAGGTATTCAGTCTGAATGGGAATGAATTGGGGGAATAAACTGATTCCATGACTTTCACCTTGCTTTCCCTTCTCTTCAAAAACAAAACACAACTGAAAAGTCACCTTGTAAATCCTGCACAATGAATACTGGTGTA
>NW_009649705.1:2303210-2316061 GCF_000708025.1 Charadrius vociferus
AATGTGCAGGAGAAAACTGAGCAAACACTGCACAGGGTTTTCATTCAACGACAAGGGTCTCATTGAAAGGGGTCTTCTAAATATGGAAGTTTGGAAAGCCTTGAGAAGTGTATTTCAAAAATTGTACATCTCTTGCTGGTAGTATTAGTGTCTGATTATAGAGCAAAAATCCACAACTCGCAGGAGATCAGAATCCTTTAGCTGCATTGAAACATCAGTGTAAGAACACCCCGTCTTATGCCTGAAAAAACTTGACAGCTTTCCTGTTGCTGTAGATGACAGTTTCAGTATTGAAAGCTACCTGAGAAAGTGCATGTAAATCAGCAGCAGTGCAAAAAAAAATTTCTGATACGATGCAAAATAGTGGTTTTAGAATTTCAGCTGAGCCAGTGTTAGGGAGTTGCAGACAAGCGTCAGAGAAGCTCGATGAAGCAAGACTGATCTGCTGCCCATTCCCTCCACTCCACAAAGTCAGCAGAACAAAGAATGTGCTGTGTTTCAACACTGCTTTTGGGGGGTTGTGTGTCAGTTGGTGAACCCATTTGTGAAGCTGAGGTCTGGTAGCAAACAGCAGAGGTAATAAAGAGATCTTAAGTTGCCTCAGCTCTTTGCTCAACTACCATGACTTTTCATGTGATTAAAAAAAGACAGAAGCTGTATTGTAGATGGATCAGTCTGTTTTGCCACCACGTTTTATCCTGGTTAAACTTGCTTTAAAAGAAGGCTTTGCTAACCTCAAAGTGATGGGTGAAGGGGGAAGCACAGCCATGAGAATATTATTTGTGCTACAGCTTCTGGGGTTATAAATACCAGATAGTCAGACTACCTGTGCACAGTGGTTTGGGGTAAAACTAGGGCTACACAGTGACGTTTCTGAAATATGTAGACCAGTGCTGTGCTCAGCAATCCATCCTGAGTGATAGGGTGGGAATCATTTGAGCTCCAAGATTTAATTAACTGATTATCCAGCTTAGTGGTAGAACTGCCTTGCTCAAGTCTGGAGTTCAACACTGCACTCAGTAATTGATTCAAGCCTGTAGTGTTTGCCTTTTGCATGCATGCTTGTTCTGTTAATTTAACTAGAAACAGTGATCTGAATCTTTGTTTCTGGTTTAGTTTGGGCGATGGGTGTAATTTTCCAACTCGTTTGGTGATTATGGATCCAGAGCAACTTGCTGTCTCAAGCCAAAATGAACCTGCCAAAAGGTAACTATAGCATTTAAGATACTGATCTACTCTACTTCATCTGGAGAAAAAATTGTTTCAAAATTATTAATTTTTTTATACTTCTTGTCATCTTCAGAGTTTGTAAGTCTTCAGAGGACAGAATGGATCAAGACTAAAAAATAGCACTGCTTGATGCAGAAAGTCTGTTTCTTGGTTTTGACCTATAACAGAGGAAGGACAGAATGGATCAAGCGCTGCTTGATGCAGAAAGTTTCTTGGTTTTGACCTATAACAGAGGCTATGGCTCTAAGGAAACAGTAATATAGAAAGTAGGAGAGCTTACTGGCTCTTAACAATGATCAGAAAAGTCCTAGGGAAGACTGAATAATGATCCATGGAAAAAAAGGTTAAGATATGTTTTTGAATGAGAGAAAGGCAAGGTACTATTTGTATTTCATTTCCTCCAGCATGCTTAAGCAAGGCATGCTGAGACACAGTTTGTAAAGGAGGCAGATCTCTCTGGCTATTGCTGGTTGTTAGCACTGGAGGATTTTTAGCTCGTTACTTTTTATCTCTCTAAATTTGTATGTTTTGTATTTTCAGTGTATTTTCAGCAAGCCTGCTTTAGATTCAAAGACACAGGAGTGTGTGAAACTTCTGGGGGTGTTTGCATTTGTCCTTTTAGAAGTCTTCTGTATAATTTGGTGAATTTGTATCTGAAGGTTGTTGTCAACAGCACTCACCTGAGTTATTAAGCATTGCCGGGGCTGGGGGGAAGGCAGTGTCAGAGGCAAGACTGAGAAGTTGCTTCCAGGGCAACATAACCTGTGGAATTTACAGAAGAGCAGGACCTTTGTGCAAACAGCAGACTATCCTTTTGCATTAGGAAGATGTTCAGCAGAAAACCCTAGCATTTACTGATGGGATAAGATGGCATTACGTTGTTCTTCCAGACAGTATTGGTTAGGTTTTCTTTTTAACTGTGTGGCAGTAGCACTGTTGTCAGTATGCCATTTCTTGTCTATCAGTCTGTGCTTTTTTTCCATTAGAACTCGTGGGTGGCCTATGTCAGGTAAGGGTTTAGACTGATGACTGGCACGCGCCTATAGGAGAATTAGGGTTGGGGCAGGGGGCCATTTTTAATTGGCAGTGTAGGGGGTTTTGTTTGCTTTGCTCTTAAGTAACTTCACTACTGTAGAAATGTCTGAAATAAGCAGCTACTGCTATTACAGAATTCCTGTTGACTTTGCTTACTTTTCAGTTCTGGAGCCAATCAGTCCTTTCCTCCTCGACCACTCAGTGAGTCACAAAATCGATTGCTAGCCAGTGACAGTCAGTGGGTGGAAAGTGGCCCTGAAGAGGAAAATGTTAAATCAGGTAGCCTGCACTGTAACACTTCTAATGATTCTATGGTTTTGTTTGTGGTGGGTGTTTCCCTTCTTTTCTGGTTTTTTTTTTGGTTTTTTTTTTTAAGGCCTAAAAGTCCTTAGGAATTGGTAGAAGAAAATTTGTTCCGTAGAATCAAATCAGCATGTTTATAAGTTAAAGCTAAATTGTGTCTCATGCTCTAATCTAAGTTATTACACTAAGGTAATGGATAGATAATTCTCGCTTTCTCACTTCCTGTTCTAAGATTTTGGATCTTTTTACATTTGATTGGGGGAGGAAAATATTTTTCTAAAATAGGTACAACATGATAAATGTATTTTCTGGTTTGAAGTCTTTGCTATTTGTTGTGCAAATCTGTGAAAACACATAATTGAGATTCTCTCACATTTTAGGTGCAAAAAAGCATATTATAGTTTCATTGGAAAGCTGATCTCAGCTTATTCCTAACCAACCATCTCAGTGAGAAACAGGTAAGACCAACATCATTGATTGCTGTTTCTGTATGTGTACAAGTAAACTAAAATAGACATCTTGAAGTCAAAAGTCACTAGTCATGGAATGCAGAGGAGTCCTCTGATGTTGGATGAGTAATAGAAAAGTCTAAATAAAACTCAGAATGGCCGTCCAGAAGACAAGAATGGGAGCAATGCTGTAGTGCAGGAAACATGGGCTGGCTAGATCTGAGATGGTCAGACTAATCCTGTAATTTAGAGTAAAGTGTGTAGTGCTGGATTTGTTACCTGACCAGGGAAAAGAATCTAATTTGCTAAACAGGCAATTTCAAGGGGAAGTCCTGTCTAGAGGAAGCAATTTTTTTAAGGAATAACTCCTTACCTGTCCTTTTTCTTAATCATATATCGGTGGGCTGTGCTCTGCTCGTATACTTTAAGAAGCTGTGTGCACACAAAGAAGGAAGGTCAATAGGTAAATACAGGTTTCTGCATACAGACTGTTTTGTCACACTTGGAATTGACAGTGGTCTTCTTTTATGTAAGAGCTCGATGCACACTTTGCATTCAGGAAATACAGTGAGTGCCACTGTATATATGAATACTTCCCTTGGTGTATTTTCAGTGACTAAATGAGACATCTGTATGTTGACTTCACGCTGTGGTTAGCTTACAAGCTCTTGTTAAATATTTCTCTCTGGAAGAGAAACAAATCAGGTAGCAACCATAGGTTCTGAGGGCTGGGTCATTCACCTCCATATTTGAGTTTTGCGAACTTAGTACTTTTAGGATTTTTTTTTTTTTTTTTAAATAAGCCTTCTGATCTAGAATCATTGTTTTGGTGGGGTTTTAGGGGTTTTTGTTTGTTTGTTTTCAAGAAAAGAAAAATCTGTCTAAAAGGTCTTTGGGGGGGGGTGATGCTTGGACTGAAGTTGGTCAGGCTGCTCAGTGTAAACTTATACAAAACCAAAATTAGACTAGTTAGTGATACTTCTAAAAATACCTGCTCAACCATGAGAACCCGCCAATGATGAGTTTTCCCTTGTCAACTTTTCCTAACACTTCATATAAATGTGCAAATGAATGTCCCAAGCAAGAGACTCCTTTCAGCCTCTAGCTATATAAAAGCTAATCTATCTAAACAGGATAGTATGGCTTTTCTATGCTTTGTAGAAAGGAATAGGTATCTTCTGAGAGCAGTTCATCCCAGCAGCCTTTGATAGGGTATTACAGACAGGTCTTAATCTTTCTTTCCACTGACCTAGAGAGGGAGTGTAAGTGACTGGCTTAGGCTAGACAATTAGTTAGTAATAGTTTGGGATGAGTTTCCTTCCTATCCTCCCTCTCTTCCTAAAGTCAGGCCAAATTTAATAAACGAAGATTGTGTACTTTTTGTCACACTTGCCCAGACTGCTGTAGTTTTAAAAGCCGTGTAAATAAATAGTGCATAATTGCACCCAACACAAAAACATGTTGGTATATGTTATTTCAAATAATGGTGAACTCAGTAGCACAATGTTTCAGCCATTCTGAAGCTGTTCAGTTGGATTTGATCACAGTTTCTGTAGGCCAAGGTGGTTAATTCCAGTCCCCCTGCAATTGTAAGGAATTATGCAATAGCTGTGAGATCCACCTTCTGTTCCATGCACTTTCATGTAACCTGTAACAGACTGATAGTTGTATTTTCAATTTTATGCCTATAACATGCAGCAGAAGCAAAGTTACGGCTGGCAAGTAAAATTCCCAGATTATTCCAGAGAAAAGAGCACGATTTGTGAAAGAAGGCCAGTTCCCCCAGCCATCAGCCCCTCAGACTTATCTAGGCAAATATCATTTCTGTCCCCATATCTATCAATTTAATTGAAAATTAATTTAGCCAAAGGTCAGTGAGGATGGATTGATGTTCTTAGTGCAGATAATCTTCTAAAATGTAAGAGCTTAAAAAACAAAACAAAACAAAACAAAACACCCCACACACCTCCAGAAGGCTAATTATGAGTTGAAGTTACCTTAACTGTTGTCCTGAATATGGAGTCTGTAAATTACATGTTACCTAGCTGCATTCTTGTAATGCACTATGACCTGTTTTTTTTTCAAAACTAATGGTATAATTCCACTAATTACCTTTTTTGTTTCACTAGGTTTCTGCAACACATTTTGTGCTTGAATATTACTTAATTTTGTTTGGAAGAAGTTAATCAGTGAAAAATGGAACGCGAACATTTTAGGAAGAGACAAGAAATTCAAATTTCTGCACAGTACAATGGATTCTTGTAAGCACTATTGCAGAGCAGGGAAGTTAAGACAGATGCCTTAAGATTCTCAATGTGCATTTATGCAACACTGAATTACATACTGCTACCAAAGGGCCAAATCCTGAAGTGCCCTGCTTGGATGCACAAGGTCCAGAGTGGGAACTATGCATTTTTGTTATGCTGCAGTGGTGGGGGTAGATTGCAGAGACTCCTACCTCCGCATGGGCAAACTTCATACCTTAGGCACTGCAGAAGTCACTTCCATAGCAGGTCTCCAAGGTACAGAAAGAAAGAAAAAAGGAAGGGGGGGGGGGGGGGGGGGGGGAGAGAAGGAAAAAGGAAATCAACATAGAGCATAGCCAGTGAGTCTGAAGTGCGGCTGTGCATAGTTCAGACACCAGGTGATGGGGAAGGGACTGGGTGATGTCTTCTCTGCTCTTCCTATTAACCAGTCTACCCCACGATCATAGCTCTCCAAGTCTTTCGGGACTGAGGATTCCTTCTGCTAGCTGTGCTTTGGAGCAAGGCAATGCCAACAACATAAAAAAGCCAGGTGTTGCTGTTTTGCTATGGGATTGAGCTATCTCATCATTTTAATTTGATTTATTTAACCATATCAAGAACAGAGCTCAAAGAAGCAAACTCGTTTTTAGTTGAAAAAACCCAGATTATTACTTCCCAACAATTATCTATCAGCATACAAAGAAAAGCCAATCCAAAAAGGAATTAATAGTTGTTACATTTTGTGTTAACGTCTGCAGTGTTCTGTACAAGGCAGTAACAAAATGGTAAAGTACCCCTGAGAAAAAAATTACTGCAATTGTGTGTTGTTAGAAAATGAAACTGGAAGAGTACTGCTTTTTCTATGAGACTCTTGATGGTTTATAAATACTGTTTTATACTTCTGTTTTAGCTTTTTAATAAAGGCACAAGTTTTTATTGGTTCTAAACTACCATTTAAACAAATCTAAAGTACTTAGGAGAAAATTAGCATTGGATCATACGTCTGTGTTAACACACTGAAAATTTGTATGCTTTAGTCTGCCACATTCACGTCCAGTTTAAGTAATGCCGAAATTGCTAAAGATTGAGTGTTTTGTGCAGTGATGTACCTGTTCACAAAAGGCAAAATGTGTTTCCTGTGTGAGGAATAAAGTCTATCCTAAGCTCAAGACCTACAGCAAACAACATGCGGGTTTTTTTTCCCCTCAGTCCTCTATAGAAAAGACTGCTAACTCATCTTTGAGTGGTATTGGAATTTTGCACCTGGAAAAAGTGACAAATACTATTTTTCTGCCTGTAACTTTTCTGATGTTCAGTTGATGCGGATTACAAATAGATGTGAGCCCTTTGGATACAGACTGAAGGTAGTAGTGGAGTTGATGACTGAAATAACCTGCTTGGTTTCTCTCCCAGACTGATTGCTACCTAAGTCAAATATGTTTGTGATGGAGATACTAAGGTATCAAGTATACTGTAAGGTTTAAAACAAGTATTTTTTGTCTTTGGAAAGAATGAATTTTTCTTTATCTTTTTGAACAAGAACACTTTGAGAACGTATGAACATGATTCGGCCACTGTTGGATGTTCTTGAGACAGAAGGAATAGTCCAAAGTATAAAAGTTGCAGATTGTTTCTTCAGACTTTGCACAACAGATTTTGCATTTGCTAATTTCAAAACTTACGAAAACATTTGCTACACATTAATCTTGAAAGGTTCAGCTTTTTCTTCTCAAATATCAAGTGAGAAGTGCTCATCTGAATATAACCCCTCAGCAGTACTGCACCAGCAACGTTTCTTGGGGAAGACCAGAGAGACAGAAGACTGCAAGTTCAAATGGCCTGTTCTGAAGACCAATATTTGCAGCCCCAAACACTGGTGCAGCTGTAACGGAGGGCCCAGGATATCATCTGGCTTTTACTGCATCTGTGTATTACAGCTGAGGTAACACATGCACAGTCATTGTCTAGCAGAACTATAAGCAAAATCTAGGTCTCTAATATGGTAAATATCACTGATTTAGCAATATGGTCTCTTTCCCCGCAAACCCCCAAAGTGCTCAATATACCCCCATATGAATGTATATATACTGTAGGCTAACATCAGTATAACTTGTTTGATTTCTTAAGTCAGGATAGGTGATCTACAGGAAAAACTGCAAGTAAACATACTGAGCTAAATCCCTGTGTGTTCTGTAGCAAGTGCTGGTCTTCTGAAACCTGTTCTTTGTACATCTGATGGACATTTTTGTGGCTTTTCATGAAGAGCTGATGTTTCTGACATCTTTACGCAGACCACAGGTAAACTTTGTCCCAGACTTTTCTCATGTTTCAGTTGAGAAAAGGAGGAGAGCAGTATGCTTAGGATACTCTTGAGTTAGGATAACTCAGAGTTTCTGTTGGTGTAAAAGCAGGCATTACTGAAAAGTCAATTTCACAAATATGAAACGTAGTAAAATTATTCAAACATGATTCTTCCACATTCACCACCCCCAACCTCACTGCCCCTCTTTTTTTCCCCCTGGAGAACTGGTTACCAAGAGAAATCCCATACTGATAGAAAGGAATTAAGTTCTTTAAGGGAATTGTATTGATGAACTGTAAGGGCCCACCAGTGAGTGGGATGGGGAGTCAGGTTTTCCAGGCAGGCCCTGGCTGCAGAGGAGGTATCACGTCTAAGGCAGCAGGACAACATCTTCTGTCTTTCAGACTTCTGCCCTGCCAGGTCCCTAGCCGTAAGCAAGGGCACTCTGTGCTGTATCAAAGAGTGGATTATGCAAAAGGAGGAAGCAAGCCCTCCTTGGTGAGTTGGTGAGGACAAACAGCTGTTTGGTTGTTGAGTTGCAAGCAGACTTGGGTATGGCTCCCAGCAGAGGCAGGGGGGCTGTAGGGGTGCTCCAGGAAATAGGTCCTTTTGGCACATGCACTGAAGAGTGGAAAACTTCCAGTGAATGGAGGAGCCCTGCCTGTTCAGGAGGTCCAAAGGGAGGCTGATCCTGAGAAAACGACTAGTTAGAGTACTGGGTCATGTATGTGCTGGTTTTGTGCTTTAACCTACTCTGTATCAGCAAGCCTTGAAAATACCTAGATCGTCACTAAAAACAACAGCCCTGAAGCTTTTAGAGCCATCCAAATAATTACTATTGCAAGCCATAAATAGTATTGTAGTTACTGTGGGATAGTTGACACTGGCTGCAATTACAAACTATGCTTTAGTATTTCTTACTGCATTTTTCTTTAAAAAAAAATAATCCACATACACACACGAGTCATGCACACAAAATGACATTAAACTCCCAGCGTGAAGACAGAAGCCTGACGTAGGGCAAGATTTCAGTGTGGTTTCTCCTCCAGATTTCTGAAATGTCTTAAGATGATAAACCTGTTCCGGTGAAGATGAGGCAAGGAAATCCATAAATAGAAAAGTATACGTAAAACTACGCAGCTAATACTGGGGTGTTTTCCTTACGATGATTTATTCACAGACTGTACAACATACACATAATTGCTGCTCCTACCAAAGGCATGTTATGGGAGGAGGGCAGGAAGAGGTGTAGGTTTCTGTCATAACTCATTTCCTACAGTATTATCCCAAGATTGCAGTGTCACAAGTTAGATGCATCATAAGCCTTTGATTGAAAATTTCCACTTTAAATATTCAGAGGGTTGTTCTAGAGGGACTTCAGGCACTTTTATTTTTAGCAATTTGTGTAGAAATTATGGTAACATTTTTGTTAAAGCTGTCCCTTGAGTGTGGAATTCGCAGGTACCGAGCTGCTTTTGGTATGCTCTTCTTACAAACTGGTCCTGTTCTCCAGAGTGCTTAAATGCCTTCAGTTTTCAGGTACTGCTTCTTCCCTTGTTTGATCTTGTGTGGCTTTTCTGTATTGTAAACAATCTTTTGGGGTTTGGAAAGTTTGGTTAAGTTCAATACCATTCAATATGCACTCGAAGAATTTCTTGATCTAGCTGAAGTATGGTCTGGGTGTAGCTCACCAGAGCCCCAAGAGGAAGGAAAAAGCAGCGTTTGCAGCAGCGCTGGTGTCTGGCAGATGTACCAAGAGATGCACTGACTCTAACATAAATTAACCAGATCTGCCTAGATCTGAAGCACTGACTGACCATATTTATTAAAAACTAAAAAAAAAAAAAAAAGCCAAAACAAACCACCCAAATTTTGAGCTTCATAGTATATGTTCTTTGAGGACACCGTCTAAAATTGTACATAATTGGGGGATTCAGGTATGCTTTTACAGAGGCTCCAAAGAGCGGCTACTTTAACTCAGCGCAGATCAAGAACACATCTTTCACAGTACCTAAAAAATAGCTAGGTATGCAATGGCAGAGGCTCTTCTATCCCTAAATGGCACCAAAGAGAGCAGCTGCCTATAAAGTGATTTGTTACAATACTGAACACATTTATTACACTCATTTCTATCAATTTATTTTGTATATATAGACAGCTTTTTATATGCATTTTTCTTAACTACATAACTGCCATGAAATGTAATAAAGCTGCAAGTTGTAGTTAGTTTTAATGCTCATTAAAACTGGTGTTTGGCCGTTTGTTTTCTGCAGCAATTACTTGAATCTTGTTTTCATTAGGTAGTGAAGTCTGATAATGTTTACAGGATTGCTTTCTTTATTCTGGGGGGGGTTTCCCCATCTTTCTTCCCATCCCCTGCCCCAAGAGACAGAGAGCACATGCTCAGCGGTCCAGTGGCTGTGTTGGGATGAAGCATTGGGACCACCTTTATTGGCACCAAAGCATTAATGGTGGTGGGCAGATTCCCTTCCGTTTACATTGCCTGGCTGACAACTTAGATGCTTAACGTGTTTCTCTCTGATTTCTCCTGTCCCTTAACCTGTTGTGATCAGCTTTATTGTGAGAAACTTGTATCTTTCTGAACGGCAATTTACAATCAAAAATAGCACAGAAAGAGGCAGCAATCCCACTGGTGAAAATCTGCCCCTTCTCCCTGTCCCCTTCTTAACTTGGATGAATTAAACACCCCTGGATTATCTCTGCAATTATTTTTGTATTTGCCAGCAAGGGTCATCAACATTTGCACTAATCACAATGTCCCAGCTGTTCTGCTTCCATAGTTTTTTCTAATTGTGCTGCCTAAACTTGTAATGAGCTGTATTTAAGTTTGAGGTAAAGCGTAAAATGTGTATGTAATAATGACACTATTATTTTTTCTATGTTACAGATAGGACTAGTCCTATGCACAGAGAAAACATGTTGCCATTTATAGTTTAATACTTGAAGTAACTTTTTAAAATGGGCTTTTATAAATGAATTAAATACAAATTCACATTGCTTTGCGTGGAAGTTCCTTCATGTTTTAATTGTATTGTGCAATTTCCCCTTATGTATACTTTTCCATAAATGTTATCTTAAGCCATTTATAACCATTGAAAGTGCATTCAAGATTTTATACATCAGTGTTCAGACCTGTTCGTACTTCTCTGAAGTATAATTCATGTTTAAATAAAAAAGTTGTACCATTTTAGGCCTCTTTTCCAAAGTGATAAAATATGAATGGACTTGACACTTGAATTGATCAGTGAATGCAACATCAACTTAATAAAAGTATGTGAAAGAATCTGAAAATTGCTGAACTGTAGCGTGTGTGTATTAGATCAGTGAGAAAAACTGCCTATCCGGAAACACTTCGCAACTGTTTTACACTCCAGCTGCAACAAACCTCACTCCAGGTCACTTGGTCTTGAGAGGGGAAATAATAAAAACTCTAACTGAGGCTGACTATATTCCTTCAGGACACTAAACATAACTTAGAAATCAGATCGCCACTCAGCTGTGTTCCTTTTAGATCAGAAATAAGCTTTGTAAGAGAATGCAGTAACACCCAAGTTGACACAGACGTGACAATGATGCTGGCATTTAAATTCAGCAGTTCCTTCCAGAAAGTTTAGAACCAGAACATTTTACAATCTTCTGTGAGTTCCAGCCTCATACACCTAACTTTGCAATTCTAGTTCATCTTGGTCTTTGTATGCCTGATGAAGTGAGCACTGTGTAAGCACCATGAGTTGTGTCTCACATTAGTGTCCCTTCAGCAGGGAGAGGGACCGGTAAGAGCAATCTGGTCAGTACTAGCACATAATCCCTTTCAAAAGAGCAGGTGCATTCTAGCTTTCAAAGGGAAATTATTGAAGCTATAAGTCTAGTTCAAATCATCATCATTGCACTCGGTAACTCACGCTGAGTTACGGAAAATCCCTGAAGAACAGAAGGCAAGCAGATGGTATAGAGCCACAGAAAAAAAATCCCTGTCTTTTTTCTAAAGAGACAACAATAAGAAAACACACACTGTTCTGTAGGACTGCATTTATTATAAGATTTTGTATACCGTAACAAAGTCTCATTTGTCATCTACCCTTACTGAATTACAAAACTACCACAATAGGTACAACAGCAGATCCCACGGTAGTGCATAATACATGCCAATTATAAATGCACCGTATTATTCAAGATGCCCACTTTTTTGTCACATTTAAGTGGTCTAAATGATCACTCATATATCTATGCTCAGGGAACTTGGCTGTCATCAGCCTTTTGTAAGCTTCCCATCTTGCACGTCTCTCTTCTGTGTTATGTTTGTACTCCTGTTGCCGCGTCAGGTAAGGTCGACTCAGCCAATATTCATTCTCTGCTTCAATTTCCAGCCTTCGGATCATTGCTTGTTTCATTGAAAGAGTAACCGCTCTAAAAATCTGTATTTTCCAATCCACTGTTTTCCAGGAATTCTCTTTCGGAGTAATACTGTTGTTAAAAACATTATGCCTTAAAATATAGACAAAAATATAAAATACTTGTTACATTAAGGACATAAATTAAAAAATTAACAAGAAAAAAAAATCTGCACACACTTAGGTCACTACCTTTTAGCTGACTGGTTTGAAGTTCAGAACCTGATACTCACAACCAACCATTACGTACAGTATAGAGAGTCAATGACAGACATATTGGAAACTTAAGACCAGAAAAGGGAAATATAAATCTTTATTTAGCTAGACTTTACTCAGTTATGCTTATGTTACGATTAAAGTATCTCCTCCATTAATTATTTATGAAGAATCCAGTGCCACATACTATTAAACACAGGATTCATTTCATTAATTCCTTCCTCAAATAGCTAACTGCGTTGTCAAAACAGGGAGTATTTCCAGGTCTATCTGCCAGATCTAGATCTGGCCTTTCATCAGTTTTAAGTTTTGAACTACAGTCTCTCCACAAACTTACTAGAATATAATTATCTAGTTTTGTTTTTGAACTACGGGAAATCAGGTTTGTAGACAAAAACAATATCCTATATTAGGCCAACTAGTGTTAAGCAGAAAGCACAAATACAGTGTCCAGCATAATAGAGAAGTGTGTCAAAGAGGCAAGAAAGGCCAAGCCACATTTAGATTTGACACACGTGCTCTTCAATAACCTGCTTATTAGTCCAAAACAAGCCTAACTCCTAGGCCTGTCATTACACTGTATCTTCATCAACTAACAAGTCAGCCAAGCCCTTGAACGCGGCATAAACCAGCACTACTGCCGAGAAAAGCCACCCCG
>NW_009649705.1:2316898-2317477 GCF_000708025.1 Charadrius vociferus
GGGACAAGGAGGCGAGGCAGCGGGAGCGGGCCCTACGCCGAGAGGACACGGGTAAGCACAGGCCTTGTCTCGCCTCGTCTCCTTCTTAGGCCGGCAGGGGCCTATCCTGCTCGTAGGGCCGCAGCCCTGCTCCAGGCCCCCTGCCGGCATGTCTGTCCCAGCCCCAGGCAGCAAGAGCCCAAGTTCGGAAGGTGATCTGGAGAGTTGCTCCTGACGACAACTCCAGGCAGCGCTGCAGGTTTGGGGAAGAGTGGCTGGAAAGCTGCCCAAGTCGAAAAGGACCTGGTGGTGTTGGTTGACAGCCGGCTGAATATGAGCCAGTGGTGTGCCCAGGTGGCCAAGAAGGCCAATAGCATCCTGGCTTGTATCAGAACTAGTGTGGCCAGCAGGACTAGGGAAGTGATTGTGCCCCTGTACTCAGCACTGGTGAGACCACATCTCGAATACTGTATTCAGTTTGGGGACCCTCACTACAAGAAAGACATTAAGATGCTAGAGTATGTCCAAAGAACAGCAACGAAGTTGGTGAAGGGTCTAGAGAACAAGTCTTATGAGGAGCAGCTGAGGGAACTGGGGTTG
>NW_009649705.1:2317570-2332039 GCF_000708025.1 Charadrius vociferus
CCAGGGAAGTGGTGGAATCACCATCCCTGGAGGTATTTAAGAGACAGGTAGATGTGATGCTTAGGGACATGGTTTAGTGGTGGTGTTGGCAGTGTTAAGTTGATGGTTGGACTTGATGATCTTGAAGGTCCCTTCCAACCTAGACAACTCTGTGATTCTGTGATAGATGTCACATCTGAACGCTGGGGCTGGTGGCTCTGCTGAGATAGCCCAGGGGGGTATCGTTCCTGGGGAGTCCTTGATTTGCATTCCCGCTTGCCATTGTGCTCCTGTGCTCTTCCGGGCATGTGGAGATGGGCCTTTGGTGGACGGGTGGCTCCGGGGATGGGCCTGAGAGTTGCTCAGCAGGGTATTATTTGGTCTTCTCATATCATTGTTTCTCTGACCTCCTTTGTGGGTGTGTAGGTGAGCTTTTGTCATGGGGAAAAATGGACTGTATGGGAAATCACATTCTTCCTTTCCTGTCTCAATCTGTGAAGAGTAAAAAGACATTTGCAGGGGTTTTCTCTCTCTGTGCAGATAGCTCAAGCTTCTAATTAGAGTTATCTCTGTGCTGTGGCTTGTCACATAGCAGGTGTCCTCTTTTACACTATTTGCATTAACCTGGATTTCTAGTGGAAGAAGTAATGGCTGCTGCATGTATAAGTGAACAACACTAACATCTGCCCGTGTGCAAATAAGGTGGAAGAATTCAGCTTTTTGTTGAACACTGTTTTTCAGTGGTGTCTCTATCGCTTTTTAAAATTTTTATTATTATTTCAAGTTCAAGCTCTTTAAGGATAAGAATTTAGCATAAATAATCCTTGACAGCCCAGGGTCCTACCTATTGTACCAGTATCTGCTATACATTAATTTTTACAGTATTAGCTGCAACAGTAAAATGGAAGCCTGTGCAGTTTCTCTGTGTAGTTTAACAAATTGCAGTCTCGTGCTGTACAAGGTACCCAACATGAACTAGTTTCTCTTTGGTTTTCTCTGTCCTGACTCTTTCGCTAACATATGACTCCAACATCTCTAATATAGGAGACTATGTTCTGATGTACTTGCATGCTAAAATACTGATACCCCTGTTTTCTTTCCGAACTCTCTTGTGTGAACATGCATATCAAAGATTATGAAGATGAATCTCCAATAAGAGTCTTGCATGACCTCCACTGTGAAATCAGAACTCTGAAGGTAAACATCTTAACTCACTTCCTTCTTGAAAAACTGGGGGGGTGGGGTGTTCCATAAACTTACAGTTCTGTATTGATCGTTAAGCCACGGTTCAACTATGTTAGTCAGCAGTTCTGACCCTTACTTTTATTCATAGTCCTCATAATGGCTGTGGATGTCAGGGTAGTGCCCAAAAACTTTTGGGTGACTTACAGTATATTCAGCACTGTTTATTAGTTTGCAGTCATTATTGTCACTTGGATCAGCAGGAGACAAAGGTAACAGGGAAGTTGTAGCTGCACCAAGGCTTAGGTATAGGGGAAATGGGTTCAGGAGCAGCAGCTCCCTAGAGAAGAGGTATGCTTGCCTGTGTTCAATGACTAGCACTTAGAATAAAGAAAATCTTCACATAAGTTTCAGTACCTTAAGCCATTAAACTTTTGAATAATGTTCATTTCTTTCATAGAAGTAGGAAAAATGTACTCTAGAAATGAGCAAGTGTAGAAATAATTCAGAGGTAAGCTAGGATATAAACTTGGTTTACCACCTTCTCTGCACAAGTTCTTTGTACATAGGGGAGTAAAAGTCCAAACTAATCACTGTTATATTTTTGTGGAGTAAAAGCATATACTTTTGTTTGAGAGGT
The DNA here is from genome assembly GCF_000708025.1 of Charadrius vociferus. Classification (NCBI taxonomy): domain Eukaryota; kingdom Metazoa; phylum Chordata; class Aves; order Charadriiformes; family Charadriidae; genus Charadrius; species Charadrius vociferus. The sequence goes on from NW_009649705.1 coordinate 2,319,372, forward strand.
TACCAGTAAGTAGTTATCATACTGGGAACTGTTATCTTAGTTTAACTTTTGTAAGTTTTTGTACACATGCCCTATATATTCCTGATATTTTATAACCTAGTTTTCAGGTATAGATAAGACCTAAATACGCTGCTTATCCTTGTCTGAATGGAAGCTCAATACTTATTCCCAAAACACTTCATGTGTAAACAACTGCCATGTGGTGATTGGAAAACCAATATTTCTACTTTTCCCTCCTTGCGTGTGCTCCCAAAGGAAGATGTTAATGGCAGTCTTGGTAAGATTTGCTCTGAAAAACAAGCCATTAATGACTTTATGAAGGCAAGTGAAATACTGATGCAAAGAAATGCAGCAGATCTTGGAAAAATAAGAGAGCTGTTCCAGAAATACGGCTACAAACCACATGTCAAAGACTCTACAGGTAATATTTCTTGGCAATACAGTATGTGAAGGCAAATGTAATTCTCTAATGTTGCTCTTTAGCTATGTGTATATTTCTATTAATTAAGAGATCAAGTACATTTTATGTTGATTGCTTTATAATAGTATCCAGAGGGTAAAAGATTCTGTTGTCACTGTTGTCACTGGTGCCATAAGATTAAACCAAAATACAAAAACTTCAACTAGATTCAGTTCTCCTGGCATGCTTTTAAGTTAGTGTATGGGTGTTTTTTTTCTCCAGTAATAGTTATACTCAGAAAACCTGTTACCAAACATGTTTTGATAACGGAGAGAATTATGCTGCTTTTGGCTTCTCATGCATGGGAATAGATTGGAGATGCGTCTAAACTGGTTTGTACTCATATTTGATGATTCCATTAACTTAAATCATCACAGAGAAAATATTAAAATAATGTGCTGTGCAGGAGAATGGGACAAGAGAAGCTTGTATGGGAATTAGGTGACGCGTGGGAATTTATGAAGCAGCAGTAGCTTGATGGATTGGGGGCAGGGGGGAGATCCTTAATCCAGTCCGAAAGTGCACATGCACCTGTGTGGAAAATGGAGAACTGCCAATTGAGTTTAAGATACTATAATGGTCAGTGCTATACCATACCCTTTTCGGTATCGAGGGCCCAGCCAATCTTCAAGAAGCCTTTGGCAGGGCACGCCTTAACCTTCCCCTGAGCACTATCCAGTCATTACACACACAAAAAAAGCTGTGAATTGTGGTTTTGGACCATATTCGCCTGCGAATTAAGCTCCTACAACTGTTTTGCAAAAATGTGGCAGAAGGCTCTAATTTTATAGTGCCTTCCTTCCTGTTCTCTCCCTGCCTTTAAAGAAGATTCCAAACAGAGCTACAAGGCTAATTTATTGTAAGATGTATTTTTAAGTGTATTTGAATACGTAATACCAATACAAAAAGGTAATGCCTCTGCCATATTATTTTAAGTAGCTTTTTTTCACCCTCTGCTTCTTGAGTCATGCAGAAATTCACAAATGTTTTGGGATGTTTCAGTTTAACTAACTACAGAAATGTACAAATTACGCATTTGCTTATTTCTGCAGTGGGCTCTTCTTGTTATCTAAAAAGTGACCCTCTTTCATGACTTTTTAGTTGCTGCTTCATAACCTTTTTCAATATTGCTTTTCTGAAGAATGAGCATTCTAGTAGTGTTTGCAGCCTTTGCTCTTCCTCAAAAACATTTTCAGTTCTATACAGACTTTGTTTTCGTTGTCATTTCTGTTGTACATTTTTAATAATTTTCCACTCTTGTACTGAAATAAAAACAAATAAATATATTTAAGATTAGCACTTCCTGCCTGCTACATGCAGGGAGATGAATTCTACTAAAAATACACTTGTGTAAAAATCATTCAATTTAATTTACCCTAGAAATAATATTTACTAAGAGAGTGAAATTCAGTAAATGTATGATCTATATTATAAATATAGCTTAGCCTGATACAAGCTCTTGATATCTGTTGTAGCTTCAGGTTCGATCTTTTAAAATGAAAGAAGGATTCTAATTTTTAAATTAATAAATTGGGAGGATGACCCAATTTATTTTATAAATTCTTAAAACAGAAACTTCTGACTTTCTAACTTTTTTAATTACTTTTCTCAAACAGAAGAGGAAGTTAACAGTGATTCAACGGTGTCTGTCCAGAATAAGCCTGATGAAGAAAAAACAGATGATGTACCTCATCTTCCTGCTTGTACTGAGAAGCCACTGGTCCCCAAAGACCCGCTGCGTAACCCCCAGCTTTCTGATTTTGGTCTGTCACAATATGCTTTCTCCAGGCCTTGGAGTGCAGTGAAAGGACAACACGCAACAAATGCGCGTCAAGAAAATTCGAACCGAACTCCTCTAAATACGCAGAGCCCCTGTATTTTGCCCAAAACACAAAAATGTATGCTAAAGATGGATGATTTTGAGTGTGTAACACCAAAACTTGAACATTTTGGCGTTAGTGAACATACCATGTGCATGAATGAAGATTTTACGATGTCGCTTATTCGTAAAGCTGCTCAGACAAGCAAGAAGTAAGTAAATTACTTCAGATTGTTTCTCTACTGAATTTTCTGTAGTTCCTTCTTGCTGTACTAATTTTTTGTTGCTATTGCCCTTCTCTTTTTCTTAAAGCAGGTCATGTGTTATTACCTACAAGCTGGTTAGTCCTGTGTCTTTATTCGACTCTCTACATGTCTCTTCATGTACCCTTTGCAGTGCCAAATGCTGTCAAGAAACACCTCTCTGATATACTCCTTCCCTTAACTGCACCATGATAAGAATCTTCTGTACACTGTCTACTTACAAAGGGAAAATGCACAGTATATCTGTGATCTTTTGCTTTTCTTAACCTTGAATTTGGATTTGAGGACGTGTTGTTTGCAGTAACTGTTACCTTGCACAGCCAATTTAAAGGTTTCAAAGCCTTTAGGAATATAGACCCAGAAAAAACTTACAAAGTATTCAGTAAAATCCCTCATTGTAGATACAGTGTATTATGTCTTAGGTTATCCAGCCCCACCTTACAAGCAGTTACTCTTTTTTTTTTTTTCCTCTCCAGTCTTCTATTGAAAAGACATCTCCAGATTTTCACTATTCTAATTAAAATTAAAGAAAAGAATTTGCAGCAGTGTGGTGTAAAACACCTTAGCAGTATTAGAATTAGAATTATTAGTATTAGAATTAGAATATATTTTTCTATATATTAGAATATAGATTTAGAATATATTTTATTAGAAATTAGAATATATTTTTCTAGAATTAGAATATATTTTTCTAAGGTAAGGTAGTTAGGTCATGTTAGTATTAGCAACACGTTCAATTTTAAAAGCTAACAGTATTTAAAAGAAACTCGCTGTTCAGCAGCTAAATATTTGGTATTTAGAGAAATTGTTAAAAAAAACCCACATTCAAAATAAGTAGGGGAAATAATAATTCAGCATTTTTTAAAATCTCTGATATTTGCAGTATAGGCACAGGTGTGAAGTTCTTCACTTAAATTGGCATGGTTCTGACTTTGTCCCCCAAAGATCCACTTTACTGCAATGGTTAAATTTTGAGTGTAATTTTGAGACTACTGGGAAGAAAAGTGAAAGTGAAAGTATCCGTTTGCTTTTAAAGTAGTTTGGGATATTTCCTTTTGAATAGTTACGTAAATACTATAACATCTATAAAGCTTTGTAGTATGTGAATTGTAATAACAAAAACTTACTGAATTGTGAAAGTATTAATTCAAAAATTGTTCCTTCAATAATATTTTGAATATAGTTTCACCTTATCGCACAATTTAAGTTCTTTTGCTATCTATAACTTTTTGTGGGTTTGTACTACTTTTAAAACAGTTCTTATTGAATAGGAAATGTGATCTTCAGTTTTAATTATGGCTGTAATTTATAAATGGATGCATCCACAAATACAGGTTCTATTTCTGTGGCTTCTGGTGAAATGATTAGACAGTCTACTAGCAATATTTATATATAATACAAAAAAAAAAATCACACTAGCAGTCTTCCATACTCTAATGATAATATTAAAATTCTGGCTAGAATTAGTTGTAGCATGATTGCTCTTTAACACATCATCATTATTAATGACCAAAACAGATGGACACACGCTAATTGTGACTACAGTTAAAGCTGTGTATGGATTCAGAATTAGTGGCATATATGAGAGGTCATGACATTAAGTCATTAAAATTAAAATGATGTTTAACTGTCTTTTAGTTTATTTAGGGTTTTTTTGCATCAATAAGAGTTCACTTGTGGTTTGATAAGAGAGGTTGAAACAATTAAATAGCTTGTTACTTCCAAGAAGCACTTAGTCACCTCCTAGTGAGAAAGCTCAGCGTGTTAATTGAGCAGAACTCTAAACCAGCAAATTAAAAAATAATAATAAAAGAAAGCTATTTTTTCACTGTGTAATGGGCAGAATCTCCTCCCTGAGGATCAGATAAGCAAAAAACCCCACTACTTTGGTGCACCTACTACAAAACTGAAACCAAAAGTAATTAGGAAAGAAAAGGAGAGGGGGGGAGAAGTGCCTGAACGAAAGTGTTAATTGGTATACTTTTCTTCTCAGTTGTAAAAACTAAAAAATGGTTTCAGGTATCTATAATACTTCGAAGGCAAAACTGACTTGGGGAAAAAAAAAAAACAACCACTTTTTTTTTAACTCAAAACTTGATCTGTGTTCATCTGAGTAAAATATACTGCCTCAAATGGATATCATTGGTTTTTTAAGCTTAGGCTTTTTGTAGAGAAGCTCTATGTCTGGTTCTTACAGTTAAGATAACTTTTTAAACATTTGAAATAATTTTCTTATAGACACACTTTTGTGTAGAGTTTAGGTAAGCTTCCTCTTTTTATCTGGCATTGTCTCTTAACTGCCTACACCCTTCTTCCACTAGCATATCTTGGATATGAAAAAAGAATTTTAAAAATTTCAGTTTATAGTTTTGTGGAATAGATATGAAATGGTTTTTCACTCTGAAGTCAGCTAGAGATTAACATAAGTAATCTTATTCAAACTTAAAAATGGAATTAACCACCTTTTAGTGTTCACAATAATGTTAGTAGGTTAAAAGCCAAAAAGATTTCCTCTTGTTCAGAATTTTGTAGGCAACAGGCAAAATAGACTGTAACCCTAGCTCAGAATTTATCATCTTGGGCAGAGAAAATTGATCCTACCATGGACACTTTTTCTTTGTTTCATTTGTTTGGGTTTTTTTTTTGTGCCTTGGATTGAAATCTCAGTGTATTTGATAATTTGTGGATGGACCGAACACTTGCATGCTACAAATTGCTGCAGTAGAATCAGAGATGAATCTATGAAAAAATCATCTTTGAGGAAATGATTTTTTTTGACTTGCATGTTGATGAAAAAATACTAGAAAAGTGATCAGGTTGACTGTATTCCTTTAATTGTGATTTCTTCATATTACTTAAGAGCTAATTGAGGGGTTTGGTTTTCAGGTTGGTTAAAGATGACTGTGAACTGAATGTACCAGAAATGATATCCAGGAAAATCATGGTTACACCTGGGTCAAAACCACAACTGACGGCTGAGAATGGTAAGTTAAAAATATGTGAAATAAATATACATATGCATTTTTTACATAAGGCATGTGTAAATGCATTATAAAGACATGGTAAACTTTTAAAAGGTGTTTCTTGTTAAATATAGTTAATTGAAGCCCAGTCGTTGTATGAGTACTAATGTCTAGCAAATGAAATGTTCATGGCTTCTGTGGGAAAGTTTGTCACTTTGGTATGAGTCTTTGCTCGTTAGAAGAACTCATATCCATCTAGAATTGTGGGAGGGAGGGATCCATCATTTTGTAACTGCAACTTACCCTTATTTGAAATGAATGTCATCTCTGAGCGTGTGGAAGAAGGTTATTGGGAGTGGTCAACATGGATTGACTAAGGGGAAATCATGCTTGACCAATCTGATAGCCTTCTCTGATGGCATGACTGGCTGGGTGGATGAGGGGAGAGCAGTGAATGTTGTCTACCTTCATTTTAGCAAGGCTTTTGGCACTGTCTCCCATAATCTGTAGAAAAAAATCTATGATAAGCTAATAGACTTGGGAAACTAACTGGGGCACTGGAGCTAATGCTGGTCTTATATGTGTGTGTATATGTTCTTATTTTTACCCCACCCCCTAATTTCAGCAGCTGACTGGATGGCTTCTCCTATGATACTTGTGTTCTGTACTCCTGATGTGAAAACCCCTTCCAGAACAAACAGCACATTATCAAGGTCACCAGAGACAAATGAACTGCCTCTTCCCACTCATACACAAACACCGCAGTTTCCAGATTTTGAAACAAGATGGCTAAAGACAGAAGCTAAGGTAGTAAATAGCAATTATGTATGTTTTGACACACTTTTTACCACAGGCAGTTTGGGATTCTTTTCAAATACTACGTTTTCTTACGTCATTGTAGAAGATCTTTCTAATGGTAATTTTGTAAGAACATTTATTAAATACTTTACCTACAATAAGTAAATTAACTAAAGGCATTTAATACCTCTTTTGCAGCAGGTAAAGCAGGGGGAAAAGATTGAGTCAGTGACCAAGAATGAAGCAACAGATAAACAATTTGTAGAAGATCGTATTCCTTTTGCTGTGAGCTCTGATGAGTATCTTAAACATTTTGAAGACCCTTCTCCTCCCAAAATAAAACACTATGATCAGTTACTTAATACTCCTCCACCTCCAGAAATAACAAGGATACCAGATGATGTTCTACAGGTTAGCTAATATACTTTTTTTCCTAAATAGTTTTAATATCAAAATAATAATTAAAAGGGCTTAGTTCTGTCAAATTTTGTTCTTCAAAAAGTTCTCTGCTACTTATTAAAAATGTATAAGCTGTAATCTTGTTTTGAGTTCTTAGATAATTCTTTTTATTCCCTTTTAATGTTTCCTGTAGATTCTGTCCAAGTACAATCATAAAGTAGAGTCTTCTAAAGCCAAGGAAATGGAGACCAAGGCAGGAAATACTACAAGATATGAAAGTGGTTTTATGGATTACTGCAACAAAGAGAACAGGTATGATTAAATTTTAGAAACTTGTTTAAGTAATTTAGTTTGGAGGAGCTATGAAGATGCTTTAATGCATTTAGAAACTCATGCAGCTGCTTGCTCTTCAGCTACCAAAATGGCTCTTGTTGCTGTGACTAAATAACTGTTCTTTGGTGTAATTGATGGTGTGTTTGAATCCTCCTAACTTAAAAAAAAAAGTTTTTACTGTTTTATCTGTAGGTATATTTTGCTTTGTGGCAATAAAAGCACCAGTGAATGCTTTCTTCTGAGTAAATTTAGGCCATAAAACTAAGGAATTGGAGAAAACTGAGTGACATGACCAATTTCAGAGTCATTTTGACAAAGACAAAGTTATTTGGAATGCAAAGCCACCTTATAAACAATACGTGAGATGAAATTAGTCTACAATAAGTATGAGTAATCTTTGAACAGTGGAATGATAGTTTTAAAAAGAACTTGATCAATTTGAATAGAAAGAAGGTTTTGTGACAACTTGATTACATTGAATCAGGAATGTCCACACTTAATGTATCTGTTACTTGGGGTCAGTACAGATTACTTATGTAAGAGGTACAAGGAACATGTATGGAGTCAAATAACTATCACAACAATGCAGAATGAGACCCCCTTTTTTTTTTTTTTTCTTGTCAAGATGATAAAAAATGGTTTTCAATGTTTGTGTCTTCTGTTGATTCAAAATACAATTGAGATAAGTTCATGAACTCTTCTGGATATATTTGCAGAGGACATACTGGATTTTTCAAGCCAAACATCTGAAAGAAAGCTGAATACCGTGTTGAGACTGTTTCACATTCATGGATCTTGTCACTGAATCATAAAAAGCTCAAAAAGCAAAAGAAAATACTGGTGGGAGGAAAGAGCCATTCAGAAGAAAAGCTTTTTAATGAAGAAGTTTGATGTGGATAAACTTGTTTGCACGAACAACTTGTGTTTGATTTTTTTTAATTGAAATTATTGGCAAAATATACTGAGGCTTTTTAAATAGACATATGCTTCAAAGAGGACTGGGGTCATGTGTGAGGTAGTACTTCAGTTTTTCACTGGATTCTCATGTTGTGTATGCTTGTGTTTGCAGTAGGCTGGAGAGAAGTGTAGTTAGGTTGTAATGAAGGGAAGGTCCAGTATATAGCCACAAAAAGTGGGTATCTCTGGCTGTTCTGGTGACACTGTACATCTTTTCAGGGCTGAGTTTGAAAAGTAGTACTCCAACAGCATTTGGTATCTTCACAGAACCAAGTCTTTTTGTATGTGAAGAGTAACTCCTGCTTTACTGTTTAAAGCATTTCTATGCTATTAGTCACTTCTGCAATACTAAGACATATCAGACATATCCCTGCATCAGACTTATCTGTTACCTCTCTGGTGGACGGGTGTTTCTTATGCTGCTGCTTTTTTATTATAGCTTTCTTACATCGCCATCATATTAGGTGCTATACATTTGTTTTCCTTTTGACAGTCTAGTCTCTGTAGCCCTACAAGGTGACTGGCTCAAATATGAGTTATTTGAAAATATATTACGCAATTGGTACAGCTTATATGTATCTTCAACTGCTGGAAAGATTTGCTGGCAGGCGTGTAGGTAATTGCTTACTCTTCTGTGCTGCTGCTGTGTGTGTTTTGTAAGTGGTGGTGTCGCTTCTAAATGTGCACATCTGTCCCTCTAATAGCTGACCAAGCTTAAGTTCTCAAAGCTGTTGTGTACTTTTTTGGTATCTGGTAGTAATAGTAATTGGGAATTTCTTTTTCCACCAGAGACTTTACTTTTCTCCACAAGAATTCCCAACTACATCTCCTTGTTTGGAGCCAGTTTGCTGTTTCCAGTGTAAGCTATTCCTCTGGGTGACTCCAGGACTGCTCTTACCAGCTGTATATGGTCTTCCTATAGATGGCTAAAATCCTGTCATTTATATGAGGTCAGGCGTGCAATACACAAGAAGGGAAACTGTCCCAGGAGATGAGAAGTGTCTGCTTTTCTGAACTTTCTGAACACAGCTCCACTTTTTTTTTTTAAGCCCTCAGAATATGCAACATCTGGAGATACCCAGAAGTATTTCTTCACTTGCTTAGATGGACTTACCCTGGCTAAAACCTAGCAAGTAAAGGAGCCTTTTTCCTACTATTTCAGTCACTCTCCAGGACAAGTATGCATTACATTAACCGGCGAAGCTGATTTTCTACTAGCTCTGGCCTGAGCACTCTATCATTTTTCTGTGCTAGCTTCTGTTGAAAAATATGTATGTATTATTATTATGTGTCAGTTTTTGAGCTTGAGCAACACTTTTGAATAGTAAATAAATGTCTTGGATGGTTGGTGGCTGCTTGCAAAACTAATTATCTGCTGCTATAAAAGCACTTACTTGTTCTACCCAACTCCTTCAGAGAGTGAAGGCCAGACCTGCTTCCAGCATCTTCACAGACTAAAACTGGGCTGGATAGGCTAGTCATGGAATTTAATGGGCTGGATGCTAGTCGTGGAACTTCATGGTCGTAAAAAGGTTCAAAGTACTCTGCTGCAAAGCAAGAATCTTTCAGCCACACAGATTTACCAGCACTAAGCGGGAGGCATTTCACAGCCTGCATTCTCCCTCCACAGCACATCATGGCTACTTGAAGCAATCCAGATACTGAAAGACTCTGTTTAATCAACTGGAACAAGCAGCACTACTGTACTAGACCTTGCTGTATTCCTGCCCCACCCCACCCCTTCAACTAATGAAATTCCCAAAAGGGCTTATAAACGTCTTGAACAGTTCTGTACTCCACTGTCCTTCATTAGGGACCTGTAGAGTTGTACCCAGCGGTTCTGGGATTCTCACCGTAAGCCATTTGCATCATTTTTCTTCCCTGTTAAACAACATTTTCTGCTATACTTAATAGCTATTTCATTAACTAATACAAAAGGGATTAAATTAATATTCTGAGATGCGAATTATCTTCAAGAAAATAATTGAAATCTTAAAATCTTCTGGTTTACTCAAGCTATCGTGACATGATGGTGGCATGGGGCTTTTTGGAATGTAGAAGCGAAGTTTTACTAGTTAATTTTGGTTTTATTGCCTACAGTATTACCCTAATACTGCTGTTTGTATTTATGATCTATGTAGCAGGACCATTGCTCTGAGGTGGATAAAATCAGAGCAGTAAAACAAAAACTTGTAGTTGGTCGTGCTTTACCTTTGAAAACCTTTTAGGTTTCAGTAAGGCCTAAGCAGTAGTTTGAGTATTGGCAGTAGGGGAGGGGAAAAGTTAGCAGAAGTGAAAGCTTAAGTAGTATTGGAAACTGATCTGTATTCAAAATAAGCTGGTGGGCTGAAGGTGGAAAGGTTTGTATTTTCTTTTGTTGGCTTTTTTCCCCCTACTCAGATCAGTTCTCTCACACAGGTGGCTTTGTGGCTGTTTGATAAACTGCATGTGTTCAAACACTGGAACAATCAAGGATGTAGCCATGGGGATGGAGAAGGTCGAGGCTCCACTTAAACCAGTATTGCTGCAGAAGAAAGGCTCACCCTGCTGCGTGCTAAAGTAATATTGACATATCAGAGCGGGAATAATACAAACGAACTTAAAAGTTGCAGGTTGGTTTGTTGTGGGATGAATCTGATCACAGCACCATCCTGTCAGAAAGTGCAGTTTGGATAAACAGTAGATAAATAAGTAGCAAGTGCAGTAGTTCTGTAAGGGACCGTCATCCCCTGAAAACAAGGAGAGTTGATTCGGACTGCAGTTCTGTCAGTTCTTACAGGCTTAAGCCAGTTTGACTGGGGTCTTCTTCCACTGGAGGCTGTTTTACCACTTCTTATGCACAGAATTTAGAGGTCCTGCAGTTTTATGACTGTTTCCTTCCATTTGCTGAGTCACTGAAAGACTAATTAATTTTTTTTTTCTTTTCTAGCTTATCCTCCCTAACAGTAATTTCAAACTCAGCTTCTGCCTGTGTGATTGCTAGATCAGATGTAAGTAAAGGGTGAGAATGGGATCACATCATCTAGCAGTAGCCTGCAGTCAGAAAAGATTCAGCCCAGCACAAAATTGCACCTCAATATTTAGGGACATCTGGGAAGCAACCAAAAAAACCATAGCCTTTAGTTTTCCTTCATTTGTTGTAGTTCTTAACCTTTTTTCATTTGTTTAAGCGTATCAAATGTGTCAGCTCACAAAAGCTTTTCCCCATAATCCCATTTGTTGTCAAAGGAGCATCTCAATTGTTCTGCCTTGTAACACCCATGAAGTGGTCAACACTTTCTTTTCTTGGAAATATTTTGCCTGAGGTTAAATTACAAATATAGATCTTGCCATGAAATGAAACTTCCCAGATGACTGTCAAATGGGTAAATGACAAGCATTGCTTATAGTGCCTCCCATTGTGCTTTTATGGATGTTTTTATAAATCACTGGAGCAGTAACTCGAGTCCAGGCTTCCATGGTTATTTAAAGCATCATGGATGCTTTAGATTATCTGTAAGATGTGATACTTGCTCTGTTCCCTGGTGTCATTATTCAGATATTCCAGTACTCGTGGTTGTGTGTGCTCCATCAATAGCTGTAGCTGATGTTGGAGCTGCCTTGTATTTTGGGAGTACCTTGTTTCCCCATGGGACAGTAATACAGAGAAAGACATGGATCTGCTGGAGCGTGTCCAGAGGAGAGCCATTAGGATGATCCAAGGGCTGGAGCACTTCTCCTATGAGGAGAGGCTGAGAGAGCTGGGGCTGTTCAGCCTGGAGAAGAGAAGGCTCCGGGGAGATCTTATTGTGGCCTTCCAGTACCTAAAGGGGGCCTACAGGAGAGCTGGGAAGGACTTTTTACAAGGGCATGTAGTGACAGGACGAGGGGGAATGGCTATAAACTGGAAGAGGGCAGGTTTAGATTAAACATTAGGAAGAAGTTTTTCACTTTGAGGGTGGTAAGGCACTGGAAGAGGTTGCCCAGAGAGGTTGTTGAGGCCCCATCCCTGGAGGTGTTCAAGGCCAGGCTGGATGTGGCCTTGGGCAACCTGGTCTAGTGGGAGGTGTCCCTGCCCATGGCAGGGAGGTTGGAACTCGATGATCTTCAAGGTCCTTTCCAACCTAAACCATTCTATGATTGTGGCATTTATAAGGAGCAATGACAACATCCAGTGGCCATGCTATGGAATCACATGTACATCAGTCCACAGGAATATAACTTTCTACTAAGAAGACATCAGTCAATGCTGGCCGTGTTATCTATCAACTTAAACATTAAACCTCATGCTGTTTTTACAGGAATATCCGCTTTTACAAAGGGGCAGTTGACATTATGGTAGGGAGCTGAGCAGATCTGTGAATCTCTTTGATCTTGTCTAGTCTAACCCAAGTTGAAGTGTTTAAGAAACAAATGTGCACACACAGGAAATGGTCCATGGAAGAAGATGTGGTGATACGTGGGCATTTCTCCTGAGAGGCACCAAGAGAAGGATAGTTTGTTGAATACCCAGCAGGAAGGTGTTCAAATACTTTCATAATTCCTGGCTTAAAGCCCTGCAGTTAACACTCACTAATGATTGCTTACGCAATTGGTGTAAACCAATCTAAGGCCCTGCTGTGTGGTCCCGCCTTTTCTCTCCCCCAGCTGTGGATCCCACACCCTCGGTTGTGTCATGGCAGTTGCGGCTGCAGGCA